>NW_011495022.1:2033048-2033888 GCF_000754665.1 Bison bison bison | reverse complement strand
CTAGTAAAGTAATGCTCAAAATTCTCCAAGTCAGGCTTCAACAATATGTGAACCGTGAACTTCCAGATGTTCAAGCTGGTTTTAGAAAAGGCAGAAGAACCAGAGATCAAATTCCCAACATCTGCCGGATCATCGAAAGAGCAAGGGAATTCCAGAAAAACATCTATTACTACTTTACTGAATATGCCAAAGCCTTTGACTGGGTGGACGACAACAAACTGTGGAAAATTCTGAAAGAGATGGGAATACCAGACCACCTGACCTGCCTCTTGAGAAATCTGTATGCAGGTCAGGAAGCAACAGTTAGAAATGGACATGGAACAACAGACTGGTTCCAAATAGGAAAAGGAGTTCGTCAAGGCTGTATATCGTCACCCTGCTTCTTTAACTTATATGCAGAGTACATCATGAGAAACGCTGGGCTGGATGAAGCACAAGCTGGAATCAAGACTGCTGGGAGGAATATCAATAACCTCAGATATGAGATGACACCACCCTTGTGGCAGCAAGTGAAGAAGAACTAAAGAGTGTCTTGATGAAAGTGAAAGAGGAGAGTGAAAAAGTTGGCTTAAAGCTCAACATTCAGAAAACTAAGATCATGGCATCCGGTCCCATCACTTCATGGCAAATAGATGCGAAAACAGTGCAAACAGTGGCAGACTATTTTCCTGGGCTCCAAAATCACTGCAGATGGTGATTGCAGCCATGAAATTAAAAGACGTTTGCTCCTTGGGAGAAAAGTTATGACCATGTACACAGCATATTAAAAAGCAGAGACATTACTTTGCCAACAAAGGTCTGTCTAGTCAAAGCTATGGTTTTTCCAGTAGTCTTGTATGG
>NW_011495022.1:2030782-2032948 GCF_000754665.1 Bison bison bison | reverse complement strand
AGGAGATCCAACCAGTCCATCCTAAAGGAGATCAGTCCTGAATATTCATTGGAAAGACTGATGTTGAAGTTGAAACTCCTATACTTTGGCCACCTGATGTGAAGAGCTGACTCATTAGAAAAGACCCTGATGCTGGGAAAGATTGAAGGCGGGAGGAGAAGGGGACAACAGAGGATGAGATAGTTGGATGGCGTCAGCAACAAAATGGACATGAGTTTGAGTAAACTCTGGGAGTTCACAATGGACAGGGAGGCCTGGCGTGCTTCAGTCCATGGCCTCGCAAAGAGTCAGACACAACTGAGCAACTGAACTGAACTGAATCTAGAATTGCCAAATGGCAATTTCAGATTAGATATTGAAAGTCATATCTATCACCAAATAGTTAAAATGAGAATGAACTTTAGTTATAATTTGCTTATTTCTGACAATGCAGTATACAGCCAAGGTCATATAATTTAAATATTAATAATGCCAAATTTTAATATATTTGTCAATGTTATCAAAATAGCCATATTAACTTTGTACTGTGTTTGGCATCAAAAATATACTTTAATTCTTATAACATGAATAGCAAAATTTCCTTGTTAATGTCTGATTATAAAAATGGCAGCAATAAATGTTAACAATATACTAAGACTTAGATTACTTTTACTGCAAAAAATTTAAGTGATCCCAGTATAACTGAAGTTTTTAGGTCACTTGAAATAGTATGCCCTGGGATTTCATTGCTAAATTTTCCAAAGGGCATTTAATGTTGGCATTGACTTGTTGGCTATTTACGCTCATTGGTGGGGCATACAACTCTGAATATAATTGCAAATGGTTTCTGATTTCCTGCACCCATCCCCCACCAAAAGAATTTCTAAATGCTGAGAGTATTTTATCCATTCTGAGTAAATCTTTGGCATATTTTCAAATAGACAAGTACTGGCCTTGTCTAATAATTTGCCTGACCTATTATGGCCCTCAAGGACTTTATTGACTAGCACTGTGGGCTTTAGAACACAGAATAGAACATATTCTTTTGGAATCTATTTTGCAGAGTTCTTGGTGGCATTGCCTAGAGCACACACATTGTCAAAACTCTTTGATTAAACATGTAAGCCCTCAACCTAATTAATTTTCAAAGAGGATTCTACAGATTTCAGGATGGTCCTTACCACTCTAACTTCTTTTACTGTTTATACTATAAAACTGGTCAAGCTATTTAATATTCCTATGACAGTTTTGAATTATTCCATTTTGAATATTATAAATTTGGAGCACAGATGTCACCAACATGAAGTTACTGTATACAAGGCTTGAAGTCATTAAAAACTAAAGTTCCTCAAACTTTAATATGCATAAAAATGACCTGAGAGTCTTGCTAAGATGTAGATTCCAATTCAGTAGGTCTGGGGTGGAATCTGAGGCTCTTCATTTTCAACAAGGTCCTGGGTGATGCTGATGCTGCTGGTCCTTTATCAGTTCAGTTCAGTTCAGTCGCTCAGTCATGTCTGACTCTTTGTGAGCCAATGGACTGCGGCACGCCAGGCCTGCTGTCCATCACTAACTCCCAGAGTTTACTCAAACTCATGTCCATTGCATTGCTGATGCCATCCAACTATCTCATCCTCTGTCATCTCCTTCTCCTCCCACCTTCAATCTTTCCCAGCATCGGGGTATTTTCTAATGAGTCAGCTCTTCGCATCAGGTGGCCAAAGTATAGGAGTTTCAACTTCAACATCAGTCCTTCCAATGAATATTCAGGACTGATCTCCATTAGAATGGATTGGTTAGATCTCCTTGCAGTCCAAGGGACTTTTAAGAGTCTTCTCCAACACTACAGTTCAAAAGCATCAATTCTTTGGCGTTCAGCTTTCATTACACTCCAACTCTCATATCCATACATGACTACTGGAAAAACCATAGCTTTGACTAGATGGACCTTTGTTGGCAAAGTAATGTCTCTGCTTTTTAATATGCTGTGTACGTGGTCATAACTTATCTCACAAGGATTAAGCGTCTTTTGATTTCATGGCTGCAATCACCATCTGCAGTGATTTTGGAGCCCAGGAAAATAAAGTCTGCCACTGTTTCCACTGTTTCTGCATCTATTTGCCATGAAGTGATGGGACCGGATGCCATGATCTTAGTTTTCTGAATGTTGAGCTTTAAGCCAACTTT
>NW_011495022.1:1973777-2030541 GCF_000754665.1 Bison bison bison | reverse complement strand
CAGATTTCTCAAGAGGCAGGTCAGGTGGTCTGGTATTCCCATCTCTTTCAGAATTTTCCACAGTTTGTTGTCGTCCACCCAGTCAAAGGCTTTGGCATATTCAGTAAAATAGTAATAGATGTTTTTCTGGAATTCCCTTGCTTTTTCGATGATCCAGCAGATGTTGGGAATTTGATCTCTGGTTCCTCTGCCTTTTCTAAAACCAGCTTGAACATCTGGAAGTTCACGGTTCACATATTGTTGAAGCCTGGCTTGGAGAATTTTGAGCATTACTTTACTAGTGTGTGAGATGAGTGCAATTGTGCTCTAGTTTGGGCATTCTTTGGCATTGCCTTTCTTAGGGATTGGAAAGAAAACTGACCTTTTCCAGTCCTGTGGCCACTGCTGTGTTTTCCAAATTTGCTGGCATATTGAGTGTAGCACTTTCACAGCATCATCTTTTAGGATATGAAATAGCTCAACTGGAATTCCATCACCTCCACTAGCTTTGTTCGTAGTGATGCTTCCTAAGGCCCACTTGACTTCGCATTCCAGGATGTCTGGCTCTAGGTGAGTGATCACACCATCGTGATTATCTGGGTCGTGAAAAAATTTTTGTATAGTTCTTCTGTGTATTCTTGCTACCTCTTCTTAATATCTTCTGCTTTTGTTATGTCCATAGCATTTCTGTCCTTTATTGAGACCATCTTTGCATGAAATGTTCCCTTGCATGAAATGTTCCTTTGCATAAAATGTATAGAAATGAATTCTAATTTTCTTGAAGAGATCTTTAGTCTTTCCCATTCTATTGTTTTCCTCTGTTTCTTTGCACTGATCACTGAGGAAGGCTTTCTTATCTCTCTTTGCTATTCTTTGGAATTCTGCATTCAAATGGGGATATCTATAGCAAGGCTCTAAAAGACACACCAAATAAAATCAAGTGATGACTTATGGTAGCTTATTCTTTAAGATTCTCCTCCTACTTTATGTTAACTCTTCACTTCAAAAGAATTGAATATGAAGGGTAGGGGCTGCCAAGTGTGGACACACAATGGAGAAACAGGACTCTTTTCTACCCCTCTGTAAGTTTGCAGGTTGGCTCAAAGAGGCTAAGCCTTAGATGTTTACATGACAGGGTCTGTGTGCTATACTGGAGCTTTTCCCGAAGCTAGCCCATGAGTCTCAGGGTCAGTTCAGTTCTGATGGAATGGTCATATGGAAAGAGATGAAGGTGCCTGGGATGACTTTCTATACCAACTCTTTGTAAGATTTTCAGAAGACACTTGTTATGAATATAAATGCAATTAGATCCTTTTGTATGCAAGTTTGTAGATATATATGGATCTGTATCCATATGTACATTTATGTGGGTTTACTTCAAATTAGAAGGAGGAAGATACAATTTTTTTCCAACCAACATCACAGAGAAGAACATTAATATATAATCATAACTGAGTTTGCATCTCTTTCAGTTTTCCATCCTCCATTCCATCTGTCATTTCATCATATTGTTATAGCTATTATTTGACATCTTGTCTTTATCATCTCATCTATCAATAAATAGACAATATCTCCTTAGACAATACTTCCTGTTTGTGTCTAACATGGAATTCAATTTCCATGAACTTCACAGTTCTGTGAACCCCAAAAATATTTAATATGACTATTGGGTTAAATTATTTATGCATATATAATCAGTTATTTAGCGATAGGCAAACAAATTCTGTATTATATCATATCTTCTAAACTTTTTCCCATTTTAAAATTAATGACATGGTGAGAAAGTATAGGAGAAATGAATTCAATAGCTAGTTTCTTTTTCATGGTAAAGTCTATACCATAGGAACCAGTATATGTGACTTTAGTAAACTGTCTTCATTTAATTTGGTCACTGTCCTGTTACAAACAGATCACTATTCTGCAATGGGATATTAAATAGAAGTATATTCCCTATCAAATATTAAATACAATGAAAAATTTCTCTCTTAAATTAGAGAAACTGCATTCCTTAAAAGCATTTATGAATCAATATTCATATGATAATAAATATCCCCTAACTGCAAAAGGTGAATGAGAAAATCATGTTAAAGTTATAACCTTTACAAGAATTCAATTTTAAATTACATTTCAAAGAACTCCCAGTGGAGCTGAGAAACAGGCAAGTAAATTCTATACTGTTTCCAGGTACTTAGTAGACATAATATACATTTCATTATCTGCATGTGTAAACCTTTAGGGATAAAAAAGATATGAACACATAAAACATTTGTTCCTGTAGTAATGATACATGCTTTAATAACCTTGAGGAATAAACTAGAAAAATCCATCTTTAAGAAATCACATTCAGTACTTTATACAGAAGACACAAATATAATAGACAATGGATTAAAAAAAACCTGCTGCTTCTCAAGCATGACTTATGATATTGTTATTACATTTAAATAAAAGTAACTTCCAAGTTCTATTTAGAAATAAGTCTCTGCATTGCTATCTAGGAGGAATTTAAATGGATTTATATTTGGAGTTCATATGTTTGTATATAAATCTAAAGAATATTTCTCCTTGTTTATCAGTAATCTGGGAATCGTGTTTGGAAACACTGGTTTTTCATCATATATTTAAAAATTGCAGTTGAGCTGAGTATTTTTTGTTGTATCATGCACATAAATATAACTTCCCTGGTGGCTCATATGGTAAAGCATCTGACTACAATGCGGGAGACCCAGGTTCAATCCCTGGGTTGGGAAGATCCCCAAAGGAGGAAAAGGCAGCCCACTCCAGTATTCTTGCCTGGAAAATCCCATGGACGGAGGAGCATGGTAGGCTACAGTCCATGGGTCCTTAGTAGACAAAATAAATGCACATAAATATATGTCTGTATTACACAACCATTAAAATAAAAAATGCCTATTTTAACTCTTGGTCATCAGTTCCTCATGGCACTGGTTCCACTAATAAGAGGTGTTTTTCTGATCTGATTATATCATACATCACCAGGAAATTTACATATTACCTAATTCATATGGATAAGAACCCATACCAAAACTCTTGAAAAGGTTTTTATTAATTCACAATGACATTAGTGACATGTGACACAATGAGCTACAAACTGTGATTAAGCCAACTAATAATTTCTTATATTTAAATAAACCATATATATTTTCCTAATTATGAAGTTCTCTGTGAGGTGGTACCATCCCAATAACTTATTGAATTTTTACCTATGATGGTTTAGAGTCAGAGCACAGAAGAATGGGACTCATGTGTCAAGAACACCAGCCCATAACCTTAAACTGTTGTCATGACTTGCACATGTACATTCTGTGATGCCTGGGTCACTGTTCATGATTTGTGATCCATTTTTAACTGTAATAGTAAATCAATATGTGTGTAATTACATAAAATGCTGCCATAGATTTGAGCAAAAACTGAGTGGTTTGCTTGCATATCCATTTATAAGTCCTGAGTGGACACATAACAGTGCTTCACTGTTTTTAATATGATTAAATTTATAAAGAATGTGATAAAATATAGTTTAACACTTGGCCTTTGTGGTACATTAGTAAATTTTCTTTTAAGTGATAAGGTATAATACCAATTGTATTTTTTTTTAATTTATTTGTTTTAATTGGATGCTAATTATTTTACAATATTGTAGTGGTTTTTGCCATACATTTGCATGAATCATCCATGGGTGTACATGTATCCCCCATCCTGAACCCTCTTCCCACCTCGCTCCCCATCCCACCCCTCAGAGTCATAAAATGTGGAATGCTTCATGAATTTGCATGTCATCCTTGCGCAGGGGCCATGCTAATCTCTGTACTGTTACAATTTTAGTATATGTGCTGCAGAAGTGAACACCCAACTGTATTTTTAGACAAGTGATATATATGACCAAAAATTACCTTTAAGAACATAGAAATGAAGAAAGTACTTACAGTTACCATTAAGAAAATACAAAATGATTAGTTGCGTTGAAGTTTCTAGTTAGATGTAGGTGCCAAAGTAGTCAATTGTATTCCTTTTATTAATTGACCAAGATGTGACATTATGAAACTGATTACTATTTATATTAAAGTATAATATAATGGCTGACATATTTTAGCTCCAATTTCCATCAAGAATTCTTCGAAACATGTTATCATGAGTCCATCCTTGCTGATAGGAAAAGCACTTATCCAGGCATGGGCAATACATTCACTCTTGCAGTGCAGCAGAGTACCAACTGATAAATCATCCACTCTGGGATTTGATGTCAGAGGTTAAAAGGACTGCTTTTGTTCTAATATTAGTATGTTATCATTGGATAAAGCTCAGCTCTATAACACTATAATTACAATGTATATTTTTCTTTCTCTGATAATGACAATGGCAGAAACTGATAAAGTTTGATATATGTTCCACATCAAATATTCCCTTGTTCTATTGATCACTGCCTACTTCAAATAATTTACCTCAACCACCCCCCCCCAAAGTAATGCAGGAAGCTGCAAGAAAAATAAAGTGTGAGATGTTGCAACTAGATTCTGAGTATCCATGATGTCTGTAATTAATTTTTGGAAAAGAGACAAGTTCAGATTACCCACATTTTGTCTTGATCTCTAAAGATGCCCAATTCAATGTGATTCATTTATTGTTAATTCCTTGCCTTTCTCCTGGATGCCATTGGAGCAGGCCTTCTGCACAATGGTTTTGGTGAACTTGCTATATTCATTTAATATTTATTCAAAATCAGGTTTTTTATATACAAAAACATATTATTTCTTCTTTTCCAATCTACAGAACTTCTATTTCCTTTTCTTGTCTTATTTACTAGGTCGGACTTCCAGGATAATGTTGGATAAGAGTTGTGAGAGAGGACGTTCTTATCTTCTTCCCAGTCTTGGGGGGTGGAGAAGTTTCTCACCATTAAATATGATGTTAGATGTTCTTTGTAAATGTTCTTTATCAAGCTGAGGAAATTTCTTCTGTTATTAGTTTTCTTAAGAGTTTTTAAAAAATTATCATAAGCATGTATTAAATTTTCTCCAGTGTTATTCCTGAAGCAATTGATATAATCATATGATTTTTCTTTTCTTGCCTGTAGATGTTGTGGATTATACTGATTGATTTTTGAGTATTGGATCAGCTTTGTATATCCGGGGAAAAAATCCCATTGTATGTGAAAGTCTATTTGTTCACTGTTGGATTCAATTTGTTAGTATTATTGCAGGAAGGTGGACCCTCTCCAGGGCCCGAAACTGGGCTCTTGTCTAACATTTGGAAATGAATTGTCCGAGGAGATACATGTGCTGACAAAGCAAGAGATTTTATTGGGAAAGGGCACCCGGGTGGAGAGCAGTAGGGTAAGGGAACCCAGAAGAACTGCTCTGCTGCGTGGCTCTCAGTATCCGGTTTTATGGGGATGGGATTAGTTGCCAGGTGGTCTTTGACCAATCATTCTAATTAAGAGTCTTTCCTGGTGGCGCACGCATCGCTCACCCAAGATGGATGCTAGCGAGAGGGATTCTGGGAAGTGGACGGACACGCGGTGTCTCCTTTCGACCTTTCCCGAACTCTTCCGGTTGGTGGTGACTTATTAGTTTCCTATTCCTTATCAGGATCTCCTGTCATAAAACAACTCATGCAAATGGTTACTATGGTGCCTGGCCAGGGTGGGCGGTTTCAATCAGCGTGTTTCCCCTAACAGTATTGTGTTGAGAATTTTTGTGTTTATGTTTATGAGTAATGTTGGTTTGTAGCTTTATGTTAAAACATTGGTCTGGTTTTAATACACTGTGGTGTACCTAGGGGAGAGTGTTCATTTAGAGGATGAATAGTTACTGGCTGACTGAAATATACCAAGGTGATCCGCAGATCAAGAAGAGAACTGAGGCCTTCCACCACAACCTGGGAGTGCTTACTGGAAACGCTAGTTATGTCTACTAGTGAGTATTCCCAGAGAAAAACTTGAATGGATTTTTCTAAGACATTTTGAATTGGTTTCCTGGGGTTGCTGTAACAAAGAACAGTCAGCCCTTGGTAGCTGCTGATGCACAGCAGGTAACTTCCTGCTGATAAAGGAAGGTCCAAGGTAAAATGCTATTTTATATAAGGGATTCAGCATTTGGTATCTGTGGAAGAAAGAGGTGTCCTGGAACCAATCCCCAAGTATACTAAAGGAGGACAATACCACAAACTGGATGCTTTAAAAACAACAGAAATTTATTCTTTCAGTTCTGAAGGCTAGAAGTTCAAAATGAAGGCATTAGGAAGATCAGGCTCTCTCTAAAGTCTCTAGGGAAGAACTTCTCATTGCTCCTCCCCTTCAGGTGGGGTCCACCTCTGGTGTTGTAGGGCTTGCAGCAGCTGCACCACAGCAACCAGCTTCTGTCACCACTTCCTCATGTGTCTCCTCTGTCTCCACGTCTGTCATGGCCTTCTTGAGAGCATTAGTTGTGGACTGAGTGCTCACCCTGACACTTCAACCAATACAGTTACTCTAATCCAGTAACCAAAAACATCATGCAGACACATTTTACTGGGGCCTCTAACTTCCTCTCAGGGAGGTCCCCACATAAATTTCCTAGATCCATAGGAAATTCATACTGAGAGGGAGGATGAAATCCAAAGCTTACTCAGTTTTCCTATCCTGATGTTTGGTTTCTTCTCCTGTCTGGTCCTCTAATTCCCCACACTTAGTAAAACAGCAGATAAGGTTCCCACATACCCCATTTCCTCACAAGAATGTGTTGAGGTTTTTTTTGGTGGGGGAAATGTTCTTATTTAATCTGATAACCCAGATCAGGATGTGATGAGAAATTCTACTACTCCTTTAAAATGAACAGAAATGAATAAATGCACATTTAAGAGGCATCTTTGACAGCTGCATTAACTTGCATCAAAAGTAGGCCTTTGAGGGTCAGCAATGGCAATGGCTGCTAGAAAAGACCCTTTGGAGCAGATGGGCACTTAGCTTTCTGATCCTGCCAGGTACCTCGTTTCCTACTTTGCACTTCCAGCTGCCCTGCTTGCCAACAGCCCGTGTGTATGGAGGTCTGCATAATATTTGTTACAAAGAAAGGTAGCCTTCTGTCTTTATTAGAATAATAAGAGTTACAGATTATTTGCCATTGGAGAAGGAAATGGTAACCCACTCCAGTATTCTTGCCTGGAGAATCCCAGGGACAGGGGAGCCTGGTGGGCTGCCATCTATGGGGTCACACAGAGTCGGACACGACTGAAGTGACTTAGCAGCAGCAGCAAGCTTCCTTTTTATTTGATATTTTGAATTTTTATCTTCAAAAAATTTCATTATATGATACTTTAATGCTAATATAAGAAAATACCATTTTGTAATTGTTTGAATCAATAAAGTTTTTGGAAAATAACAGTTGTTGAATGACAAAGGGAAAAGGTTGTTTCATTAGCCAGTTCTGGAGCTATTATTTTACAAGTATTGATATTTAAGTGGGTTCTAAATGGGAAAAGAGCCATAGCAGGAAGCCATCAGAATTCAACTGAAAACTTCCAATTATGTACTTATTGTTTAAGTTTAAAAACATCATCAATTTTTCCAGCTACACCTATGTTTAAAATATGTTTTAATTTCACCAGATTTTTATTGTGCTAACTGGAAATATATGCACACAAACATCCATGTCTATACAATTTTTTCTGTTCCCTTGTCCTTTGAGGAGGGTAGGGTATTAATTTTATGGCATTAAAAAAGAGGATCCAAAAAATTGGATTTGCCAAGTCCTGGCTTAAACAAATGAAATTTCTATTGAACAGAAGGTAGAGCTATCCGGCCAAACACTCAAACTCCAGAATCAAAGACTTGGTCATCTGGAAGAGTGTCATGCATCCAACTTCCACCCCCAATGCTTGGGTGGTTCGGTATGTTATATAAACTCTCACCCACACAAGAAACAGCGGTGTGGAGATTCTTGGGGAAAAGCCAAATTCAGCAGCTTTGTGCTTTCTGTATTGAGGCTGAATCCACCATACACAGCTGATAACATTCAAATCTCATCTCATGAGAAGAGAGTGGAGAAAATGAATTACTGTTGCTTTGAGCAGGACACTGTTTCATTTAGGGAATGCAAATCTTTTGGCTCTTTGATGCAGCTCAAGATTCTGCTTATTATAAATGGAAAACAGTATGTCATGCTTTGGTATTTGCATTGACATGCACAATATCAGAGTGTACTAGGAGGAGATATTTTATTTTGTTTCAGCTAACTTATTTCATGGACACACTTGAAATACTGTACCTACCACAGAAATGTCAAAAGCTTCAGATGGCAATTTCTAGGAAGGAATGGTCATGAATAAAAATAAATATCGGGGAACAAGATGCAGTATTTTTTCCTTCCTTCATTTCAAATTCAAATAATCTAAATTTTTGCATTTGGCTTTTTTTTTTTAGATTTACATTTATGAATGAAATGTCAGTTTTAAATTAGATCTGTTCACAATCAGATTATTGAGCCCCAAACACAATAAAATACTGATAATTTGTGCAGTGTTGTTAAGATGTACATAAATCCTGGTTTTGGCAGTTTGGACTTAGTCACTGAAAGGTGAGACACCCACTTCTCCACTTATACCTAATGATGATTTACACCTGATTATATCTGCTTTGGGCTTCCCTAGTGGCTCAGAGTGGAGAAGGAAATGGCAACCCACTCCAGTGTTCTTGCCTGGAAAATCCCAGGGATGGTAGAGCCTGGTGGGCTGCCATCTGTGGGGTCGCACAGAGTTGGACACGACTGAAGTGACTTAGTAGTAGCAGTGGCTCAGAGGGTGAAGTGTCTACCTGCAATGTGAGAGACCTGGGTTCGATCCCCAAGTCGGGATCATGCTCTGGAAAAGGTAATGGCATCCCACTCCAGTACTCTTGCCTGGAAAATTCCATGGACTGAGGAGCCTGCCTGGCCAAAGGCCATTGGAAAACAAAGCATTGCCAGCAAAGGTCCATCTAGTCAAAGCTATGTTTTTCCAGTGGTCATGTATGGATATGAGAGTTGGACTATAAAGAAAGCTGAACGCTGAAGAATTGATGCTTTTGAACTGTGGTGTTGGAGAAGACTATTGAGAGTCCCTGGGACTGCAAGGAGATCCAACCAGTCCATCCTAAAGGAGATCAGTCCTGGGTATTCATTGGAAGGACTGATGCTGAAGCTGAAACTCCAAAACTTTGGCCACCTGATGTGAAGAACTGACTTATTGGAAGGGACCCTGATTCTGGGAAAAATTGAAAGCAGGAGACGGGGATGACAGAGGATGAGATAGTTGGCTGGCATCACCAACTCAATGGACATGAGTTTGAGTAAGCTCGAGGAGTTGGTGATGGACAGGGAAGCCTGGCATTGCTGCAGTCCATGGGGTCGCAAGGAGTCAGTCATGACTGAGCGACTGAACTGACTGATATCTACTTTAAAATTCTGGGAAAATGATCCTGGATTTTGACTTTTATCTCCTCAATATTATTTTGACTATTAGAGCCATCAGAGATTTTTAAGTTTAAAGTTTCAATTTGGGTGCAGTCCAGATGATCTGAAGCTGTGCTGTGCTTAGTCGCTCTGTCATGTCCAACTCTTTGCAACTCCATGGACAATAGCCCACCAGACTCCTCTGTCCATGGAAATCTCCAGGCAAAAGTCTTGGAGTGGCTTGCCATGCCCTCCTCCAAGGGATCTTCCCATCCAGGGATACAGCCCAAGTCTCCACATTGCAGGCAGATTCTTTACTGTCTGAACCACCAGAGAAGCCCAAGAATACTGGAGTGGGTAAGTATCCCTTCTCCAGGGCATCTTCCCAACCCAGGAATCAAACCAGGGTCTCCTGCATTGCAGGCAGATTCCTTACCAGCTGAGCTACCAGGAAAGCCCGATGATCTGAAGGGTTCTCTCTTAAGTTTCATAGGTTAAGTGAGAGTGTTTTATGTATACTTCACAGTTAGAATCTGATTCTAAGTGGTTAATTTCCATAACAGGAAATAATAATCAGGCAAACGAATAACATCTTTGTCTTTTTACATTCTCCCATCCATCTCTCCAAAAGAAAAAGGAAAAACAAGCTAGGCTTATCTTTTCTTACCTCTGACAACAATTCAAAAAATATCGAGTGTGACTATGCCTTAGGTGCTGAGAACATGATGATGAATGGGGCTGTCACAGATCCTGCTGATAAGCATCTCTCACTCTAGCCAGGAGACAGATGCTCACGCGTGCAATTCTGATCCAACTATTAAGGGACATGACAAGGGCAGCTTGGATGATGACACGGCACATGGCAGGAGCATCTATACTGGACTTGATGGGTCAGAAGGCTTCCTGGGGAGGCTGTGTCTCAAAAGGACCTGGAAGGATAAGCAGGAATTAAGCCACATGAAGCTGGGTGGACCACAGTAAGGCAGTTCTGGGAAGGAGGACTGAAGAGAAGTAAGAGCAGGATAGGGTACAACTTGAAGTTAGGTAGCACTTGGTGTGGATCAGAAGGGATGGGACAGAGGCTAGGAATGGAAACATAGGTACTGAGGGGCTTTGTGTGACACTTGAAGAAATTTAAACGTGGATGAAGTGGTTAGAAAGTTCTTGCAATAATTTATTTTAAGCCTGCGTCTTGGTTTTAAGTGATGGTTAGCATTATTGAATGAATCAGCTAAATGTTCCTACTTCTTTCTCCAAATATTTTAGATATTATAGAATATATAAAGATTCAAATATGAGGATTCCTACGGTAAATTTGTCCTGGAATTGAATGTAAAAAAAAAAAAACTTTACTATCAGATGTTTATACATCCTTTTGTTAGGAAATAAAAACAGGAAAAAATGATTTTGCCTTATCAGAAGCTCAAAACACATTTTGCGTTGCATTTCTTCAAGGTATCGAGTATAGGTTCTTAAAAAATTTTTTGTCATTTTCATTTTCTTATTGAAAAGTGTTTTGATATTTCTAACTGTCCAGAATTTAGAAGTAAATAGGTATAAATCATATATATATATATGTCTCTCTGATGTACACGTTATTAAACTTTTGTTTGATTTTCTCCTATTGAAAAAATTCAACCAAACTGACAAAATGGGATGGGAGATCCCACTAAATTAACAAGATAGACACAGAGTAAGAGAAGAATTTATTACCTGGGTCTGCCAGCCCTCTTTGGACATAAGTAGGTTTTACTCTTTAGCTTCAAATGAGAACAGCAATTTGGCAAGATATTCACAATACTTGAAACTGGACAAAAACGATAGGTAAATTAAGAGACTATGGATTCCCTGGGATTCTGCATATATAAGTGTTTAATAGGTTTCTGTCAAAATTTTTAAGAAATTTAAGAGATTAAATTTTTTAATTAAACTGAATACACAGCACAAGAAAATATATGCCACACATATATTTTTACTTAGCCACACATTTCACATCTTCAGATAACATCCAGTAACTTTTTAATATAAACTTGAATATATTAAATTTAAATATTTTTATTTGCAGTCTTTATAGCAACATAATTAATTCCTCCCCTCTATCAAAAATCTATAATGAATATTCTTTCAACTATAGATTTTACCCTAACATGATGAGACTACATTTAAAATCTAAAAACAAATGCTTCTCCTATACATGCTTATTTTTTTTAATGAACTAAAATAATGATCCTCTTTTCTGAATAATATGTTTCAGAAAGGCATAGAACATTCTTCAATATTACAGGGATAATTATAAGAAAAGGATAGACGTCATCTTATGTCATCCTATTATATACTTTTTCTCTCTGAGATCATACTAAATATATCCCCCTGAGTTTAATTTCAAATCTTTGAAAAAGAGATAGTCTTAAGAAATTGGAAAGGATTTCAGTTTCAATTCAGAAAACATCATTTTCCTACGTGGAAACAGTTCAAAATCACATACTGACTCCACTCTTGTAATTTTTAATATTCTAAAGAAACAAATATCTGAAGGAGAAATAGTGGGCAGGAGGCAGTGTGATGACAAATTACATGAAAGTATATAATTACCCTTAGCCTTCATAGAGCACTTTCCATTTCTCGTATCTTTACAAGATGAAATTAAAACCATCAATTGCCCAAGAGGTAGACTATGAACCCATTTCCAAATGGGAAAATGAGCACTGAGATGCCTTACCACCATAATGGCTGTAAAAATGGTTAGCAGCAGGACAAGACTAGAAGCAGGAGGAGCTGGTTACAATTGTACACACATGGCTGCCCAAAATACGCCAGTGGGAGGACCGGAGGACCGCTGGTCCACCTCCGCAGCTATGCTCCACCTTGCTCTGCGACACACACAGCTGATGGAAGTTTCAATCTCCATTTAAAGGTGACGGCACATCTATTCTCCAATGTCAAACCCATGAGATCAACAGGGGGAATGACTGTTTGCAGTGCCATCCTCAGACTCAGGAATGTAGGCTACATTGAAACTACATAGAACATATTTCAATAAATGGGATCAAAACAGGAAAAGCAAAATTGAAAGACATCTTGTGCAATAATGAAAGTTACAATTTTAGCTCAACATTTCTACTCTTATTCTACAAGAAGATGTTTATGAGTACAATTAAAAACAGATTATGAAACAACTGGATTTGAAATAAAACTCACATCTGCATATCTATATAAGCCTTGGTTTGCATGCTCTTAAATTAGGAGGGAATAAAGATAGTATAATTTGACTGGGTTTTGCACTCAACACATCTCTTTCTAGAATTCAAAGCTGTATCCTGATTCACTGCTAATGATTTACCAAGCTCTTCAAATACATTAAAGCACTAAAGAAAATCTGATTATTTCCCAGAGCTGTGGCATTAGCCAAAAAAGCAATATGGCTGGACTGGAAGTGCACTTGGTGGGGGATGCTAAACGGGAGATGCAGGAAAAAAACAGCTGTATTGTTGTCCTTTAGGCTCATGAGATCGACATCCCCGGGTGCCAACCCTGCACTTACTGTGTGAGTAGCCAGTACATCAGGGCCATGGTAACGTAGACGACACACAGCGTGACCCAGTTTATGCCCCTGATGGGCGGCTTGCGGTTACCTGTCACGTGGAGGATGACACTGGAAGAGAGAATGCCGCTAGGGTTTTGGGCCCACGCCACATAGAGGCCTGCATCTGCCTCGCATACCTTCGGAATGAACACCAAGTGTCTCGTCTCCTTGTGTAAAACCTGCAAGCGCCCATCTGCAGACAATTTCTGGCCCTTCTTGTACCTGAAGCAGAGAGTCAATTTTTAAAGTCAGGATCATGGTTTATTCACATCATTTCCAAGTTCTAATAAACACTGCAATTGGGCCCATTGCTACTGCAATATTTTCTAGCATTAGCAGGAACTCTGCAGCAACCACAAACCCAGTGGGGCTGTTTATCTTTCAAGCAGTGGTTGGCAACTGGTGGCCAAGAAAGTATTTGATGGACTCAGACTGTTTTTTTTAAACACTGAATTTTTTGATATTTAATAATTAGAATATTGCATATGAAAATTCAGATATCCAACTCCTCTTAACAAAACCAGGCCATCTGGTTACACTGGGCCGTCATTTTCTCATGGCAACAATTACCCCCAGTGGGAAATGGCACCTTCTATTTGACCTGTGTCATTCTTTCAGCTGCTATGAAACAGCAGCTTGTGACTTCTTAGAGCTACTGAAGCAAGACTCTTCCCCATCAAACTCATCCTGCAAGATCCCTGGAGAATACCAATGTGCCACTTTAGAAGAAGGTACAGATATAGCACTTGCTAGCAAGATGAGCTCATTTAATTTTTGTGAATTAATTTCATTAGAAGAAAATGATTTCTAATTATAAAGGACATTCATGCAATTGGATTGTTACTGTTAATGACACATTTCTAAAAGTTTCTTATGAATATGAGCACTTAGCTGCAGCACTGTATAAAGCAAATAATTTGTTTATTTTGCACACTCTAGATTCTTGCTTATTTATTTCTCCCCATGTTGTTCCATCCAAGAAGCGGTGACAAACCTGAATCACTTTCTATTCCCAGTGCCTGAGTGATGATTTTGCATTTTTCTGAGTGTCCTAAGACTGATTCCCTGACAGCTTGCCAGTTGTTAACTGAGAAAAATTGTTGTAAATTCAAGGGCAAGATATTTTTTTTCACAATATCACAGTAGTTCTTCAACAATAAATGCTAACCAAGCCATCTTTTGTGTGGATAAAAACAAGAAACACTTCAAACAACATTTTTTTTTTGGAGTGAAACTAATATTTAATAATGAATTAAATAATGATATTAAATAATGAATTTACTGATAGTAAATTCATAAATACAAAGTTCCTGATCTGTAAAAAACATGCAATTGTAAAGACAACAAAATAAGACAAAAAGCATAAATGGCTGCACTGTAATCCAAGTGCAATTTCATTTAATAATCTGAGAGACCAACATTTTTTCATAAATTATTTAGATAACTGATCCATACTTCAAGTACCATCAATGGGCAAACACAGTAATTGAAATTGTTATTGTCTACTGAACATTATGATAAACAAATGCTATTTTACTTAGCTTATAAATATAAACGTGTGCTCACATTTTAGTAACTTTGTCCACAAAGAAATATATTTAAGGTTGAAAAGTTTCTAAATGCTTGAAAGTAACCAACATATTAAGGAAGTTAGAACTGCTTTTATAACAACAATGATTTAAAACCTGTATTCTGTGTTTTACTTTTATTAAAATAAATAGGCTAAAAATAATGATGTCTCTAGAGTAAAACCACATTGTTCACAGCTCAGTTATTATGCCACCTTTCAAAAAGGGGCTGGCTTATTGCCTATCATAGAAGCAACTATGAAGGGAATATTTTTATTCCATCTTCAACATCGAAGAAATTTATAAAAAGAAATCTTAGTGAAATAAACAATATTAGAAAAGTGGCATGTGTGACTCTTGCGAGAGGGAAAAGATGAAACAGGTAAATGACAGAAAAGGGAAATACCCAAATGCTTTTTTTTTTCACTGAATTCAGGTTATTAAACCAAGAAAACTTCATGCTTGTGTAGAAATAAACAGAAGGAAAGAAGCTCAAGCCACAATCTTTAGAAATGTGGAATGTTAAACTGATACCAAAAAATGGTGTGACTAAGTTGCAGTGCTTTTGGACTTGGTTAAATTACTATTTTATATGGTTATTTTTTAGGGGTGTTAGCCATGTGGCTACTCAAAGTGAGAGTTGGGGGTTTGATGTGAGATTGAAACATGCACAGCTGCAGTGATGTAGAACATTAACCAGCTTCCCCTAAACTTTAAAGTTAGTGCACACAGAATGATTTGCTCAGAGAAGAGATTCAGTTTGTTTCTGTTTATGGCTTGTCATTATAGGCTACCCACCATGTCAGTGTAGGCTCTGGAAATCCTGTTACTTCAACTTCCAAAGTCACTGGAGAACCTTCCATGACAGTTACGTTAGACAGGAGCCTGGAGAAATTAGGGGCCTGGCCAGCTAGGCTGACCATGCTGTTCTTAGCTGGTATACTTATAATCTCTTCTCGGGGAACCATTTGCCTCTGACAGGCCTGGCTGGGCCCTGGCTGAAACCCGAGGCCCGAGAATGCATCCTGGGAAGCATGCAGCCTATTTCGGGTTTTAGTGACGTTATTATCAGCATGCATTTTCTCTGGTGTTTCTAGCAAATGCCCCTGAGCCTGGGGGTGCTGTTGCGAAGCTCTGTCATGCACTTCACTGCACATGCTGTCTGGAAGTTGAGCACTGATTTTGTGGAAGGCAGTACTCTTTTCCAGAAATCCTTGGGATGTTAATGGGGGCTCAGCTTGGACCTGCGGGGAAGGCTTCTCAAAATGACTTGAAAACGTTTCTCTCTTATCATTGCAAGCATCAGCAGAAGCAGCAGGTGGAGGAAAGCCAGATTCCGGGGCCTCTCCTGGACCGCTGGCCCCCGTCTGTATCTGGTGGCCGCTTAGGTGATGGCGGGGGAACGGGCTGACAGGTGCCTCCAGCTCCATGTCAGACAGAGCGAGGAGAGAATCGGGGCTTCCTGAGACTGGAGGCAGGGAGATGTCGTCGGACGAAACA
This sequence comes from Bison bison bison, assembly GCF_000754665.1. Taxonomy (NCBI): domain Eukaryota; kingdom Metazoa; phylum Chordata; class Mammalia; order Artiodactyla; family Bovidae; genus Bison; species Bison bison. Next base: position 2,014,492 of record NW_011495022.1, on the reverse strand, counting down.
CACTCATGTTCTGCTCCTGAAAGCACGTCCACGGGCAGAAGCAGGCCTTGGACACTTTCTTTGCCGGGGACCAGCTGCTTCACGCCCTGTGGAAGCTGACACTTTCGTGCTCCATTGACGGCCAAGATGGCTGCTGGCTGGGCCTGCTCCTTCAAAATGGAAAAGCCAAAGTTTCGAGTTAATGTTGACAAAGCCAACTTGAGAAACAACTTGAGAAGACCTGCAGTGAGGGACAGCTGGGGGCCCTGGCCCCAGCCTTACGGAACTTGAAACCATTTGTCCACTGAACCTGAGCGTAGACGGTCCCATGACCAGGGAATGGGTAAACTGACCTCCAGCCGCTAAGTGAGAGGTGACAGATCTTGCGAAATAGAGGAGAGAAAGCCCTGGTTCTCATCTCTCATGATGGGGTTGGACTGGATCCATGTTTTCAAGTCATGGTCTGAGGGGCCTTCTTCCACTAGCAAATTCTGCTTTGGTTTACTTACTTGTCTGCACATCATAGAATGTGGTTCCTAAACATCAGAGGCTTCTTTTTAGGTGATCCTCAACATCCTCCAAGAATAACCCTGCTTTTTTCTCAGGAAAGCCATCCGTTTTTTAAAAATTATTGTGGCAAAATATACACACAATCTAACATTTACTATTTTAACCATTTTTAAGTGTACAGTTCAGTGGCATTAGGGACATTCGTGTTGTCATGCAACTATCTCCATGATCCATCTCCAGAACCTTTTCCTCTTTACAAGTTGAAATTCTGTACCAACAAAACACTAACCTCCCATTTTGCCCTTCTCAGCCCCTTTTATTTTCTGTGTCTATGAATTTGACAACTGTAGATAACTCATATAGATAAAGCCATTTTTAATGACTGTTTTTATTTTCTAAAAGACCCTTAGTTTTATTCTTACAATGAAAAATGTCATGTTGATGTATGGCAAAACCAATACAATATTGTAAGGTAAAAAAAAAATAATAATAATAAAAAATTAAAAAAAAAAAGAAAAATATCTACTGAGCACCTATTATATAATGGCTTCTGTGCTAGACACAGGAGAGATAAATGGTGAGTAAAACCAGGTAGAAGCCTTCCCTCTTGGAGATGCCAGCCTAGTGGGGAAGTAGATACAAAGGGAACAATCATACATTGCGGCCTTTTGCTGGAGAACGCACCGAGACACAGTAGAGGAACACTCGCCACTTGTCCTTCTGCCCCATGTGCAACATAGGCCATGCCAGGAGACTGAGAAAAACAGTGATCCATTTCACTTACTCTATTCTAGGATTTCTCTCCACTTATCCACGTCCATCTCTGGTTTGATAAGAGGTTCAAATATACTTTCTGGCATGGACTCTAAAGAATATTGAAGCTGAAAGAGATCTCATCTATCCCAACCTGCTTGTTCTATATCCAGTTCTTTCTGTGCCTTTCCACAGCATTTGGAGTGCGTTTTTACTTAATGTAACAGTTCCTGGCTTTTGTCTTGTTACCACCACTTGCACATGAGAAAGCTGTGTTTTGTTTTGGGTTTGAGTTCTTCATTTTAGCCCATAGTTCTACTCCTGACATATACAAGGGATTTTTGAGAAATCAGTGTTTTCAGATTGAAGATTAAAAGCAAAACAATGTGCCTTCTACTATTATACAGATATGACCTATCTTCAGAGAAAGCATAAACCCAGTTGAGAAAAAGTGGTTTCCTTCAGCCATTTAGTAGAAATTTGAATCCTGAGTCTAAAGCCAGAAGTTCTTAAAAGATTTTCTCTTTAAAAAAAATTACTAGTGGGATAAAATATTTGTAAACAATATGACAAACCAGACCTCATACAACTAAGCAACAAATAAAATATGGGCAAAGGATAAATAGATATTTCTCCAAAGAAGACATACAGATGGCCAATAGGCACAGGGAAAGATGCTCAACATCACTAATTATTAGAGAAATGCTACTACAAAGAGTTATCACCTCCCACCAGTCAGAATGGCCATTGTCAAGAAATCTACAAAAAATAAATGCTGGAGAGGATGTGGAGAAAAGAGAGTTCTCCTACACTGTTGGTGAGAATGTAAGGTGGTGCAGCTACTGTGGAAAACAGGATGGAGGTACCTCAGAAAACTAAAGACAGAATTACCATATCATCCAGCAATCCCATTCCTCGGCATATATCCAGACAAAACTCTAATTTAAAAAGGTGCACACACCCCTATGTACACAGCAGCACCATTCACAATAGCAAAGACACGGAAATAGCAAAGAAATGGAAACAACCTAAGTGTCCATCAACAGAGGAGTGGATAAAGAAGACGTGCTACATATGTATACAACAGAAGAATAATCAGCTATTTTTAAAAAAGAGTGAAATAATGCCATCTGAAACAACATGGATGGACCTAGAAACTTTGCCATACTAAATGAAATAAATCAGAAAGAGAAAGACAAATACCATATAATATCACTTGCATGTGGAATCTAAAATATGACGCAAATGAACTTATCTATGAAACAGAAAGAGACTCACAGATACAGAGAACAGACTTGTGGTTGCCACGGTAGGGGGAAGTTAGGGGAGAGATGGATTGGGAGGGGGTTTATCAGATGTAAGCTATTACACAGAGAACAAATAAACAATAAGGTACTCCTGTATATAGGAAACTATATTCCCTATCCTATGATAAACCATAATGGAAATGATACATGTATATATATGTATAACTGAATCACTTTGTTGTGCAGCAGAAATTAACACAGCATTGTAAATCAACTATACTTCAATTAAAAAAAGTTACTAAATAAACACATATTTCATACGGAATGTCCCTCCTTCTTTTGATTTTCCTATGACAGCTTAGCTCTTTCTTTCCACCTCTTCCTGAAACTGGAGTGCTTATTTTCCTTTTCACAGTGACTTTGATCCAAAAATAGTCTAAGAATCTCCTCTAAGACCATTCTGAGAGCCTCTGTTTGAATACGTTTTCCTGAAACAGTGCTTTCCTGGGAAAGAATTTGATACTTTATTCATGTTAAGAATAACTCCATAGGATAGCAAGCACATTTGTTAATCTGAGGGTCATGCAGAGGGCAGGCAACTTTTCAATGACTTCTTTGGGCAGCCTATGCAACAGGCTAAGGAGAAAAATTTGGGTAAAACTCCAGGCTCATCCCCTCACTCCATACTCCCCCTGGGAAGGAACTGACTTATGAAGCTGTGGGTTTGGACGAAGAGACTGGGCATGGTCAGCTCTGTCTCTCTGAGGCTCTCTCTTTTGGATATGCCTTCCACCAAGTGGGTGCATCCACATTAGTTCTAAGGCATGAAAACCTCTGTTTGGGAAGCCTGTGCTGTTCAGCTGTGCACCCAAGTGACTGGGAAGCCAAGTCTGTCTTATCAGAGATGAAATTTGGGGAAACCCACTAGGAACGTCCCACCCCTGACTTCCAATCCAGCTTAACTGGTTATATATATATACATACATATGTGTATATATACTGTATATATCTACACATATATACATATGTATATATACACACACACAGTATGTATATACATATGTATATATGTATATACATACATATACATATATATATGCATACATATATAATATACATAATGGTGGAATCATCATCTCTTTGATCTATATGCTATGTTTTTATGAAAGTGACTTTATTAGTAATTCTTTTGTTTTTATAAGAATCATACAGGACTACTGAATTGCAGTTTTGATTCTCAGAATTCTCCAAGTTAGGCTTCAACAGTACGTGAATTGAGAACTTCATGTTCAAGCTGGATTTAGAAAAGGCAGAGAAACCAGAGTTCAAATTGCCAACATCCACTGGATCATAGAAAATGCAAGAGAATTTCAGAAAAAAACATCTACTTCTGCTTCATTGACTACACAAAAGCCTTTGACTGTGTGGATCACAATAAACTGTGGCAAATTCTTAAAGAGATGGGAATACCAGACTACATTACTTGCCTTCTGAAAAACCTGCATGCAGGTCAAGAAGCAACAGTTAGAACTGGACATGGAACAATAGACTGGTTCCAAACGGGTAAAGGAGTATATCAAGGCTGTATATTGTCATACAGCTTATTTAACTTATATGCAGAGTACATCATGTGAAATGCCAGTCTGGATGAATCACAATTGGAATCAAGACTGCAGGGAGAAATATCAATAACCTTAGATATGCAGATAATACCACCCTTATGGCAGAAAGAGAAGAGGAACTAAAGAGCCTTTTGATGAAAGTGAAAGAGGAGAGTGAAAAACCTGGCTTAAAACTCAACATTCAAAAAACTAAGATCATGGCATCTGGTCACATCACTTCATGACAAATAGATGGGGAAACGATGGAAACAGTGAGAGACTATTTTCTTGGGCTCCAAAATCACTGCAGATGGTGACTGCAGCCATGAAATTAAAAGATGCTTGCTCCTTGGGAGAAAAGCTGTGACAAGCCTAGACAGCATATTAAAAAGCAGAGACATTACTTTGCCAACAATGGTCTGCCTAGTCAAAGCTATAGTTTTTCCAGTAGTATGTATGGATGTGGGAGTTGGACCATAAAGATGGTTGAATGCCAAAGAATTGATGCTTTTGAACTGTGGTGTTGGAGAAGACTTCTTGAGAGTTCCTTGAGTTCCAAGGAGATCAGTCAATTCTAAAGGAAATCAATCCTGAATATTCATTGGAAGGACTGATGCTGAAGCTTAAGCTCCAATACTTTGGCCACCTGATGCAAAGAACTAATTCACTGGAAAAGACCCTGATATTGGGAAAGGTAGAAGGCAGGAGGACAAGGGGACAACAGAGGATGAGATGGTTGGATGGCATCACTGACACAATGGACATGAGTTTGAGCAAGCTCTGGGAGTTGGTGATAGATAGGGAAGCCTGGTATGCTGCAGTCCATGGGGTTACAAAGAGTTGGACGTGACTGAGTGACTGAACTCAACTGAACTATTGATAAAAGTGTTGAACACTGCAGAGTTTAGTACAAAGCTGTCTCCTCAGGGCAAGGCAAACTGTCTTCCAGGTTGATACTGATGAAATACTTAACACTCTTGGATACAACTATAACCTGACTGAATGCCCGTTCAGTTCACATTTCTCCACTTACCTTAAGAGAGTTATTGTGAATGTGTTAATTAAGTGACTTCCTGAAATCACAATAAATTTTGTCTATGGCACAAACCTAGAATTTTCTATTAAATAATCATCTCAGAAAGCAAAATAAGGTGAGTTTAACACAAGTTTTTCTGCATAAATCATGTTAGCTTTTGGCACTTCTATCTTTATTCTCAAATTGAAATAAGCTTTCAGTTTTAAAGTCATTATGCAATTTTATAAAAATCCATTTTAGAACTCAATAAGCTATTGTCTCCTGGGTCTACTAGTTTTCCTTTATAAAAATGGTTTTCAAACATTCACATATACCAGCTATTTTTAACATTTATCCACCATAAAGCCATGTTTTGCCATTAGTAGCAAAGAAAAGTGAAAGTGTAGTCGCTCAGTCATGTCCAACTCTTCGAAATCCTGTGGACTCTAGCCCACCAGGCTCCTCTGCCAGTGGAGTTCTCCAGGCAAGAATACTGGAGTGGGTTGCCATTCCCTTTTCCAGGGGATCTTCCCAACCCAGGGATCAAACCTGAGTTTCTGGAATTGTGGGCAAATTCTTTACTACCTAAGCCAGCAGGGACCCACTGCCATTAATAGAAAGAGGTAGATAAATCCATGTATCTCAGCAAAGACAGGGTATATTTGCATTAATCTGATGAGCTCTGGCAAAGTGGCTGGGAAACTCTGATTTACTGCATCAAAACATAGCTCATTCTCAATTTTGTCTTTGTTGATTCCGTTTTTGCTCATCTTCTAAATATATGAATGATTGTGATCTTGTCTTTAAGTTCTCTAATTTTCTCTCTATACTCTTCCCCTCAAAGATCTCACCACACTTTCATATCTAATGAGCAATTAACTTTTACTTAATCCTCAATCTATAGCCTCATATGTTATCTCTGTCAGGATTTCTGAACTTTCATTTTCACTGATGGACATTATCACTTGACTTTATAATCACTACCATGTGGCACCCCACTCCAGTACTCTTGCCTGGAAAATCCCATGGATGGAGGAGCCTGGTAGGCTACAGTCCATGGGGTCCCAAAGAGTTGGACACGACTGAGCGACTTCCCTTCACTTCACTTCTTCACTTCACCATGTAGGCAAACAAAGTGAGCATCTTGGAAGAGAGAAAATAGGGATATATTATATCTGTTGACGGAGAAGGCAATGGCACCCCACTCCAGTACTCTTGCCTGGAAAATCCCACTGATGGAGGAGCCTGGTGGGCTGCAGTCCATGGGGTCGCTAAGAGTTGGACACGACTGAGCGACTTCACTTTTACTTTTCACTTTCATGCGTTGGAGAAGGAAATGGCAGCCCACTCTAGTGTTCTTGCCTGGAGAATCCCAGGGACGGGGGAGCCTGGTGGGCTGCGTCTATGGGGTTGCACAGAGTCGGACACGACTGAAGTGACTTAGCAGTAGCAGTAGCATATCCGTTGAACTACATGTATAGCACAGATTGTCCAGGTTCATAGGGTGGGAAGCCATCTAGGTGGGAAATTTAAGTGATCACCACAAGACTTTATCTTCTAAAATATCTCCACAATAGATAACCTTCTCTTGGGACAAATCAGATTTAAGGAAGCTAAGTGGGAAGTGGATAAAGAAAGATATTGAACACAGGGTTTGGGCTATGAAAGGCACTTCTGGGAAAGGCCTTTGGAAGGGGATTTGAGCAGTCAGGGGGTAACTTGGTACCTTTGAGAATTTGGGGAGGACAGGTAAGAGAGAACAGAAAGGTGGTGAAGAACACTTTTGCCCTTTCCATTTTTTTGCCAAAGCAAGTGTCTCAAGAACATTTTACTCCTCCAACCAGGTGATCAGGATTAGTGGATGAAGGCCCAGGGGCTGTCCTCATTCACTTTGATAAAAGACTCCCCTGAATTTTGTGCTATGAAAGTACTTCCATGCTACTTCTTTATTAATCATCGTGTAACAGATGAATGGCAAGTGGGAAAAAATTTGGCATGGGAATCTACAGTATCATTACATAATAACTTATTATATTCATATGCAGCAGTTTCTTAGAACTCACTTTTGGTCTTGTGAAAAAAGTTACATGGCTGAAATTCAGGAGAACTGGGGTGCCAGCCAGCCCAGTTCTGACACTACTTTATGTGATTTCTGGAGGGCAAAATATTTCATCTCTTTTGCCTTCAGTTTCCTCAACTGTAAAATGAGATTCGATCAGATGATTGTTAAATTCCTTCTAGTACTAAAATTCTGTAACTGTAAATTCAAGTCTTAGATTGCTCTGTGATTTTAGGCAAGGCTGTTATACTCTGTGCCTCTGCCTAACCTTAGGGGTTTGCAGATATTCCTGTGGATTTAGCTTCAGTATTCACTTTAGGGGAGAAGGCAATGGCAACCCACTTCAGTACTCTTGCCTGGAAAATCCCATGGACGGAGGAGCCTGGTAGGCTGCAGCCCATGGGGTTGCTAAGAGTCAGACATGACTGAGCGACTTCACTTTCACTTTTCACTTTCCTGCATCGGAGAAAAAAATGGCAGCCTGCTCCAGTGTTCTTGCCTGGAGAATCCCAGGGACGGGGGAGCCTGGTGGGCTGCCGTCTCTGGGGTCGCACAGAGTCGGACACGACTGAAGCGACTTAGCAGCAGCAGCAGCAGCAGCAGGAGCTCACCTTAGGGAATAACCACCGCTGATCAGTTAGCAGTACATGGGCACTGCATTTACTGAATGGCCCAATTTCACCAGCTGCATTTTTGTAGTCAGAAAAATGAGAAGCGCTTTACTATCTCCAGGAAAGAAATCCTGTGATGAATACATTCTTGTAATAGTTTGGTGGAATTGTTCTTTCTGACTCAAATAATGTTTTGGAGAAAAATAACATTGTGTAAGGGTATTAGAATTGAATGCAGTGACTTTCAGATAAGTTTTTTATTTGGTGCTTCTGGTTATCTCCCCACATGGCATTTTAGGAACTCATTACATTGGACTTATAACGCAAATGATAGAGACAATAAGAGGGTAAATATGATTGAACTGTTTAACAGAGAAAATTAACTGCCACCCTTTCACTTTGCCAGTTGTGCCAGAATGCATATGCGAAATGAGGTCAATGAAAGATCTTGACAGTTGTAATCATGGATTTTCATTTTTATCCTAAATAGCTGATGATCTATCATGTCTTTTAATTTATATTAAAATAAAAATGATTTCTCAATGAAAATAAATCTCAGTGAAAAATAAAAGGAATCTGTTCCTTTGATTTTTTTCCAAGAAATGCAAGAAAAGGCATTTTTACCAAGTATAAATGAGTGTGTTTCAGTAGCAATAGCTTTTGTTTCTAATTTTAGCAGATATATGTTGTTGACAATGTAGAATCTAAAAAAAAATTATATGATGTTGAATTTAGTATCTCTTGCAACTTAGTTAAGAAAATGTGATGCATCTAATGTTATTCTTTATTATTTCGACTAGTTGGTCTCAGTCAAAGTTGATTTTGCTCCTGTGGGGACATTGATAATTTCCATAGACAATTTTTGGTTGTCACAAATAGTTGGAGAGTGGGTACTGCTGGCATCTAGCCCACAGAGGCCAGGGATGCTCTTAAACACCCTACAATGCACCCGGACAGCTCCCACAACAAAGAATTCTTAGGCTCAAAATGTCAATAGTACTGAGGTTGAGAAAACCTGATTTAGACAACCAGAGTAACCAAAGATCATCTGATACAAGACTGAAGTCCAGCTAAGGTTTGGCAGCTGTCCTTTGCCTCAGAGATGAGTCAGGATTTAAATGCTACCAGGCCATCCCACTAAAAAAAAGTCAGTTTACTTAATATGGTACTTGCTGCCTGGTGGTTGTATAATTGCATGAGACCTTGACATAGATTTAACCTGCATGAAAGGACCTAAAAGGAAGTTCTAAACACCATATTTAGTTTAAGAAAAGATGTCTTTCTCCATTAGATGATGGCAATAAGTAGGGAGATTTTTCAGACTCTCGTGCCACAAAAGGTATATTTTATTTTATTTGGGAGCAGTTGAGAATAATGTTGACTCTGCTTGTCCCTTCAGTTCCTTGGGAAAGAGACAAACACTGGGAGCAAACTTGGCAATGCATAAAATCAAGAGCTAATTATAGTCCAGGAGCTATGAATAGACAGTGAACAACTTATACTGAAACTCCATAATGATGTGATTTAAATAATGCTTTTGAAATGCATTTGCATTTTGTGAGTATTTGCAGTTTTTGCTACATGCTTAATTTATATGCAATGCATAGACTTTAAAATAATTTATCATTTCTATAAATACTTTAGTGTTTATCTTTCAGCTGCATTCTATGTTTTAGTACATATTCCTAGAAATATCATGTTAGAAGTAGATTCTATGGGAATGAGATACAATCTAATTTTACGTATTAAGGATTTCCAGTGGGTAGTGTAAAACAACAAAATCATAGCTTGGTGGTATGATAAAGAGGGAGAAGTAAAATTTGAAGTTGGGATTGAAAGGTCAACAAGAAAGGCAGTTAAGGATGGGAGAAACAAAAGTTTGGGGCAATAGTGTGGTGTTTGACTGACTGTCCCAATGCCACTGTGAAATGCTATGGTTCCAGTATTCAATGGGAGAGACTCTGAGGTAAAAGCGCAGGTGAGAGAAGAAAGACTAAGTAATGAGTAGAAAAGAAGGGGAAAGGACATTCACTTGCATTCACACTGGACAATTCAGAAAGATAATAAGGCTTCAATTCATTGTTTTTCAATGCACAATGATGCTAAACGAAAGTAGTGAAAGTAACAAATATCTGAGGATACACGGATTTCTTTACCTTATTGCTTCCATCATTGAATATTGTCTGCTTATTTCTCGCTGGTTCTTTTAGTAGGTCAATGCAATCATCATGGAAGTCTTCCAAATTCAGATTCAACTTTAAAACATCTCCCTGCTGTACAAAGTGAAGATTAGTGAGAGCCTGGGCCAGTAAAGTTGGCAGTCTTTCAGCAAATGTATCCCACAAGAGGCTAGCATACTCCCATGAAGTGATTTACACAGTTATTTCAAGGTTTCACTCCCCTTTCTACCTCCTCTGCTGATAAAAGTTCACTGCCAATTAAAACTGGTTGTTCAAAGATCCAGTAGGAAGAAAGTTCTTGTTATACGAGGGGAATACCAGATACCTTACCTGCCTCCTGAGAAACCTGTATGCAGGTCAAGAAGCAACAGTTAGAACTGGACATGGAACAACAGACTGGTTCCAAATAGGAAAAGGAGGACATCAAAGCTGTATATTGTCACCCTGTTTATTTAACTTACATGCAGAGTACCTCATTGGAAACACTGGGCTGGAGGAAGCACAAGCTGGAATCAAGATGGCCAGGAGAAATATCAACAACCTCAGATATGCAGATGATACCATTCTAATGGCAGAAAGTGAAGAGAAACTAAAGAGCCTCTTGATGAAAGTGAAAGAGGAGAGTGAAAAACCTGGCTTAAAACTCAACATTAAAATAACTAAGATCATGGGGTCCAGTCCCATTCATGGCAAATAGATGGGGAAACAGTGGAAACAGCAACAGATATTATTTTCTTGGACTCCAGAATCACTGTGGACAGTGACTGCAGCCATGAAATTAAAAGACACTTGCTCCTTGGAAGAAAAGCTATGACCAACCTAGACAGCGTATTAAAAAGCAGAGACATCATTTTGCCGACAAAGGTCCATTTAGTCAAAGCTATGATTTTTCCAGTAGTCATGTATGGATGTGAGAGTTGAACTATAAAGAAGGCTGAGCACCAAAAAATTGATGCTTTTGAACTGTGGTGCTGGAGAAGAATCCAGAGAGTCCCTTGAACTGCAAGATCAAACTACTAAATCTTAAAAGAAATCAACCCTGAATATTCTTTGGAAGGACTGATGCTGAAGCTGAAGCACCAATAGTTTGGCCACCTGATGTGAAGAGCCAACTCACTGGAAAAGACCCTGATGCTGGTAGAGATTGAGGGAAAGATGAGAAGCGGGTGGCAGAGGATGAAATGGTTGGGTGGCATCACTGACTCAATGGACATGAGTTTGAGCAAACTCCAGGAGATAGTGAAGGACAGGGAATCCTGGTGTGCTGTAGTTCACAGTGTTAAAAAGAGAGGGATGTGACTTAGCCACTGAACAAGAATATGGCAGCAGAAGATACTCTATACCACCTGGAACATGGGCATTAGGCCTTAAAGAAACAGGCATACTTCTCAAAGTGTACATGTTATATCAACTCAAAGGATTTGGGCAGACATTTACTGGGGAGATTCAGCTCTTACTTCCAACTCTAAAACTTACACTGGTTTATGTTATTTGATAAATTACTCTGCTTTGGTATATACGCTATATCTAATTCCAAAATGGAATGCAAATTAGTACAACCACTATGGAGAACAGTATGGAGGGGTCTTTATTGAAACATGTAAAATATCATGTAAGAAACGAGTTGCCAGTCCAGGTTTGATGCACGATACTGGATGCTTGGGGCTAGTGCACTGGGACGACCCAGAGGGATGGTATGGGGAGGGAGGAGGGAGGAGGGTTCAGGATGGGGAACACATGTATACCTGTGGCGGATTCATTTTGATATTTGGCAAAACTAATACAATTATGTAAAGTTTAAAAATAAAAAAAAAAAAGAAATATCAATTGATCCAGCAATCCTACTCTTGGGCATATAACCAAAGAAAACCATAATTCAAAAAGATACATGCACCCCAACCTTCATTACAGAACTATTTACAATAGCCAAGACACGGAAGCAACCTAAATGGCCCCTGACAAATGAATGGATAAATAAGATGTGGTACATATATGCAGTGGAATGTTAGCCACAAAAAGAATGAAATAATGCCATTTGCAGCAACATGGATGGACCTAGAGATTAGCATACTAAGTGGAGTAAGCCAGACAGAGAAAGACACATATCATACGATATCATTTATATGTGGAATATGAAAAAAAATTATACAAATGAACTTATTTACAAAACAGAAAGAGGTTTACAAACATGCAAAGCAAACTTATGGTTACCAAAGGAGAAAGGGTAGTGGGGGCTATAAATTAGAAGGTTGGGATTAACATATATACATTACTATACATAAAATCAGTAACTAACAAGGACCTGCTGTATAGCACAGGGAACTCTACTCAATAGTTTGTAACAACCTATAAGGAAAAAGAATCTGAAAAGGAATACGTGTGTGTGTGTGTGTGTGTGTGTGTGTGTGTATCTGAATCACTGTGCCACCTGAAAATAACATGATATTGTAAATCAACTATACTTTAATAAAAAATACAATAAAGTGACAGTTGTGGAAGGAATACTAGATTTTGAATTATAACTAAGATCCTACTCCAGATCCACCACTACTGAGTGTGTCCTCAAATAAAGCATTTTTACACTCTCTGATTTTTTAAGCAAAGAAAACAACAACTAAACATTACCATCACAAGGTTATTTGGAAAACACTGAGGTAATATTTATGAAAATTCTCTGTAAATATAAAAATTCTACACAAAGAGAAAGGATTATTATCACTATTTTAACCTTGACAGGGATTTCCAGGCCTGCTTTTTTTCATGAACTCCTGCAAAAGAGAGCCATAGAGTCAACCTTAAAAACAAAACCCAGACATTTATGCTGTCATAGAAACATGTGTAAAGTGTTAACATCCTTTGGCAGCATTTTCTTCAGGCTGTAACCCCTAAGGGCAACGCTGATGCCTGTTTCTCTTGCCATAGAAGCTCTTCCTCATTTCTATATCCACCCAAATCAAACTTTTTTGAGCTACTGAATGATTTTTTTTTTTTCCTGTACCAATCCTTTGGGTGTTTACAATAAATGCCAAAACCTTTATGGACAACCCGTTTTAGACAAAGCATATTGTTAAATGTTGTGTGGGATGCTGAACTGAACAGGGTTTCCTCATTATAATCTAGGAGAGTGGCTGGATGATCATGGTAGATATATGCGATGATTATGGTAGGAAGGAGCACTGGTGCAGATCAAAGAGGGAGTGACACAGCTAAGGAAGGAATTGTGCAGGAGGTGATATTTGGGTTTGGCCTTGAGAGAGCAATTTAGATAAGCGAGATGAAAGGTCATGTATGTGTGAAGTACAATAGTCCACCTTTATGCTTTATGTGTAGAAGATACATTCCAAGACCCACAGTGGATGCCTGAAACTGCAGAAAATACTACGTACATGTTATTACATCTTTTTTCCAGTAAATACATATCCATGATAAAGTTTAATTTATAAATTAGGTAGCTGCTGCCACTGTTGCTAAGTCACTTCATCGTGTCCAACTCTGTGTGACCCCATGGATGGCAGCCCACCAGGCTCCCCCGTCCCTGGGATTCTCCAGGCAAGAACACTGGAGTGGGTTGCCATTTCCTTCTCCAATGCATGAAAGTGAATAGTGAAAGTGAAGTCGCTCAGTCGTGTCTGACTCTTAGCGACCCCATGGACTGCAGCCCACTAGGCTCCTCCGTCCATGGGATTCTCCAGGCAAGAGTACTGGAGTGGGGTGCCATTGCCTTCTCTGAAATTAGGTAGGGTAAGTGATTGATAACAAGATAATAAAATATAACAAGTATAGCAATATATTGTAATAAAAGTTATGTGAATATGGCTTCTCGTAATTTAAAACATAAAAAATATTTACTTTTGGAGTTTTTCATTTAATATTTTCTGGTTGAGGTTGACTTTAGGTACCCAAAACTGAGGAAAGCAAAATTGTGGATATGAGGGATGACTATAAAATTTAGAGGCAGACCTGGGAGTGTGGGGTAGGAGATCGCTGAGGTAGGAACCAACAATAAGTGGAGAAACACAATGGTTTGGAAAAACAGTCAGTTCCAGAACATTGGAAAACCTTGAGTCTGAACTTCATTTGGTAAGCAAAGAAGAGTTTGAAGGGAGGTGTTTTGAATTTAAAAACGACACTAGCAGTATCATCTAGCAGGAGTCAATGAGTAGGGGGCCCCTTACTAGCAAAAGAGAATCCAGTGGAAGGTTGGGAATGAGAAAGAGAGGGTACAACTCTGACTCCAGGGGGTGTGGGAGGAAGGGGTAAAGTGGAAGGAGGCAGAGAGTGGAAACAGCTTTCAGGAAGAATAACATGAAGACGAAAAGCTGGAAAGGGGTATCTCTTTAAGAGAGCATATGTTTTAAGTGGAGCTCACTTGGAGATGTACAACATAAATGGGAAAGGTGCTGTAGACGGCAGCAAAGAGTGAAAAAGAGCAATGATTTTTTTGGGCTGTGTTTCAAAAGTCAGGAGAAGAGACACATCCTCAGGGGTTGGGGTAAAGGTGAGGAGGAAGTGAAAAATGTTGAAAAAGTATAAAATGTAAGGTGCATTCATACATTACTGGTGGCATTATAATCACAAAACATTTATGGAAAGCAAAGAATTTTTGTGTAGGTAATAATACAAAAGAAAGAAAAAAGTTTCATGTACAAAGATGTTCACTATAGTGTTATTTAAAATGGTAAAAATGGAAAAATCTAGATTCTCAACCAAAGGAAAAAAAAAACAATTTGATTGGATGCCCACTGAATTAAAAGCTTAGCAAACTATTTTGAACAGAATGTTACTCAAATATCTGACATGGAAATTCATACAGAAAAAATACTTGCTGAAAATAAAGATAATTCTGCTCCAAACTGCAAGAACACCATTATGTCTCCATACCAACAGAAATCCCAACAATAATCATGGGTGTCTTCACATTCAGTACTCAGGGCTATCCTGTGATTAGCTTCCTCTATTTCCTGCATTTTATGAATCAGGAAATGGAGACTCGGGGTCATTAAGAAATATACCCTTAATAGATTAAATCCCCATTCACGAATACAATAATTTGGAGAGCTGGTATTCCTAGGCGGCTGTGTTTTACCCTAGAGTCTGTGCTCTTAATTACCTCACCACTGTTTCAATCCTAAATAACTGGTTCTTTCAGTCAGTTATGAAAAGAGCACTAATGAAATCAGCTTGGAAACGACAAAGACAAAAAAATACATAAGTGTGTATACATACATAGGTAGGTAGGTATGTATGTATGTATATACATACATTTCTCTATTTTAACTGGATTTTACCTAGACAAATCATAAACATATTTCCTATTTTTACCATCAATTTTATTATTCCATGAAAGATGCTAATGGTTAGTTCAATATTTCCATGAAGCTAAATGTTCAATGACTATAATACCTGAAGATTAGTTTTATTTTCTCTGGGGCCACAATTTGGAAGAGAATAAAATAACTTATGTTCATTATTTATGAATGAAAACATAAGGATACTGACTGAGCAACTTAACAACAATATGGACTTTGATTTTAATGGCACACATTTATCCATTAGGATACGATCCATGAAAATGTAAATGAGACACCTGACTTGTGCTTAACCCTCATTCTCAGCAACATTTTTCTCTACAGTGATGGGAAAGAAACAGAATTAACTATTAAAAACAACCAAGTAATTATGTTAGAAAGCTGTGAAACAAATGTGCACATCATGTCCCTTGAGATTTTGCATTAGAACATCTTTGCATCAGAAGACACTTGATCCAGACATTTTAATTTCTATCTTTTAAACATACATATTCTGGTAAGAAGAAATTACCTTCAGCTTTTCTTCAAGCTCTGTGAGAGAGCTACATAATTCAGTGACAGATTCAAGAACTTCTTTGTGTTTGGCCACTATTTTCTCAGCATATTTCTGCCCTTCTTCAAAACCTGGGGAGAAGAAGGGTTAAAACCATTTTTAAAGGTCAAATCCTTAGCAGAAAAAAAAATCCCAGGCTAAATCCCATAAATTAATCCCATTAATTTATCCCAGTGTCTGACACTGGGCCTATAGATAGTAAGCACTTACTAAATACTTGTTGAATAGACAAAAGCATCATTGGAAAACCCAAGTATTCTAGAAAAATGGTTACATTTGCTGTACCATGTCCCAATTAATATTCATAAAGCTCCACTCTAACCTCTTTTCTCCTTTTCAAAACATTCAGCTGTTCTTCACTACTTAGAAAGCATACAGTCAAGGCCCTCTGTGATATGGTTTCGACCTGCCTCTCTCAAAAATACATCTCCCTAATTCCTTCACATACTTAATATCTGACCAAACTGAACTAGCAACTTTTCTCTCAAAATCCCCACAGCCACTGACTATTCTTTCCTGTATGGGGAAAGGGTATCCATACCCCTGTCTCTGTGGGGATAAATCCTACTCACTCTTCAAGGTCTACCTCCAATGTCAAGATCTTTGTGGAAATATTCTTCATCTTTCCCAACTGGATTTTCCTCTCCCTACTGGAGTAATAATACAAGTATCTATTGTGTAGTGAGTGCATCTTATTTGCCTGTGGCTAGGCACTTTATACGGAGAAGGCAATGGCACCCCACTCCAGTACTCTTGCTTGGAAAATCCCATGGATGGAGGAGCCTGTTAGGCTGCAATCCACGGGGTCGCTAAGAGTCGGACACGACTGAGTGACTTCACTTTCACTTTTCACTTTCATGCATTGGAGAAGGAAATGGCAACCCACTCCAGTGTTCTTGCCTGGAGAATCCCAGGGACGGGGGAGCCTGGTGGGCTACCGTCTATGGGGTCGCACAGAGTCGGACACAACTGAAGTGACTTAGCATAGCATAGCATAGGCACTTTATATGCATTAGCTAACAAAACCTTCCTCTAGAAGGTTCTACTGCATTGTCCAAATGAGGAATCCCAGGCTCAAAAGAGCTCTTCAGGTAACCCAGACAATAATTGAAAGAGCAGAGATTTAACTGGACTACTGGACTCCACAGCTCAGACTAAAATGGTATTGTACATTGTTATAGACTGAATTGTGTCCCACCTGCTGTTGCTGCTGCTGCTGCTAAGTCACTTCAGTCGTGTCCGACTCTGCGTGAACCCATAGACGGCAGCCCACCAGGCTCCCCTGTCCCTGGGATTCTCTAGGCAAGAACACTGGAGTGGGTTGCCATTTCCTTCTCCAATGCATGAAAGTGAAAAGTAAAAGTGAAGTCGCTCAGTCGTGTCCAACTCTCAGTGACCCCACGGACTGCAGCCCACCAGGCTCCTCCATCCATGGGATTCTCCAGGCAAGAGTACCGGAGTGGGGTGTCCCACCTAAAATTCATATATTGAAAACTCAACCTCCAGTATCTCAGAATGTAACATTATTTGGAGATGAGGTCTTTAAAGGGAGATAAAGTTAAAAATTGGCATCACAAGGGTGGGGTGCCAATTCATTATGATTGGTGTTCTTAAGAGAAGACTAGAGAACCTGGGGCGCTTGTGCACAGATGCCTATGTGAAGAGGGAGCAAGAAAAGAGAAGCCTTGGTAAAAACCAACTCATTGAGTCCCTTGATCTTAGATTTCCAGCCTCTGGAACTTTGAAGAAATTAGTTTTTGTGATTTAAGCTACCCAGTATACGGTATTTTGTTATGGCAGTTCTAGCAAACACACATTTTAGACCTTTGTCACTGCATTTACCACATTGTGACTTCTAGGCAGACTGTGGATTCCTGAATGACGGAAATGGGTTGTATAGGTCTTTATATCAATCACAGCTCCATAGTATCACCTAATGGCAGAAAGTGAAGAGGAACTAAAGAACCTCTTGATAAAGGTGAAAGAGGAGAGTGAAAAAGCTGGCTTAAAACTCAACATTCAAAAAACTAAGATCATGGCATCCAGTCTCATCACTTCATGGTAAATTGATGGGGAAAAGTGGAAACAGTGGCAAACTTTATTTTCTTGGGCTCCAAAATCACTGCAGACAGTGACTGCAGCCTTGAAATTAAAAGACGCTTGCTCCTTGGAAGAAAAGCTGTGACAAACATAGACAGAATATCAAAAAGCGGAGACATCACTTTGCTGACAAGGTCTGTATAGTGAAAGCTATGGTTTTTTCAGTAGTCATGTACGGATGTGAGAGTTGGACCATAAAGAAGGCTGAGCATCAAAGAACTGAAGCTTTTGAACTGTGGTGCTGGAGAAGACTCTTGAGAGTCCATTTGGACAGAAAGGAGATAAAATCAGTCAGTCCTAAAGGAAATCAACCCTGAATATTCATTGGCAGGACTGTTGCTAAAGCTGAAGCTCCAATACTTTGGCCACCTGATGTGAAGAACTAACTCACTGAAAAAGACCCTGATTGAGGGCAGGAGGAGAAGTGGGTGACAGAGGATGAGACGGTTGGATGGCATCACTGACTCAACAGACATGAGTTTGAGGAAATTCCAGGAGATAGTGAACAACAGGGAAGCTTGGTGTGCTGCAGTCCACAGGGTTGCAAAGAGTCAGACACGGCTTAGCGACTGAGCAAAGTATGTAATAGGTGCTTAAAAATTATTTTGAGATAAATTTATTTGTATTAAAATTCTAGGTTCAATAATGATGCAAGATGACATACTATTCCTTAAGTGTCTTACCTGATGCAAATTCTAAAAAATGCATAGCTTCCAAACTGAACAGATGAAAACTCATGCTGTTCATTGATTTATTCAGTGATTCATTTAGTCATCGAATAATTGTTAAGCACTTAGTATGTACCATGAAGCAGTGAATTAACAGGCAAAATCCCTTTTCTCAAGGAGCTTATACTCCAATAAGGAGAGCCAGATGACCACATATAACCATACAATATGTCAGTTGGTGATAAGGCCAGGAATACAAACAAGGCAGAAAGTGGGATTTTGTAAGATAGGAGGATAATTGCAACTTTTATGGGATCTTTGTGCTGAACTTCAACAGGCACTTAAACCTAGTAATAAAATATATTTCTCTTACCTTCAAGGAGCTTATGCTCAGTTGAGAAGACAGACAAATGAAAAGGTAATTATGCTACAGTGTAAAAAATACAATAACTGAAGAAAACATAAGCCACTTCATGGGAGTGGAGTGCCTCCAAAATTTTTTAGTACACTTACACAGTAGGAATGAAACATAACATTAGTTTTCTTTAATTTTTCAATTCATATTTTATTATTTTTATGTATTTACCATTTCCTTTGGAAAATCATTACTAATTCATTCTCATTAATTTAGTATTAGCTAATGCAATAGATGCAATAGCCAAATTTTTATGGCTATCCATGGAGAGTGAGTGCTTCATGTAACAAGAGAGACTATCCCTCTGGCAGCAGCTGTGGGCAGCCAAATGAAGCATCGTTGCTCCATCTTTTGGGGCTAGGTTTGCCCAGTCACTAGGCATTACTCTTGTTAATTACCTTGTAGTTAACAGTGTCAAGGAATTCATGAAATTATTCTTCTTGCACCCTCAAGGACTGTCACCCTTGAACAGGCATTTTAAATGGGGACCTTCTTCACATGGAAAGGCTTTTCAGACCAACAGTCATGGAGAAGAGGAAAGCACAATCTGTGAGATGATGATTTGAATTCTCCCATTTATTCCACAGGGCTTCCCAGGTGGCTCAATGGTAAAGAATCTGCCTGCAGTGCAGGAGACACCAGAGACATGGGTTTGATCCCTGCATTGGGAAGATCCCCTGGAGGAGGAAATGGCAACCCACTCCAGTATTTTTGCCTGGAGAATCCCATGGGCAGAGGAGCCTGGTGGGCTACAGTTCATAGGGTTGCAAAGAGTCAGACTGAGCACACACACACTATTTATTCCACAAATGAGAGGAAGACAAGGGAAGACCTTCCAGCCCTTTCTTATATCCACAAACCTTAATCCTCATAGAAACATGAGGACTGTAGACCTCAGTCTTAGCTTTCTACCTACTTCAAGGACTATGGGAGTTGTGTATAGTTTTGAGGACTCACTGCAATCGAAATTAGATTTCATTTTTGTCTACATAAGCTGAGTACTATTCTGGTTTTAATGGGGGAGAAAGGGAAGAGAGAAGGAGGGCTTACAAATGGTCATTAAAAATCCACATGCTTTTTCATCTCCTGCAGCCAGGAGTTCCTGCCTCTATTCCCTATTATTCACTTTTGCTCTTATCTTGAACCTTTTCCCAGAATGGGCTGGCGTAGTAAGGACCCTGAGGGCTTGCCATGCTCTGCTGTCTGCTAGGTTCACTAGAAATTCATCCAGTGGTGAATCAATGGGTATCTTAACAGAGACTTCACCATATAAGCGCTGAGCGAGGTCACTGATCTCCTGGATCCTTTCTTCTTGCTGAGGCACTGAGGGTGTGATAAACTTTTTGAACTGCTGGTGGAGGATCTCCACTGCTTCCTTGGTCTTGCACTCTGTGGAATACTTTCCAACTCTTACAACTGTGGCACTTGCATCTTCATACCAAAAGTGACACTAAATTAAAATGGGAGAAATCACAGATTAAAGACACACTATCCTCCCAAATTTCTTCATTTTGCCCACTGAGGTAATTAATGTGAACTCTTTTTAAGTCCTAAGAAATGAAACATCACAGCATGATCATATACTCTTGCACTTGGAAATTAGAGTCAGATAAGAAAGTATGGAAATCAATTTGATTTTTCTGCTTTCTTAGATTTGCCTGAAATATAATTCCTAAGAGAAAAGTTGCAGACTTACAAGAACAGGCATTCTAAAAAAAACCATATGGCACTAAAAAGAATCCAAATATCAGCTAAAGTAAGAAAAAGCTCAAACACACAAAATTCAGCCTATTTAATTGAAATCATTAACAATATATGGATAAAGTATTGCCCAAATAACACCCCAACAAATAAATTCTTTTAGGAATAAGATTTAGTCTGTAGATGGAGGAAATATCATTCGAAGAATAGCATTTGACCTTTTCTTGATAGAAAATAGTCATATTTTCAAAGCATAGTGGAGAATTGAGATAGTTTCTCACTAAAAATAAATAACTATGATGAAAGAAATGTGTCTGACCAAGGCCAGAAGCACTTATGCTGAGTGAGAAATAGAAACACATGACTGTTAGGAGTTGGCTTTAAATAAGTGCCATAGAAGTACAGCAAACCTATACATCAGATATGGAAGAATGATTATTTCAATCCCCCTAATGTGGTATTAAATCTAAAAGCTCTATTGCACTAGTGGGAAAGAGAGATGTTTTGTAACTCAGAATTATGGGCTACAAAAAATGCTCAAGAACTTCAAGTGTAGAGTTTCTTCACTATGAAGTGTGCAAATAATGACTTTAACTTGCCAAATTTCATATAATTTATGTATACTTTGCCATTTATCCTCTTGATAAAAATGAAATAATACCAATAAGAATTTTTATACATGAAAAATCCAATTAGCAACTTTCTCTCTAAACATTCTCAAATTCTGTGAAATAAGTCATTATTGATTATTTTAGCAGATATCCAACAGTTAATATAATTAACTCCATGATGATTAAACATCTTGAGTTGACGAGGTTGTGGAGAAATGAGAATTTCTCGTACGTTGCTGGTAAGAAGAGTTAAATTAGTAAAATCTTTCCAAAGAGCAAGTGGACAATACAATCAAAACCATGTAACATGTATCCCTTTGGTACAACAATTCTGCATGAGGAAATTATCCTAAGGATATAATCATGAAAAGGAGCATGATGCACAAATTTAATGACAGTAATAGCTAATGCAGTGTTGTCTAAGCAACAGAGAAATTTTTTTAAAAATTACAATACAGATAACATGACAACAAGAAGAGAATACCTCTTCTATCAACTCCTGGAGATGCTCGGTCAGGTCCAAATTCTTCCTGTAATCTGTTACAACTTTGTCAAATTCATCCACATGCTTCTGCAAATCCCTCATGGCTTCCAAAAGGATATTCACTTTATTATTTGGATAATTTAAGAAAGAAGTTTTATTCTCAACTTTTTCCATTTTCCTTTTCAAAGCCTGGGCAAAAAAAAAAAAAAAATTTAATGACAGTCAGTTTTTATTTACTCAGCTAGTTAGTAATTAAATATTGAGGGAGAAACTTTGAAAAACTTTTACAGCTTCCTTCATTTAATATGTTAAAATCATAATTATTCAAACACATTTTGGAAAGAATAGGTTTCCTTTCAGATAGTTTATTGACTCAGCATTCAGCAAATATAGAGAAAATTTACTCTATACCAGGATCTATTCCATAGTTTGAGAATGCTATGATTTTTTTAAAAAGAAAAAGACCATAAAATCAAATATTTTATTGTACTCAGCTCACTGTCTTCTGAGAAAGCAATCAAATTAGCCAGCATAAGCAATAATCAGGAAAGGTATTAGGGCCTGCAGCAACAGTGGAAGAAGCTTCTGATATAGGTGGGTGCAAGGAAAGAAAAAGGGATGTATAGGAGGTGTGTGTGTGTGTGTGTGTGTGTGTGTGTGTGTGTGTAGCAGGGAGAATGGGAGCAATGAGGCTGGATAGGTTTGGCAGAGATCATTCTAGAGCTGCTTCAAGAGATAAATCAATAAATTATGTATTTTATGTGAAGCACCCAATTGTTATAAAAACTAAAACTATCTTTTCAGTTCTAATGGTATAAAAAAAGCCTAAGGGTTAGGCATTTAGAATTGAAATGCAAAATAATTTTGCAATAATTGTAGCACACACACACACACACACACACACACAAGTATCTTCTCATTACCTGTAGTTTTTCAGCATATATATCCACTTGTTGAATTTGATATTTGAGAGCTTTTAGATTTCGAGCTTTTTCATTTTTCTTAGTGTAATTAAACTTCAAATTGTTGAATTTCTTTTTTATTTCTTTGAATGATTCTTTGAGCTACAGTTCAATAAAAAGAAACCGGTGATTTCCTTAAAATGAGAACATTGATATTCATTTGCAGTGAATCAAGATGTCTGTACTTCAAAATCTTTACAACCTTTGAAATGTATTCAGAGTGATTTTAAATAGAAAGCAAGTCTGCTAAGTGAATATATAATGTGAATTTAAACATATTCCCCAAGTGTAGGTAATTATAAATTGTTCTCAGTATTTTTTGTCTTGTAATTTATAATTAGGATTACAGTTATAGAACATCCTTTGGCCTTCAAACAAGAATGATTTTAATATGTGATAGATTTTTAACAACTCTAATTTTCTTATTTGTATTTATTTGACATTATTTTACAACTCATTCTAGTCTCTCTGTGCTAATATTTGTCTCAGATCCTTCCATATCCAGTGCTCTTACAGTTATCATGAAAAAACTTATTAAGTCTCCCAGGAGCTGTTCATGTTGCAGAGGTCAGTGGTGTGTTAATATTTAGCCCAATGAGGACATTAATGAGGTGGAAAAGGAGACCCAGTATGAGAGTCAGTAGGAAAAGGGCTGTATTTGTTCAAATCCAATTAAAAACTATTTTTCACGGACAGTTTCCAGAAGAGATTTACTTCTTAGATATAAATCATTAACTTCAGAGAGCCTTCAGAAATGGAATGTAAAGTGACAGTTGTTGCCTAGGGTGGCGACGCTAACTTGTGCATGAACAGAGTACGGGGCTGTACACTGAAAACAGGGCATAGATGATGACTCTCTTAAAAACAAACAGTTCAGCTCTATTGGTGAAGCAAAATTCTAAGCAGTCTAGTTCAATTAACTACACTGCTTTCTGGGCCCTTCTCCAGATTCAAGAAGGATAAACACATTGACAGGAAACTCACTCCATAATGTCAGCAAAGAGAAGTACAGAGAAAATATAAAGCATCTCAGATTATATGGGAGCATTTAACAGCCAAGAATGAACAATGTCATGGTTGATAAATTTGAGCTATGGCAAGAAGTCAGGAAAACATTAAAATTCTTTTCAGTGACAGCAAGTAAATTATTTGGGAGGGAATAAAGGTTGTGCACATGCTGGATTTTAGGTTTAAAATGCAGAAAAACTATCTGCCGAGAAAATGCTCATCCTCTCAATTCTTATTTCAAATTCTGCATATTATAAAGACAAAATTTTGATACTTAACACTTTCTGAAAACTGCTGCTGCTGCTAAGTCGCTTCAGTTGTGTCTGACTGTGCGACCCCATAGACGGCAGCCCACCAGGCTCCTCCGTCCATGGGATTTTCCAGGCAAGAACACTGGAGTGGGTTGCTATTGCCTTCTCCACTTTCTGAAAAGAACAATCAATAAAGCCCTAATTGCATACATGGAAATTATTATACTGATTCAATTTTTGCATTTGCTATACCTATACTTCATCAGTGTTATTTATATGATAAATAAAAGTGTTGAGCATTAGCTTTAAGTTACAAGCACAGAGACCACATAAAATATTCCAATTGATAAATCAATAATATTACAAAGGTGTGGAAAGAATTATAACTTCAAAATTTGAAAACTATTCCTCCATTAGAACTCAGAAAAATATTTAAAAGATAATATTCAGCTGATATGTTTACAAAATAAACAATTAATATTTAAATTTTTTGACAGTGGATGTGTTAAAATGTGTGTGTTTGATATTAGTGGGAAAGCACAAATGAGGACAATTTTATGAGGTTAAGATATGAAGAGATAGTAGAACAACAATGTGAACGCCCTAAAATCACTTATATGTACTCCTAAAAGGGTTAAGATGGTAAACTTTATGTTATGTGTCATTCACTACAGTTAAAAATATAATTTTTATTTGTAATAACAATAAATAAAATAAAGTAAAAAGAAAGGAAAAATATGTACAGTCACTAACACGTATCCATCAGAAAAAAAAAATTTTATATTCTTTTTTTCCCATGACTGTACCATAACATATATTATAGACTTCAGTCTGGACAAAGGAAGAGGGACTCTGTCATCAACCTGATAACCACTGAGTTATGCCCACTTGTTTAAATGGGAAAAAAAATCAACATCTATTTGAAAACTGTGATAAATGAAGAAAAGCTGAGCCTTAACCTTTTAATTCTAAGTGATGACATTTAAAGTTTACCTTGGATTAAGAAGTTTGAGGCTGATAAATGATAAGTGCAATTTTATTTCTGTTTGCCTTAGAATGTATGTACTTTCACTGAAGATGATTTATAAGGCCAAAGAATGTTCATGGTGAAATGGGATCAGTTTCTTTCTGACATATGATCTCCTTTGACAAACTTGCTGGCCCTTCTCTCTTTTGGTCCCACTGGAAATCCATTTAAATCCTGAACCTTTCCCAGCTCAAATTCAGGACTATTGCAGATACAAGTTGAAGGCAGCAAGCATGAATTACCTACAGCAACCAGATTTTCAGAAAAAAATCTAGCCATGTCTCATTTTCTTACCTGCGCATTCTAATATGAAAAGTTAACTTCCCATCTAATACCCATATAACTTGTTTATATATATATTTTTTAAAAAAACTGAATGCCATGGTTGCTCGGCTATGGTATCATTGTTCATGCATGCAGCTGTTTTAAACTTTAGTTAGCTGATCAACAATGGGGAATGGTGGAGATGGCCAAGACAACTGCTCAATCAGAGCACAGAAAGAAGGAAAACCACCCAAACCTTGGGGCAAGGATAAGTTTACCCTATTCAAAATCTTTAAATGTTGTTATAATTTGTATTGATAAAATTTATGAAAGTCTTAAGAAAATCAGGAGAAAGATCCTTTTTCAAATGCACATTGTGATTTTCCTATCTTTCCACTTGTCCAGCTCCTCCATAGTTTCTGTAGAATATAGCTGTAATTAGGAAAAAAATCATTAAGACTTAAAACTGCAGTTCTTTTGAAACTAACATAATGAGCATCTTCACCAAATTTCCCAGGGAGCAGAAAACTTCTCTCAGGGTTAGACATAAACAAAACTTCTTAGGGAAGAAGCAAAAGGGAACAAAATGGGGAACAAAGAGGCTGGCTTGCTATTTTAGTCTTGACGAAGCTGGCTGAGGCTACTTTGGCACAAGGATGCATTATTTGTGAGTCTGTTGTTGGCAAGGCCACTTTATGTGCCGGACATGGGACATTTTAAAACTAAGACAATGTCTTTAAAACAAAAGCCTTTCATTAGAACGATGGCACATGACTAGCCAGAAGCAAAAATACAAAACAAGTAGTTCATTTCTCTTAATGTCCATTTCATGAGCTTTATTTTTTGCCCACCATTTTTGCCTACTCCAGAAAAAAAAAAAAAAGTTTTCTGATGCTCATTTTCAGTAACAGAAAGAAGGCTCTAATGTTATAACACCCCAGGGATGCTTCATTTGAAATGAAGTGGCCCCAAACTCCTAATTTAACCCGAGTGACTAGCTACAATTATTAATGGTAACTTTAACTTTAGTTCTGGAGAGATTTCAGGACCAGACTTTCTTGGCCTCCTCCTGTTCAGCAACCACATGACTGTCTTCCTGCGCTTACGACCAGTCTTGCAGAAGCAGAAAGTGGGGCAGCTTGGAAAGAGGAGACAAGTGCTCCATTTTACATTTGCAGGTGGCAGCATTTCTCAGTAACAGCTATTCATCCACGCTGCAAGTTTTGTGTGCTCACAATATACTTACATTTGATTTTCTGAACATGATAACCATGATTTGAAAAGTTCAGCTTTTTATCTTCTACAGTAAGAAGAGTAGTTTTGCAGCTGTGAAACACCAAACTTCCAACAGATTTTAACCCAATGGAATGGACATTTCAGAACAAATTATAGTCTTTTCTATTCTCTTATAAATGCCAACTAAATGGACTCACACTGGAGCCTAGTGATGAGCAGTTGTGATTGTGAAGGCCCTTGGGCTTTAAGTTGCCCAAACTATTAGTTTCCTAAGGACTGTTGTGTTCTGTGGCTTGGCAGACAGTAGTCACAGAGTAATATTGGTTGAATGATGATAATTTAGTTTTTCCTTAAAATGATGAATTAAGATCATCAATCTGAAAAATAGTAATTACCTGCACTATTCCATAGTGCTGCCTCATCTATGCCCTCTTTTTCTGCTTCCTTTCCTGCCAGTTGGTGGCTGCCCATAGTCATTTGTCAGAAGCAAAAAACACACAATGTCAGAGGGTTTCCCTGGTGGCTCAGTGGTAAAGAACCCGCCTGCCAATGCAGGAGACGTGGGTTTGATCCCTGGTTCAGGAAGATCCTCTGGAGAAGGAAACAGCACCCCACTCTAGTATTCTTGCCTGGGAAATCCCATGGACAGACAACCCTGGTGGGCTACAGTGCATGGGGACACACAGAGTCCGACATGACTTAGCGACTAAACAAAAACAATGTAAGGAAAGGAGAACATCAAGGCTGTATATTGTCATCCTGCTTATTTAACTTATATGCAGAGTTCAGTTCAGTTCAGTTCAGTTGCTCAGTTGTGTCTGACTCTTTGCGACCCCATGAACTGCAACACGCCAGGCCTCCCTGTCCATCACCAACTCCCAGAGTTTACCCAAACTCACGTCCATTAAGTTGGTGATGCCATCTAACCATCTCATCCTCTGTCGTCCCCTTCTACTCCTGCCTTCAATCTTTCCCAACATCAGGGTTTTTTTTTTTTTTTTTCAAATGAGTCAGCTCTTTGCATCAGGTGGCCAAAATATTGGAGTTTCAGGTTGAATGTCAGTCCTTCCAATGAACAAGCAGGACTGATTTCCTTTAGGATGGACTGCTACATCTCATGATGTACTCTGCATATAAGTTAAATAAGCAGGGTGATAATATACAGCCTTGACGTACTCCTTTTCCTATTTGGAACAAGTCTGTTGTTCCATGTCCAGTTCTAACTGTTGCTTCCTGACCTGCATACAGGTTTCTCAAAAGGCAGGTCAGGCAGGTCAGGTGTATGCAGAGTACATCATGAGAAACGCTGGGCTGGATGAACTACAAGCTGGAATCAAGATTGCCGGGAGAAATATCAATAACCTCAGATATGCAGATGACACCACCCTTATGGCAGAAAGCAAAGAAGAACTAAAGAGCCTCTTGATGAAAGTGAAAGACGAGAGTGAAAAAGTTGGCATAAAGCTCAACATTCAGAAAACTAAGATTGTGGCATCCAGTCCCATCACTTCATGGCAAATAGATGGGGAACCAGTGGCTGACTTTATTTTTGGGGGCTCCAAAATCACTACATTTGAAAAGACCCTGATGCTGGGAAAGATTGAAGGTGGAAGGAGAAGGGGACGACAGAGGATGAGATGGTTGGATGGCATCACTGACTCAGTGGACATGAGTTTGGGTAAACTCTGTGAGTTGGTGATGGACAGGAAAGCCTGGCATGCTGCGGTCCATGGAGTCATAAAGAGTCGGACACAACTGAGCGACTGAACTGAACTGAGTGTTATTCATTGTGTATGTATCTATGGCAGCAGCATTCTAACTTATTGCTGCTAATCTGCCTTATCTCCTTGGAACTAAATGACAGAAGAATAAAAGAATCTGTGTAACTGGAACAAGAAACTATGACATATGGAATACATACAAACATACATACATATATATTAATATATGTGTGTGTGTGTATACATATATATGTATACATATATATATATATTCCATTTCTTTCCTGATGGGTAAGATGTTGGTACGGTGTAAAAATTTATGAAAACTTCTGTTTGCAAAATTTGCTTTGAGAAAATGAATACCAACCCAATTCTGTCATTACTATTCTTCTCTGCAAGGTAATTGTTTGTGACCCATAATGAGATTCCAGTGACAAATTTCCATTAACATAATGTAAACGTAAAGGAAATTTTTTGGTCAGGTTGCAAGAAGAAAACACGTTTAATATTAAGTTATTAAATTTCTAGAGAAGTGTAAAGAATAAGGAACTGATGATGTTCTGTCATGTAATAAGGCGAAGAACATCTATAATGCTTTGTGTATTAACAACTTATTTATACTGCCAGGCAAGAAAATGTATAGTGAGATTTAACATTCATGCATACAAATATATGAGTGGAAAAAACCTTCACAAAATCTGGCAGTATGAAGGTTGTGTTTTTTAGTAGACAGTTCAAAGTCAGTGAAACTTCAAGAAGCACTTTAAATGCATTGGAAGCAAAATACTGAGTTTCAAAATCAACTAAAAAAATCTAATGCTCGGTCTACTTCTTTGAAGGGGTACCTGACTATATTTTTTTATGTAAAAAAATTATTGTAATATATTGATTTATGGTAAAGCGTCTGCCTGCAGTGCAGGTGACCTAGGTTCGACCCTGGGTTCAATCCCTCGGTTGGGAAGATCCCCTGGAGAAGGAAATGGCAACCCACTCCAGTACTCTTGCCTGGAAAATCCCATGGACGGAGGAGCCTGTAGGCTGCAGTCCATGGCGTAGCTAGGAGTCAGACATGACTGAGCGGCTTCACTTTCACTTTTCACTTTCACGCATTGGAGAAGGAAATGGCACCCGACTCCAGTACTCTTGCCTGGAGAACCCCAGGGACGGGGGAGCCTGGTGGGCTGCCGTCTCTGGGGTCACACAGAGTTGGACACAACTGAAGCAACTTGGCAGCAGCTGGGAAAATTAGTCAACCATCTGTAAAAGAATGAAACTAGAACACTTTCTAACACCATACACAAAAATAAACTCAAAATGGATTAAAGATCTAAATTTAAGACCAGAAACTATTAAACTCCTAGAGGAAAACATAGGCAGAACACTCTCTGACATAAATCACAGCAAGATCCTCTATGACCCACCTCCCAGAGTAAATGGAAATAAAAGCAAAAATAAACGGGACCTAATTAAACTTAAAAGCTTTTGCACAGCGAAAGAAACTAAAAGCAAGGTGAAAAGACAGACGTCAGAATGGAAGAAAATAATAGGAAACGAAGCAATTGACAAATAATTAATCTCAAAAATATCCAAGCAGCTCATGCAGCTCAATACCAGAAAAATAAATGACCCAATCAAAAAAACGGGCCAAAGAACTAATTTCTCCAAAAAAGATGTACAGATGGCTAATAAATCACATGAAAAGATGATCAACATCACTCATTATCAGAGAAGTGAAGTCGCTCAGTCGTGTCTGACTCTTTGAGACCCCATGGACTGTAGCTTACAAGGCTCCTCTGTCCATGGAACTTTCCAGGCAACAGTACTGGAGTGGGTTGCCATTTCCTTCTCCAGGGGATCTTCCCACCCAGGGACTGAACCCGGGTCTCCCGCCTTGCAGGCAGAGGCTTTACCGTCTGAGCCACCAGGGAAGAGATAATGCAAATCAAAACCATAATGAGATACCATCTCACACCAGTCAGAATGGCTGCTATCAAAAAGTCTACAAACAATAAATGCTGGAGAGAGTGTGGAGAAAAGGGAACCCTCTGACATTGTTGGTAGGAATGCAAACTAGTACAGCCACTATAGAGAACAGTGTGGAGATTTCTTTAAAAACTGGAAATAGAACTGCTATATGACCCAACAATCCCACTGCTGGGCATATGCATAGAGGAAACCAGAATTGAAAGAGACACGCGTACCCCAATGTTAATCCCAGCACTGTTTACAATAGCTAGGACATGGAAGCAACCTAGATGTCCATTGACAGAAGAATGGATAAAAATGTTGTGGTACATATACACAATAGAATATTACTCAGCTATTAGAAAGAATGCATTTGAGTCAGTTCTAATGAGGTAGATGAAACTGGAGTCTATTATACAGAGTGAAGTAAGTCAGAAAGAACAACACCAATACAGTATGCTGCTGCTGCTGCTGCTAAGTCGCTTCAGTCGTGTCCGACTCTGTGCGACCCCATAGACGGCAGCCCACCAGGCTCCGCCATCCCTGGGATTCTCCAGGCAAGAACACTGGAGTGGGTTGCCATTTCCTTCTCCAATGCATGAAAGTGAAAAGTGAAAGTGAAGTCACTCAGTCGTGTCTGACTCTTTGTGACCCCATGGACTGCAGCCTACCAGGCTCCTCCGTCCATGGGACTTGCCAGGCAAGAGTACTGGAGTGGGGTGCCATTGCCCTCTCCACAATACAGTATATTAATGCATATATATGGAATCTAGAAAGATGGTAATGATGACCCTATATACAAGACAGCAAAAGAGACACAGATATAAAGAACAGACTTTTGGACTCTGTGGGAGAATGTGAGGGTGGGATGATGTGAGAGAATAGCATTGAAACATGTATATTACCATATGTGAACAGATGACCAGTCCAAGTTCGACGCATGATACAGGGCACTCAAAGCTGGTGCACTGGGACAACTCAGAGGGATAGGATGGGAGGGAGGGGGAAGTGGTGTTCAGAACTGGGGGGACACATGTACACCCGTGGCTGATTCATGTCAATGTGAGGCAAAATCCACCACAAAATTGGAAAGTAATAGCCTCCAGTTAAAATAAATTAATCAATAAAGAAATAATCACAGAGGTTGGGCTAAAATATTCTCATCTCAAAGTTGTATATGACTTATAACAAACTTTTATATAAATATTTTAATATATTAATTCCTGAATAAGAACCTACTGTATAGCACTGGGAACTCTCCTTAACACTCTTTAATGACCTATAGTGGAACATAATCTAAAAAAGAGTGGAGATATATATATATATATATATATGTATGTATGTATACCTGATACAGTTAGTACAGCAGAAACTAATACAACATTGTAAATCAACTATGCTTCAATAAAAAATAATTTTGGATGGCATCACCGACTCGATGGACATGAGTTTGGGTGAACTCCGGGAGTTGGTGATGGACAGGGAGGCCTGGCTTGCTGCAATTCATGGGGTCGCAATGAGTCGGACATGACTGAGCAACTGAACTGAACTGAACTGAAAGGGAAATGATCTCTGATAAAATAAAAACTTCATTTAGTACAGTTTCATAAAATAATTATAAATTGAATATTGTTTGTAAATGAATAACATCAAATCAGCCAGAGAGATAAATACATCATGTTTTGAATTAGGTTTTGTGAGTAGACAGATTAAAATTCTATTTTAAATATAAAGTTTGTTAAAATAAGTGCTTTTGTATCCAATAGAGAAAAAAAGAAAAGAAAGGAGACAGGCCAAAACTTTTTAAGGTCCTTTAAACGTGAAACTGTAACTAGTATCAAGCATGAGTTGGATGTGAAGTAGAAGCAAATGAGAAGAATCACTCTGTTAATATTTAAGAACATGTTGTAGGGATATCTGATTCCTAAATCAAACCCACACGTATCTGGTTTCTCGTTCTTGTTCTGGTACAGACAATCCCAGGCGTCCTTGCTATGACTGGAAGGGCCATCTGTCTTCCCAGCCCACTGGCTTCCAGCACAGGGTCATGACGAGGCAGCCTGTAAATAGAACCACTATGGGAAGGGCCTGAACCACTGTGGGGAGACCCAGGTCCAAAAAGGCCACGGCGCTTCAGGAAGAGGAACTCTGAGCCGCAGGCAGCCAGGAATAACCTTTAGCTTGCTTTCTTCTGCTTTCAATAAAATAGGGCTGAACATCACAGTAGAGACAGATTTTTAGCAAGAAAAGTTTACAAAATTTTTTTTTTTTTTTTAAGGAAGAGAAGGAAGATGTAAGCGAAGAAAGAAAACAATTTCAGGAGAAGGTAGTAAAAAAATCATTTCCATGACTATGAATCTAAATTTTACAGCCTTGGGGAGAATCAAGGTTGTTTTTCTTAACAAGATCTGGCTGAAGTGTTGCTAACTGCAGGACGTGACCTGGAAGAGGCCATTCTACTCAGAGGACAGGCTACACCAGGTGTTTAACTCTGAGTGAATAAAGAGTCTCTGGCCCACAGTGGCTCCTGGAACACATACTGGGAGCAGAAACTCCACAGTCCCATGGCACATTGCTCCACTGAAAATCCGGTGATGCTAGTTTTCCTCCTGCTGAATGGGATCCAAGTGCCCTTTCCTGCTCTCTCCCCCTCTTGCTTTCCTTCCAGTCCTGCTCCTTTCTTGCATTTGCCTTTGGCCAAAAAGGGCTTGACGACAACCCAGGTTTACTCATACTTCAGTCTATGCTCTGATGTTGACAACAGTTGATACTCACTGAGCTGAAATTGTGTAACTTGGGCATAAGCAGAACAATCAAGGAGTTTTACTACTTCTTTTCCCCTCCACTCACTTGGGCTTGAGATTAAAGGACTTATGTCTTGTTTTCAAAAGAGATAAGTCTAGAATTATGGTACCTTCTGTCCTGCTGTCAGTTCCAGTAAGGAACCGGGGCCTATGCTATCCTTTATTTTTCTCCTAAAACAAGTAAACCTTTGTACGGAAAGTTTCACCAGGGGAGGGTGGCGCTGTAGTTCAGTGTGTGTCTTAGGGAGGCAGGTGGGTAGAACTGAGAGAGAGGATGTGGAATTGAGGAGATGTGTGGAGAGAGGACAGAGAAGGCGATGGCACCCCACTCCAGTACTCATGCCTGGAAAATCCCATGGACGGAGGAGCCTGGTGGGCTGAAGTCCATGGGGTCGCTGAAGGTCGGACATGACTGAGCAACTTCACTTTCACTTTTCACTTTCATGCATTGGAGAAGGAAATGGCAACCCACTCCAGTGTTCTTGCCTGGAGAATCCCAGGGACGGGGGAGCCTGGTGGGCTGCCATCTATGGGGTCGCACAGAGTCAGACACGACTGAAGTGACTTAGCAGCAGCAGCAGCAGCATGGAGAGAGGAACATGGAAATTTATAATACCATATGTAAAACAGCCGATGGGAATTTGCTGTATGACTCAGGGAACTCAAACAGAGGCTTTGTGAGCATCTAGAAAGGTGGGGTGGGGAGGGGGATGGGAGGGAGGTTCAGGAGGGAGGGGACATGGGTGTACCAATGGCTGATTCTTATTGATGTATGACAGAAAACCACAAAATTCTGTAAAGCAAATATCCTTCAATTAAAAAAATAAAGTGTCAAACAATAAAAAACAATAAAAAAATGAAGATACCTTTCACCTGTTATTTCTTTTTCTCTAGGAGTTGCTTTACCAGAGAAGCCACTCGGTTTGACTAAATATGAAAGCAGCCACTTGACTTTAGTGATAATACTTTGTAACCTCTGAGGCAACAAGCTTGCTCCCCTGACCCTTCATCATGAGTCAGTGGAACTTAAATAGCCTCTCAGCAGGCCGGAGCTGGCTGCACCAGGAAGGTGTCACCCTTCTGCCCTGATGAGCTATATCCACTCAAGCAAAACTACTGCGATAAGGGTTTGGGGTGGGTGGGGAGGAGCAAGCAAAAAACCATAATACTACATTCCAGGGTCTATACACTGACAACATACTGACATCAACAGTTTGGGGAGTTTAAAGTGTACTCTGTACTCAACCTTTCTGAGCCCTGAGGCCACTGCTTGGTAGATTAAAAGGTCAAGGGTAAAAAGAAAGTCTCCTGATTTATTGTGTGTGGGTGTGCATGTGTGTGCACACGCGTGTGTGTGTGTGTGTGTGTGTGTGTTCCCACCTCGCCTATCTCATCCCTTGTAATGCAGAACTCCAGGCTGCGGGTCAGGGCCCGCTCATGGTCCTCGGTCTGGGCTCGCCAGGTCAGACAGTCCCCTTCAAGCATGTCCAGCTGTTGCTGCAGGTTCTTTGCAGAAACGTTAGAGCAGTTCTGAAAATGAAAGAGAAGTGAAAGTGATGAAGGGAATGGGCAAAACGGCAATGAGAACAACATGCTATTTACCTGCATTGTGAAACTCATAAACGACAATAAAGAAAATAAGCTCCTGATTTACCTTAAACCTCTTTGATTTCAGAAGGAAGCCAGACACCAATATCCAATGTTGTGAAAGACAAACTTACATTTTTAGTTCCGAAACTTGAGTTTTGAAGAGTTGCTCATCATACCCAATGCCTCAGAGACACCATTCAATGTAAGGTATAATTTTTACTTCAAAAGGCATAAAATATGCATTAGAAACATTTGGCTTATACACTGTAATTTTCTTGTCAACTTGAGGTTAGCCTCAGGTTCATTATGCAAGTGCTCCCATCTCTACTCCGTGCAGGGGCTCCTGAAGTTAAAGCCAGACGTGAATTGGAGAACAACTTACACTATTTGTGCAAAGTGAGACGTCTTCCTTGCTCTTTTCTTTTAAAAATAAATCTACTAATGAAACAAAACTCTTTAAAAGAAAGCTCCTTCTTGGGGAAAACAGAGTCTATTAACAGCGACAGAAATTTTGTATTTCTTTCAGATTAACAAAAATCCTTTAGGTTTACTGCATTCCATATAATTTGGGAGATCAAACCAGTCAATCCTAAAGGAAATCAACCCTGAATATTCATTGGAAGGACTGATGCTGAAGCTGAAGCTCCAACACTTTTGCCACCTCATGTGAAGAGTCGACTCATTGGAAAAAACCCTGATTCTGGGAAAGACTGAAGGCAGGAGGAGAAGGGGATGACAGAGGACAGGATGACTGGATGGCATCACCGACTCAATGCCCATGAGTCTGAGCAAAGTCCAGGAGATAGTGAAGGACAGGGAAGCCTGGAGTGTTTGTAGTCCATGGGGTCACAAAGAATCGGACATGACTAAGTGACCGAACAACAATAACATAGTTTAGTAGATATCATAAATGAACTTTAAAATAAAATTATCCATTATGATTTTTATTAATGTTATATGTATTGGATAGAATTAACGTAATCTTTTCTTCCCTCAAATCCTCAAATTAAGAATTTGAAGAAGGAGTTTTTGTTTTATTTTTATATCAGAACCCAATGTGTTATTTAGGAAAATTTAATCTGGAATTATTTCCATCTCTTTTAAGCTCCTTTGGTAAGGTCAGCCCAGTGGAAAAAGCAGATCCAATGACTGGTGCCCAGAGGCCTGGGTGGAGCCAAGGTGCTTGGGCTCCTCTACTCTGGGCTTTTGTGGATAAAGTAGCTTCTCTGGGATCAGACTCTTCATCTGAAGATTAAGATCCTGGGTCTGACTATCTCAAGGCTACCTTTCAGATCTGACATGCTAAAGCAGCATTGTCCAACAGAAATACAACATGAGCCACATGAATAATTTTAAATTTTCTAGTAGTCATATTAAAAAGAAACTGGTGAAGTTAATTTTCACAATACAGTTTGTTTAACCAAATATAAAAAACACTAGTAAGGTTTTCTTTTTCATATTACGTCTTTGAAATCAAGTGTATATCTCACGCTGAGACTAAATTTCAATTATTGCTAAATTTGTTTCAGAAAAACTTGTTCTGTACTTAAATCTCATAGACTTTAGTAGATTCACATAGCCAAGTCACTCCATATATACTTAAAAGGTTTACAATTTGGGGTATCAATTTAAAATAAATAAAATTAAAAGTTTAGTTCCTCTTTATTTCAAATGTGAAAAACCAACTGCCATTATAGATTGCAATTCTATAACTTTTAAATGAGCATGAGAATAGATGTATTAAACAAGACTTTTAAAATCAGATTTTTTTTTCTCCTTAAAACATTTTTTAGACGTGGTAGAAACTTACCACAAATAAGTATCCCAATGGCTTACTGTAGTTTTTAATTGAACGTATACCAGGTGGTCTGCCCGGTTTCTTTCATATTACAGCCCAACTCCCAGCCATATCATGTGAAAATAACAGTGTCTAAGTTGCTTACAGGCTGCTGCACTGATGAGATGACATCCACCCCCAAGGAGAGAGCCAGGTCATGCAGATGGTCTACATGCGCCTGCTTTGCCCGAGAGCGTCTCAGGAGGACCTGGGCATCGTGAGCATCGTTCGTTTCCTCTGCCTGTTCTGGAAACTCCAGTTCTCTTGATTTTAAGAGTCTTCCCAGCTGGAATTCAGGCCATTAACAATTAACCTGGGTTTCATATTTTTATGAAAACAGTTTCTTTTTTTAATAGAGGTATAGTTGATGTGTGGTATTATGTAAATGACAGTTGTATGATACAGCGATTCACACTTTTTAAAGGTTATACTCCATTTATAGTTATTATAAAATATTGGCTATATTCCCTAAATTGT
This sequence comes from Bison bison bison, assembly GCF_000754665.1. NCBI lineage: Eukaryota > Metazoa > Chordata > Mammalia > Artiodactyla > Bovidae > Bison > Bison bison. The sequence continues at coordinate 1,977,554 of NW_011495022.1, read as the reverse complement.
ACAATATATCCTTGTAGCTTATTTTATACCTAAATGTTTGTACCTCTTAATACCCTACCTCTATATTGCCCCTCCCCGCCTCCCTCTCCCCACTGGTAACCACTAGTTCTCTATATATGTGAGACTGCTTCTTTTTTGTTAAATTCACTACTTTATTGTACATTTTAGATTCCACACGTGATGTCATACGTATCTTTGTCTTTCTCAAAGATAGATTTTTAAAACATGCTTATTTCCTATAACATATTTAACTAGCTAGTCCGCTGCTGACAAGCCCATCTAAAATTAGTGTTATAGACAAATAAATGTTATAATGGTGCAAGTCAATAGAGTAAAATGAAGGGACTAACATTGTTAGTTCTATTAAAGAAGAAAACACTGTTTGTTCATAGCCTAAAACTTTAGCAAGATGTAGGCCTGTGATTTGACTAAATTCAGAGGCTATTTTCAAGGCATTTCAATACATCTCTATTTTCTGTTGTATGTACGTGTTCAGTGGTATTTTCTGTTGAGAGGCCAATATCTATGAAGTTCTACTGACACTTCAATTATAAAAATTTTTTTCTTCCCTTTAGTTGCTTATACCCTACCTTTTGTTGCTTACATATACCCTACCTTAAGTTACTTTTACCCTAACTTTTGTTAGGGCAACAAAAGTAATTAAGAATCAAGATATAAAAAAGACAGATGTGTGGAATAAACAGTGAGAGTTCGAGGAAGTTAGAAGAGAAGAGAAATCACTCCAAGGAAGGTAGGGTTGTTAGATGGAGGGACAAGGTTTAAGTGGTATAGAGGAGAGAGAAGGACCTGACAGATAAATGCAGCTCAAGAGTCAGGGCTTGGAATAAGGAATGTGGGTGCCATCTTTAAGGGACCAAGGAGAGCTCTGTTTGGCTGGTAGATTGGGGGGATGGGGCTGAGTGGGAGAAAAGTCAGGAGCCAGATTGCAGAAAGCTTCTAGTATCAGAATAAGCAACCTGGCCTTTATTTATTACAAAATCATGTATTTTTAATTTCATAGTTTAAAACTGAGAGTCTTCCAGACATCCATGGTAAGTCTTACCTCTTCTCTGACTTGGTGGAACTGGATAATCTTATATAGGATGTCCTCGTAATCTTGGATTCTCTGTTTCAGGCTTTGATGGAAGTGGATAAGGTCCTTCAGCTGTTGAGACTTTTCTTTCACAGGTGCTCCTTTGCCATTCAACTCTTCTGACTCTCTTATAATATACTGAACCTCATCATTCAGTTGCTGAAGAGTTGAAAGCAATAAAATGAGCTTCTAGAGAGCTTTTTACTTTACAACAGACGTATGAAGATCTCAATAACAAATCACTCTCTTACTTGTTAACAAATACTTATTGCGAGGCTCACCCCTATCCCTGCAAATCCAGGCATTCTGGGTCATGCTAGGGATGTATTATTCCATCCTAATCTTCTCAGATATATTTTTTAAATTTTAAATTAACATTAAATTAAATTAAAAAAAAAACACAAAAAACTGTTTCAAAGTTAGACGGCAAAATGGAAAGTCATATATTTCTATGATATAGCATAGAGTCATCTGCTGCTGCTAAGTCACTTCAGTCGTGTCTGACTCTGAGTGACCTCAGAGACGGCAGCCCACTAGGCTCCTCTGTTCCTGGGATTCTCCAGGCAAGAACACTGGAGTGGGTTGCCATTTCCTTCTCCAATGCATGAAAGTGAAAAGTAAAAGTGAAGTCGCTCAGTCGTGCCTGACTCTTAGCGACCCCATGGACTGCAGCCTACCAGGCTCCTCCGTCCATGGGATTTCCAGGCAAGAGTACTGGAGTGGGGTGCCATTGCCTTCTCCAGAGTCATCTAGTCATCTGCTAAGTAAATATATTCTAGATACTCTATGAGGCCATGACCATCTGTGATATTTAATAAAACTAGAATCAGGTGGTATGATAAGAACACCACAAGAAGACAAGTATAAAAGTACACTGGGTGAATTATCTGTCCTTTGGGATAAAAGAATGATCAGAATGAACCACCAGCTGAGCACCACAGTAGCTATGCTGCTGTAAAAGCAGTCATCCCAGAATCCACAAATAGCCAGCACTTGTAGGGAGGGACAAACCACCTTCTTTCTTGCCCAGCACGATAGCCCTTATAGGAATCTAGATCCTGGTGGACAGTTTAAAGGGGAAGCCACTATAATTTCAGACGAGATTGGGCACATTCAGGGTGGTATGGCCATTAACTATGATTTCAGGGTTGGATTTTATGTCAAGGATAAAAGTAATGGAAATGATTTAAGCTAAGGAGATAATTTGCAGAAGAGCGACCTAGTAAGGGTATTCAAGTTGAAATCAAGTGCATGGGCATCAAATATACACACATCACGGTGACAGAGCTAAAGAATATGGATAACAGTTCCTGATTTAGGGGAATTTGTACACACACACACACACACACACACACACTTATGTGCAGGGGCGTGTGCACACATGAAATGCAGATACATATGACACAGAGTATAACAAAGAAACTAACAGATAGGCTAGTAGAATTTTCTAGGAATTTGGAGGAAAGAGTTCACTGTGGGCTACAATGGTATGTGTGTGTGTGTATAGGGGGAGGTGGTCGTTATGTATTACATCACTTTTGTCTTGTGTGTGTGTGCACACATGTGTGCATGTGCATGCTCGACTCTTTGTGACCCCATGGACTGTAGTCTGCCAGGCTCCTTTGTCCATGGAATTTTCCAGGCAAGAACACTGGAGCGGGTTGTCATTTCCTACTCCCAGGGATCTTTCCCGACCCAGGGATCAAACCCATGTCTCCTGCATCTCCTGAATTGGCAGGGGATTCTTTACCACTGTGCCACCCAAGAAGCCCCCAGCTTTGTCTTAAGGAACATAAATTAGATATTCCCTAAAGGAAACTTCAAACTTCCAGTCCTGGGATTCTTTACATCCAACACTTGCAAATTAGTGACAAATAGAAACACAGGTATCTTAACTTTGCAGCAAAGAACAGAATCCAGGTAGGAGGATGAAATGACTGGCAAACTTTTCCAGCAATTGTATCAGGCTCAGGAGTGGCAGGAAGTGGGGGTTAAGGAATGCAGAAGCCATCAGGGCCTGGGAATATGACTCATGGTTTTTTCTCTCACACCCTGAGGGCTCTCGGAGGGAGAATGGGAGAGCACAACAAAATTCTTGGGATGGTGGCAGAAGGCTGGGGTGCCAGTGGGTGGGGACAATGACATCACAGGGATAATTTCAGTGACAGAGGACAGCAGAACCTCTATGTCAAAGAGGGTCTAGACTTGCCTTGAGATCTCTGAATCAAAAACATATCTATACCTTTTAGGAAAAGAATTAGAATAAATATATGATAAATACATTAATAAGGAAATAATTTAAATTAAAATAATCTAAGGTAAGAGGAGAGTGAAAAAGTTGGCTTAAAGCTCAACATTCAGAAAACTAAGATCATGGCATCTGGTCCCATCACTTCATGGGAAATAGATGGGGAAACAGTGGAAACAGTGTCTGACTATTTTATTGGGCTCCAAAATCACTGCAGATGGTGACTGCAGCCATGAAATTAAAAGATGATTACTTCTTGGAAGGAAAGTTATGACCAACCTAGATAGCATATTCAAAAGCAGAGACATTACTTTGCCAACAAAGGTCCGTCTAGTCAAGGCTATGGTTTTTCCAGTGGTCATGTATGGATGTGAGAGTTGGACTGTGAAGAAAGCTGAGTGCCGAAGAATTGATGCTTTTGAACTGTGGTATTGGA
>NW_011495022.1:1943930-1973677 GCF_000754665.1 Bison bison bison | reverse complement strand
ACTCTTGAGAGTCCCTTGGACTGCAAGGAGATCCAACCAGTCCATTCTGAAGGAGATCAGTCCTGGGTGTTCTTTGGAAGGACTGATGCTAAAGCTGAAACTCTGGTACTTTGGCCACCTCATGCAAAGAGTTGACTCATTGGAAAAGACTGTGATGCTGGGAGGGATTGGGGGCAGGAGGAAAAGGGGACAACAGAGGATGAGATGGCTGGATGGCATCACTGACTAGATGGACGTGAGTTTGAGTGAACTCTGGGAGTTGGTGATGGACAGGGAGGCCTGGCGTGCTGCGATTCATGGGGTCACAAAGAGTCGGACATGAATGAGCGAGTGAACTGAACTGAACTGAAGGTAAGAATATATTAAGGTCCTTTTGTAGCCTGAATGTTTGCATATCATCAAATATAACACATTGCATTTAAAAAGGAAGAAAAATGTGTCTGACACATGGACTTTTAGAAAAGCAATGCTTTTGTTTTTTAAAAAATTGTAATTCATCAGACGGTTAAAATTAATTAGGTGAGCTTCAACTGAACAGCTTTTCATTCTTTTTCATTCACCCAAGTCATCAGTTTGCTCCTTCACCTGGAACTGAGGCTTCATTTCATTCCATTTTTTCCGTAGACCTAAAATGGTCTGGAGACTCCCTCCAAGGTCAAGTGCAGACACAGGCATAAGTGCCTCCTGAAGAAGTTTTAAGTTGTGCATGGTCTGAAATAGACATTAGATAGTTATGCATGTTTTCTCTGTTACCACCAGCAAATACATCATAATCATTCCAGTAATCACAGGGTGTGTCATCAAACCTTTCAACTGCCATGAAAACACTCACTACCTAGAGTGAGCTTCTGGTTCTAAACCACCAATGAATAAACGCACAAGCCCTCTTTTCACTGTGGTATATATGCATAACAACAAAAAAAATCTACCATTTAAACCACTTTTAAATGTGCAGGTTAGTGGAGTTAGTGAGCTTTGGTGTGCAATCATTACCACCATCCATCATCAGAACTTTTTCATCTTCCCAAACAGAAACTCTGTCCCAGATAAACACCAACCTCTGTTTTCCCCTTCCCTCAGCCTCTGATAACCTCTCTTCTGCCTTCTGTCTCCCTGAATTTGACTACTCGAGCTACCTCACTAAAGTGGAATCCCAATATTTATCCTTTTGTGTTTGGCTGATCTCACTTATGTTTCCAAGGTTTCTCCATATTACAGTATGCATCAGAATTGCCTTTCTTTTTAAGTCTCAATAAAACCCACTGCATGTTCCCTCACCTTTCTAAGCCGCTCTTTGAATGCTGCCCACTGCTGTTTCACGGGCTTGCTTGCAGCGGCTTTAAGTTGCCAGGCTGTCCGAAGGCAGCTGAGTTCTTCCCTTTCCGCCTTCTGGCTTTCCATAGTGCTCTCCATGACGTGTACTTCATTTTTCACATTTAATATTTCGTTTTCTTTTGCCTGTGGAATTAATAACCTGTGTAATGGCTTTTCTTTTCCAAGAAATACAACATGGTTTTGCATACAACTATTTTAAGAGGCAAACGCTTTATCATAGCCAAAGCAGAACACAATCCTGACATCAAGAAAAGCCTGAAATGTGGTGTCCCAAGGACAAAAGAACAGAAGAAAACAAGGATGGTCTTAGAATGCAGGAACAGAAAAAAAAACAGACCCTTATCATCCTTCCCTCTCCCACGTTATAACTATTAAAGGATTTCAGGTCCTCCTGAGCAGTATAACCTGCGTCCCCTCCTACCCCACAGGAAGAAGGTATTTGCCTTACTCTTCCCCCGACCAGTATATGTGCCTCATCCAATCAGCAAATGACCTGCAAGACTCCTATTGCGCTCCTTGTACCCTGAGTATAAAAACGGACTAAGGACCCATGTTCATGTCAGTTCTCCCTTGAGCAGGCCTGCTGTTCTAACAGCATTTCCCACTTTAATAAACTTTATTTTCCTCTCCTTCTGCCTTATGTCTGGAAATTCTTTTCCCATAATACATGCTTGGACATGAGCTTGCTAGTTGTTCACAGCTCCACTGGCATTTCAGTCCCCTCCTCTAAGATTTGTTTATTCCCTAGGGTTTAAAGGATGACTGAATGAGCACAGGGATACAGAAATTTTGAAGCTGAGATTATTTTAATGAATACATTTTGAAGTGGATTCCACCTTTTAACACACATTAGAATATGTCAATATCTCAGTATTAGGGGCCATGAGGGGGAAAATTGTTCCGGGTTTTTCTTTCTGTACTATCCCATTGTATACACTACAATTATTTTAAGTTTTTCTTGTGAGAAGTTCCTCAAGTTACTCCCTTTTATGAGATCTGAAATGTGCATCTATATACAGTTGTTCCTTGGTATTCATGTGGGCAGGACGGGAGGAGGGTACTGGTTCCAGGACTTGCCCTAGACATTGAAACCAGTGGATGCTTAAGTCCCATGGTTGGCTTTCCATACCTGCAGGTTTCAACCACCTCTGGATAGTGTTCTGTGTTGATCCAAAGTTGGTTGAATCTAGGAATGTGGAAGCCCTGGATATGGAAGGCCAAGTGTATCTCTATATTTGTATCTCTATACCCTGGTGGCTCAGCAGTAAAGAATCTGCCTGCAATGCAGGCGATGCAGGAGACACAGTTCAATCCCTGGGTCAGGAAGATTCCCCTGGAGGAGAAAATGGCAACTCACCCAGTATTCTTGTGGGGAAAATCTCATGGACAGAGGAGTCTTGTAGGCTACAGGCCATGGGATCACAGGCAGTCAGACATGACTGAGCACACGTGCACACACACACACACTGTATACCAGAAGCACAATATCTAAATTCCAAGACTTCTCTTCCCAACTTTCATATATTCTGGCTATCTGATTTGAAATCCTTTAAACAATGGTTTTAAATAATGGGAAATTCAATTAGAGGGAAAAGTATAAGAGAGCCAAGGAGTAAAACCATGTACCTTTTTAGTGTCCAAACATCAAAAAAGGCAGAAGAATACTTGTTTAGCAAAACAAAAATCTGTTTTATGGCCAACTCTTCTCAGGAAATCCTTGAATTTCTAAGGAGCAACTGTACATGAATTTCTATAATGGCAATGAAGCTGTGTATCTAAAAGTCAAAAGACTTTTTAGATTATAGTTAGAAGATAGTGTCATGAATATGTAACAGGACATTTTAAATAATAGGTAGGCCATCTTATTTTTAAATTATTTTAAATGACATTGATATTGCATAATTATATTAATGTAGACATTATAAAGTGTCATTTAATTGCAAAAAAGCCTGCAGGTGCTACATGTGATTTCTCCAGTGAATTTGGGAATCTAGTAGTAAAATGATGTATTCTATAACTGTGATGAACAAGCCATATATTATGAAAGATATTAGCCACAGCAATACCTAAAGTAAATCATATTTTTATCTATGCTATAAATAAAGATAGGGTATAACATATTATTAAGAAACTATTAATAAAAATGTTACATAATACATGATCTAATGGAAAACTGGAATGTGTAGCATGTCAATGACAACTATAATCTGAAGAGTGTACGCTCTGAATGAGGCCCAGAAAAGAGAGTGCTATGGTAGGATTTGTTGATGCCTAGCTACCAGGATTCAAGAAAAATGCTTATGCATTTGGCAAATGTAAGTACTGTGGCCACTCAGAAAGATTAAACACTTTGCCTGAGGTCTGGTTAGTAAACACTAACTACTCAATCCATATACTTCTGTATAAGGTCACTGAAAAATATGGCATCATGTGGTCTAAATAGGGCACTAGATATTCCATTCTCCATGTCGATTCACACACAATGAGTGGTCTTCTGACATCTTGCTTTTCAGATATCTTGATAACTGGCAGGCAGCACTCGAGGTAGCATTCTTTATTTGCCACTATAAATTAGTAAATTGGCACTTTCATCAAGATGTCTACCAGATTTCTACCCTAAATTAGTTTTTCTCATTGTGATGTTATTTAGATGAATTTGAAAATTTTTTTCATTTCAAGCTTGAGAAATCTGAGCCTTGGCAACAATCAAGAGTAGAGCACTCAGCAGAAAATGCCAGCTGGCCTTCTTCCTTCCTAACCACCAAACTGGTTACCACATTTCAGCAATAATGTTTGTTTAAAAGCCTAATGGTCCAAAAGATATGAAGAGAATAAAAATTGTGTTAGACTTGCTTTACCAACAATTTTCTATCTCAGAATGTCACTGAACTAATAAAATTAAGAATTATGTAGACCTTAATTCTTATCAGTAAGGGAAAATTTATCATATGATAGTGGTAAGGACCTTGAGTTAAAGTGATCATGTTTATAATGTCAAGATAAAAGGCCACCAAGTTATGTAGTAAAATGAACACTATTTCTGAAAACTCTGAATGGACCTTTGAATATCAGAGTTTAGACACAGATATAAAATAAAGTGGTGGATTCATTTTGATATTTGGCAAAACTAATACAATATTGTAAAGTTTAAAAATAAAATAAAATAAAATAAAAAAAGAAACTGGCATGTGATAAAAAAAATTTTTTTGAATGGATTCCTGCTGCAGATCTTAAATGAAAATCTGGCCATATGATCTTAAACATTCTAAATAAGGAATAAAGGACTTCTGTTCCTGAGTAGGATGGAGTAGCCAGGGGCAGAGCAGTGCTTCTACCTAGAGTGACTAGAAAAGCTGGAATAAGTGCAGAAGGCATCTATTTAAAGTCCAAAAGAACTAAAGAGGCCAAGACTCCAGGGAAGGATGAATCTGAGAGTGGTGAGCTCTCTTACTGCAGCCAGGGCCTTTTCCCAATTCTGTGCACTGACAGTAAAGCTGATCATGAAGCTTTACTGGGGAACACAGAAACCAATAGAGCTTTTGACAGACACTGGTGGAGGTGGGGGGTTCAAGCACACAGCTGATATTTATCTTAGAACATTGACAAAATACTGGGGCTGAACAGGGCAGGGCAGTGGATTAGAAAACTCAAGCAAATGCCTCTGAAAAGCAGAGTGGAGGTTTTTAGCAGTGCCCCAAGGTGTTCTTGCCTGGAGAATCCCAGGGACGGGGGAGCCTGGTGGGCTGCCGTCTATGGGGTCACACAGAGTCGGACACAACTGAAGTGACTTAGCAGCAGCAGCAAGACTTCTCAAGCTAGAGACCTGCCGGCGGACAGAACTCAGAGAATGTACCAAGCTCCAGCTTGAAAACAATGAGAGCCCAAGGTCATCAGAATAGATGGAGCCTTGACAGAACTATAGTCCAGACTCAACTTCACCAGCTCCTGATTGGCTTAAGTGATCTTCCACCAATACCTACCTAGGGAAAAAACATAACACCATCTGGAATCACAATGTTTTATACATAATGCCCAGCATTCAACAGATATTCACTCATCATCCCAAGACAGGATGACACAACTAGAAACCAAGAGAAAAGGTAGATAATAGAAGCAATTCCAGATCCAGATGTTAGACTGTGCTGACAAACACTTTAAAATATCCATAATTAATATGGTCATGAAAGCACAGGAAAGATTGAGAAAGAGAGGATACAAGAGAGATTTTTGCTGGCAATATAACATAGTAAAAAAAGAACCAACTAGAAATTTCAGAACTGAAAAATATAATTTCTCAAAAGGAAGATAGTTTGAAAAAGGCTAGACTAAGAAAAGTGCAGTTTGCAAATATGTAAATTCCTTTTTAAGTGCAAATTAGAGAAGTACACAGTGAAGAAATACACATAACAATATACTGAAAAAAGTAAAAATCTTAAAGATGGATATAGACAGATAATATATGTTCTAAATGTTCCAAGTAAAAAATAACATTTTTTATAGTAAAGCACAAATATAAGAACATAGGTAAAATACTCAACAGGTCCTCACTGATGCTTAAGGATAGTGTTAGATGAATTAGAATTATTTATTGCATATTTTGTCTCCATATAGGTTTAAGAAGAATGGTCTTTAAACAACAAAGTTTAAAACAACTAAGATAAAGAAGAAATTGTAGCTCAAAGTAGATGAGAATAGTTAGAGACTGTTTCAAATGAATTTGGGCTCCAGATTGAGATTCATCACATGTCAGAGTTCTGAGAAAACTGCAGATGTCAGCCATCTTTGCAAATCTACAGAAAATGGGAGGAGGGCCAGAAAATTAGAGAAAGAAAAATGCCCTGATTATCAGACAGGGGAAAGCCTGGACTATGTGATTTACTGATCAATAGGCTTTATACTGAAAACCAGGGCAATAAAATCATCATTGATCAAGCAGATTGTGAGCACTTCGGAAAGAACCCTTAGATCACCAGGAGTCAACCTAGTTTTTGCCAAATTATATTACACAATTGATAGGATACTGGGTAGACAGACCTTCCTTTTAGCAGCATCTTTCAATAGAGACTTGAGAAAAAGACTGTGAAATGCTGGTTAAAATAAAGTACTACTGGGAGTGTCAGTGATTATTTCAAAGACTGGTTTATCAACTGATTGCTTAATGGATTGGAGTATCAACCTGACCCTCAGACACTTTTATTAAAGATCTAATTGCAGCCGTGGGAGGCTTACTTATTAATATATGACATTAAACCCAGGAGAGATGGCTAATGTAGTAGATAGCAGGCACAAAATTAGTTTAACAAGATGCAATCATGAGTTAAAACTAACAAAGTGATACAAGGTAGGAATAAATATAAAAGCTCACATTTGTATGAAACAGATAAATAGGTGACAAGGATATAAAATGGGAAAGACCCATCTTGGCAGGAATTGCAGTAAAAAAATGTGATGTGATTACAGTTTTCTTTCATCACAAGCTTAATATGAACCAATAAAGTAAAATTATTGCTATAAGCACTAGTCTAATCTTAGTTCTCGTTGGTAAAGAATGATGTCCACTTTGTGTTGAAGTGGTGCTTTACTTTTTGTTTACATATTATGAATGGTTTTGATAGGTCATGGACAATTTTGGGAGGGAGGATTAGGATGAAGAAAAAAATAAAGCTACCTCTTAAATAATAGAAAGGATTTATATCTAGTTAGCTGGAGAAGACTCAAACTGGACTTTGCAACTGTCTTCCAGGTTTGAAAATTTTTTGAGTGTAAGAGGGATTAAATATGAATACATTTTTCTTCTCTGTGGATCTATAGAGGGTTAGAATCAGATATGAAGAGAGATTCAACTTAACATTAAAAAAAAAAAAAAGGAACAAACCTTTCTAGAAGCTGGCATTTTCTAACATAAAACAAACTGTTTTAATAGGAAGATACTTGAGGTATTGAAGGAGAGGTGGATTAACCATCTTTTAAGAATAAGAGTTCTGTTGTGAATGGGCCTGAAGTTGATATAAGTATTCTAGTATACTTTACAAATCTAACTTAACAACTAAAATTAGGGTACATTTCTAAGTACAATGGGGCTTCACTATGAAAATCTGGTGTTATAAGATAGTCTTCAAAATGAAGATTCATCCTAGATGTTATCTTCAGCCTCTGGAAATCTTGTAAGAATCTTGTTGCATGCTCTCAACCTAACTCAGAACTTTGGGGTGAACCTCTGAGGACTCTGTGTAATAATAACAATGTTGCATTCAGAGTATTTTCCTTCTTTCTTCTTAACAGATATAATAGCCTTCACATGATAAACTCACAAGGGGTCTAGGACCAAAGAAGCACAAACATGCTGGGCTTCAGGACTGTTCGCGGTGAATGAAGCTAGAAAGAACTTCCTAAACCAGCCTGGCTGAATGACGGTTGAAATTTTGAATTTACGATCTTGACTTTGACAAGTAATCCTTGAAGAAGGTGTGACTCATTTACTGTCGTTCTTACCATATTTATTAAATTAAGGAACTCGAGCCCAAGGTCATGCGTTAAAAAACTCCTCTTTAAAAATAGCTGCCATTGTTTCTCCACTGAGTCAGACCAATGCTTGGCTTCAGCACCGCCCTCCTCCTTTCGTAGGATATCAGTTTGGTAAAACTCCTTTAGGCCCTGACATTGTTTCTCTACCTGAAAAAAAGAGAGAGAATATAAATGAAAGTTAAGAACACTTCAAAACATTTTTAAAGGGAAAAATACTAGATTCCAGTGAAAGCCTATATAAGAATTTACTTGGAACCTACATTTCAGAAGTCTTTAAATAATTATTAAGTATTGTCAACTGACTGAAAAGACACAAATCTATTTAGGTTGTTGACAGACCAGACTGACTACCCCTGGGTAGTAAATTGAGCTGACAAGTTTATTATCCAGAAGACCTAGTTACTGTAGCCAAAATCATATTTATGTACTGTACATGTGTATGCTTTGCAACTGGGGACAATTTATGTCAAAGACCAGTGTGGTTTCATTTTAGAGCTGAGTTTTATAATTCAGAAGAAAGATAAACATATAAAATCAAGGATTACAAATCAAAAGGAAATGTAAATCAGTGAAAAAATTATTCATAATCAGTAAATCACGACTTGCTTCTCCTCAGTGATAAGCCAGAACAAAAGAGTACTAATAATTATGAATTTTCTGTATGTGTATTAATATTAAACTGCCTCCATGAGAAAATGTTATTGAGGTTACTTTACCTCCCTAGAATTATATTTTCTTATTGGCTAACCAATGTAAGCAGTACTAGATTATTTTAAATCAGTGTCTTTGGACAGAGTTTATATAAAATCAAATGTGCCTGTAGAACTATAGATTAACACAAAACTGGGTATTATAGAAGTAGTAGAAAAATTTTGACACAATTTTTTAAGCATTTTGAATAATACTTAATAGCCAATGGGCTTCCCTGGTGGCTCAGATGGTAAAGAATCTGCCTGCAGTGCAGGAGACCTGGGTTTGATCCCTGTGTTGGGAAGATCTCCTGGATAAGGGAATAGCTACCCATTCCAGTATTCTGGCCTGGAGAATTCTATGGACAGAGGAGCCTGGTGGGCCACAGTCAGTGGGATTGCAAAGAGTCTGACATGACTGAGCAACTTTCACTTTCTTTCAGTTTAACAGCCAACAGGACAAGACTCAAAGAGTTCATATCTACTGAAAGCCATCTAAAGAAGGTATGAAATTTCAGCAGTGGTTAGTCACTATATTTTAAAGATTTTAACATGGTTCTTCATTTAATGAGTGCTGCAAAGGGCACTCACAGAACTTCTCTCTTCTTTCCCCATATTCCATTTATTCATGCCTCTGTTTTGCTGATGCTTATTTCAGCATCAGAATGATCTTTTCTTAGTTTTCAACTCCTACTTATCCTTCATGAGATAGTTAAAATGCTACCTCCTCCAGGGGGTCCCCTACGATTTCATAGTAAGAACTAAGCATCTGTCTCCCTGGGCTCCCAAAGATAATTCTGGGAGAAAGAGAACCATAAGCAAATTATTATACCACGAAGACAAGTATGCACACCATGTTCTGGGCACACTGAGGAGGGACCACCAGCTCTATCTAAAGAAACCGGAAAGCACAACAAAAGTAACACTTGATCTGTGTCTTTCAGATTGTCCAGGGTGACAGGGAACAGGAGAAGGGGGCTCCAGATGGAAGGAATAATGAGCGCGAAGGTACAAGTGTGAAACACGGGCTGGTTAAGAGCAGGATAAACGATATCGGTGTGGGTGAAGTCCAGATAGCACACGCTGAGTGTTAAGACGCAAGCATGATCATTGGGTTGGGATAAAGCCAGCCAGCCGGTTTCAACATGTTTGGTACTCTACTCAACATGATGTGACACATTCTCGTTAGCTTGAAACAACTGACAGCTCTCACAGTGACTCCAAATCAGCATGACAACCATCAGTACTTCAGTGGCATTGTGCGCTACAGGCTGGGGTGCCAATCTGATGGGCTGTCAGTTATGTGAAATTCTCAAAACCTAAACTTCAAGTCATCCTCCTTTCCTAACTGCTCAAAAATAAATCTCCTTGAATGTAAGTAAGCATGATGTCATTACAGGAATTTCCCTTGAATATGGACTACTTTCTTTTTTAAAGTGAATTAATAATCAACTTTAATACATTATCCATTTGAGAGTAAAAGTTATAATTTGCATCACAAATTATATTTGTCATATTGCCTGAATTTCAGGAGGTAACATGATCAGATGTGCTTTAGAATGATCGTTTTTTGAAAGGCATGAAGGGGAGAATTACAGAAGGCAGAGAGAACAGGCAGATACAATTTCTTTAACCTGGGCAAGGATGATGAGGACCTGCACTGAGGAGGTGATGGTACAAAGGCGAATTCAGAAATCTCACAGGTCGTCTCTAAAGACAGATATGGGATAGCATGGCCTTCAGAATATGGAAAAACAAAAGGGAGGAGACTGGGGATTAAACCTCAGCTCTGATGTTTACTACCTGTTTTGTCTAACTTCCCAGAGCTTCAGTTTCTCTCATTTGTAAAGTGAGGATAATAGTGAATACATATAGGGATATTATAAGGATGAAACAAAATCAGGAATTAAAAGTTCAGATACTGATACAAAATAAGTCCTCATTAACAGAGGGATTAGAACAGACTTTGAACTTCTACACAGGACTTCTGAAAGATGGTGGGTTCATTAATCCAATGCCAAAATACAGAAGGAAACACGTTTGAAGAAAAGATAACCAGTTGTGTTCTGTTGAGTTTTAAGGAGGCTACAGAATACCAGTAGGTAGTTAGTATAATTGGAAGTTGAAAATACTGGCCTGGAGCTCATAACAGTTGGGGCTGAAGAACCAATTTGGGGTTACTGATGCATTGCAAACCAAAGGTGTGTTGGTTGGGGGTGATTTTTGTAGGGAGAGTGTGTAAAATGCACAAAAGAGAGAGCACAGGCAAGAAGTCTGTGACCCACCACACTTCAGGAACAGAGAATTGAATCAAGAAAAGGAAGTAACAGATAAAGAAGCAAACAGGATGATTATCCCAGTTATGTGAAATATCCAAATAAGGCAAATCTATCGGACACGACTGAGTGACTGAACTGAAGTGAACTGATAGGGACAGAAAGCAGATTAGTACGTGCCTGAGGCTGGGAGATTGGCAACCAGGACTGACAAAAAGTATTCATAGGCTCTTTTTGGGGTGGTGGAAACATACCAAAACTGGAGTGCACTGATGTTTGCACAATTTTATAAATAAATACTAAAAATCACTACATCCTAAAATAGGCAATTTTAGGGTATGTAAATTATACCTCATTAAATCTGTTTTTCTTTATAAAGTCAAAGGAGGTAAGTATGAGTAACTGGGTTAAACAAATATGGCAGAGAGATCAAGTGGAATAAAGACTGAAAATACACCATTTCATCTGTCAACTAGCAAGTAATAAGCTTATAAGAGTGTTTTCAATGGAGTGAAGAGTTGGTAAAAGGCAAGGCTGAACCAAGGATAAACTAAGTGGCAGTAGGATGAGGACTGGAGAGGATCAACAAGAGGAGGAAAGAAACGTCATCTTCCCATCCCACGAGTCCAGATGTGAAAGGAAAGAAGACTATAGAGTGGCAGCCATAGTGAAGGCAAGACTGCTTGGGGAGAACTGTAGACAAAAGAGAGGGAAGAAACATAAGAAGCAGATTTTCAAAATTCAAGAATGGATGCTAAAGCTACATTCTGAAGGATTCGGGAGCAGACAGGGAGGTACCGAGGGCTGGTTATAGGGGGACACATGCAGAAACCCCACTTTATTGGTGGCAGTGGAGGAAGGGAGAATATGTCCGTGGGTTTGGAAGCTGATAGAAGATGAGGCAATTTGGCTCAATGGACTCATGTATTTTTTCAGTCACATACAAGGTAAGAGTGCAGATTTAGGAATGGAAACTGTGGTAAGAAGCTTGAGCGTCACTACTGAATGGGCAGCAACTGGAGGGCATATGGTAGCGGGGGAGGGGTGCTCAGCTGAGGAAAAAGACCCTTGAATTTGTAACAGCACCAACCAGCACAATTGTTTGACTTTCCACAGGAGCGTCTGGAAGCTTGGAAAGAGAAGCAGAGTAAACAGAGTGTTGGATTGATCTAGAATTGGGAATTGGCAGAGTTACGGTGGAAGCCAGGGAAGTGAGGGTAGGGGGAGTATAATGCAATTGAATAAGCTGGCGAGGAAAGAAGGAAAGCCCAAGGGAGAGGAGGCTGGACAGACTGAAAGCCCTGCCAGGGTGAGGACAGGAGCCTCTGCCAGGTGAGAAAATAGAGCGAAAGCCGGGCAGATGAAAGGACAGGGAGTCCTTCTGTGAAAGTGCTGCCTGTAAAGCTGAGATATCAGCCCTAATCACCAAGTCCCTGGCCCCAGAGGCCAGAGTGGCCAGTGGAAGCAAGTGCTGAGCTAGAAACTAAGAAGGTACATTTTTGGCAATGAAGATGCAGAGCAAGTACTTCTTTGTACCTTCTCCACCATTTCAAGTTTGGAGAAAATGTTCATCAACAGAACAACCTGTCAGTTGTAGTCTGCCAAACCCTGAGAGTTCAAGGATAAGAAAAATTGAAAAAAAAAAAAATCCGGGATAAAGAAAGATGTGGAAAAGGAGACAGTGGTTCCCTGAGATTTCCAAGGCCTGGGCATGTCCCTCCTTCAGATGGCGAGAACTCAGACTATTGTAGAAAGAGAGTAGGCAGAGGCAAAGAGGGCAGACAGGATCACGGGTGAGTGTGGTGAGGGGACTGGAGGAGAAGGCTACTTGCCTTTGGTGACTTCACCCCTGAGCAGATTTTGCAGAGCTCTATCTGCCACTGAAGCAGCAGCCTTCTCCCTGAAAGGAGAGTACACATGGGTGCTCCCCTGGTGGCTCAGTGGCAAAGAATCTGCTTGCCAACCAAAAGACACGGGTTTGACTCCTGGGTTGGGAAGATCCCCCAGAAGAGCAAATGGAAACCCGGTCCAGTATTCTTGACCAGGAAATCCCATGGACAGAGGAGCCTGGCAGACTGCAGTCCGTGGGGCCACAAAGAGTTGGACACGACTGAGCAATGGAGCATGGGTACACTGGGACCAGAGTTAAGAGGTGGGACTCCAGCACTTTTCTCTTTTTTTTGTCTTTTGTTTTTTTTAAAAATATAAATGTATTTATTTTAATTGGAGGCTAATTACTTTTCTATTACTGATGCCACCTTTGAGAAGCTGGGACCTTTGAGAGACGGAATGCTAGTCTACCAGAGGAAATTTTACAGATTATTTAATACAAACCAGTCAAAATAATGCTTCCTAAGAAGCTCTCAGAGGAAACTTATTAAGAAGCATTAAACAAGACAGATCTGAGACCAGACTCAACAGACCATAATCTCCAATTCTGTGTACTTCAAATAAATCACACACATTGCTTAGGTATTTTGAAGAGATTGATGACTTACTTCAAAATAGAAAATGACTGATTTTTAAATAATTTTGTTTTATGTTTAGAATATTGTAAATAATGGCAGGCCATAGTAAAAAGTGTTTCAACACAGCCTCTTTGTCGTGTTGCCAAAGAGGACAGCCCATAGGTACTGTACCTCCTCCGATGACTTTAGAAATGCCACGTAAGTTTGTAGGACTTGTGACCTGGAGTTGATGCTTTGGCCAAATATGTTTAATTCTTCCTCTAGCCGTTTAGCTTTAGAAGAAAGCGATGCCAGTTCATCAAGTTCAAAATCATGTTTCTCTGTCAAGAGTTTTGCAGCTGCTTCTAATTCATGTGATGTCTCCTACAAAAGCCGAACACAGGGGGTCAGCGGCTGACAGGGGAATCGTGAACACTCACATTCCATTACCTTCGGTTCAGCCATCTATTACGATTAATTAATTGAACTTGTACCAAAACTCTCCTCAATAAAAAAGGCACACATTTCAAAATTCAAGAAAAGGCACCATTAAATGAAAACCATCTCGATTACTCTTTCAGTCTATTACTATACTTCTTATTTAGAACATTCTTTTTTTGTGTGTAGAGATAGGAGAAAGTTTATTTAGTATGAAAGGTTATAAAACAGACATTTTTTAAATAATTAAAATAATTATACATGATAATTGCTTTGTGAAATTTACCAGTAGCTCTAGAAAGTACTTAAATTAATTTTATAAGAGATGATAATTTATAGAAATTGTTTACTCATTTTTTAATTTTAAAAAATTCCATGTTAATTATTCAGTCTCCTTAAAAATCTCCATTTATGAGTTTTTATTTTTTAATTAATTAATTTATTTTATTTGGAGGCTAATTACTTTACAATATTGTAGTAGTTTTTGCCATACATTCACATGAATCAGCCATGGGTGTATATGTGTTCCCCATCCTGAACCCCCCTCCCACCTCCTTCTGCATCCCATCCCTCAGGGTCCTGCCAGTGCACCAGGCCTGAGCACCCTGTCTCATGCATCGAACCTGGACTAGTGATCTATTTCACATCTGGTAATATACATATTCGGAGAAGGTGATGGCACCCCACTCCAGTACTCTTGCCTGGAAAATTCCATGGACAGAGGAGCCTGGTAGGCTGCAGTCCATGGGGTCGCGAAGAGCTGGACACGACTGAGCGACTTCACTTTATTTTTTCACTTTCATGCATTGGAGAAGGAAATGGCAACCCACTCCAGTGTTTTTGCCTGGAGAATCCCAGGGACGGGGGAGCCTGGTGGGCTGCCGTCTATGGGGTCGCACAGAGTCGGACAGGATTGAAGTTGACTGAGCAGCAGCAGCAGCAGCAATATACATATTACAATGTTATTCTCTCACATCATCCCACCCTCACCTTCTCCCACAGTCCAAATGTCTGTTCTTTATATCTGTGTCTCTTTTGCTATCTCACATATAGGGTCATTGTTACCATGTTTCTAAATTCCATATATATGCATGTAGGGAATACGGTACAGATGAGGTCTGAATAATCTAAAGAGTCAGTGAATTTGACTTGCCTAGGGTGGCTCTCATATGATTTCTCTTGAGTGTAATTTCTGGCACATGAAATTTAACCACTGAGTCAATGGATGGGGAGGTAAGCACTACATACATGATTGCCATAGACTGTGAGACCAGGCTAGGATCCAAGCAAACATGAAAGAGAGAAGCTACACCCTCATTTACAACCAGGAGGGACTGCTCTTGCACTTGTATTTAATACACTTCCCAAATGCTCCACTAACCAAAGCTAACTTTCATTTACAAGCGCTGCTCCCACAGAGTACTCTGGGAAAAAGGAAACGGAGGAGTTTCTCCCCATAAAATGTCCTCCTTTTCTCTCATATTTTTAAAATAAAAAAAATGAAATTGACTTCAGGCATGTATTTCATTTTAGACGTTTTAAATAATGAATTTTAAAAAACTCTCCCTCTTCCATTTGAAAGAAAGGATTCTGGGGTTTTTACTCTGTTAACTGATCAACGACAGAGCCTTCTGAGGACATTCCAAGACAGTATACAGCTCTGTGGTCTACTTGGAAATCCGTATAGATAACATTTCAAGGGAGGTAACCTTGTTGGTGTTGACTGGATATTCGTATAAACTTTTTAAAGAGTGATAGAGCTAACCCTTATCTGTAAGTTTTGAATTCATAATGTTTCTTCCCATGTACAAAACCATTTTTTTCCTATGGAGTTTTTTTAATTTTGCGTTGGGGGGTGTAAAGGAAAGCAGACGTTTTATCATGATTTTTGCTTCAGCAATTTTGGGACAGATTAAAAGTCCTAGAACTCTGAAAAAAAAAAAAGTTTTTTAAAAAAAATAATGAATTTAAAACACCCCCTTAAATATTGGTTCATCTGTGAGTTTCAGGTGGGGATGCTATTTGTGAAGGAGACTCGGATAAATTAGGAGATTGGGATTGACATATACACTTTTATATACACTACCATATATAAAATAGATAATCAACAAGGACCTACTGTATACACAGGGAATGCTACTTAATATTCTGTAATAACCTATATGAGAAAAGAATCTGAAAAAGAATGTGTGTATGTATACACACACACACACGTATAGCACTTCGCTGTATAGCAAGAACTAACACAAAATTGTAAATCAATAATACCCCAACATAAAATAAACATTAAATTTAAAAAAAAAGGAAAGATGGAATAGCGAGGCCGTTTTCCTGCAGACAGGGGTACGCTCCACCTTCCTAACCACCTGCTGGGGCAGGCAGGGACTTTATGCAGGAATATTTGAACCCAAGTGCCATGCGAAAGGGGTGAAACGGTGCTAGAGAAAATTTCAGACAGAGGAGGGGGCATCTTCTGTCTCTAAACACTGGGTGTGCAAACAAGATTTTTTTTTAATTTCCTGGAATCTGCATCAATGCATGTTGCTTTTGGTAATTTTCTTTTGCAACTTACTCTAGCAGAAAATTACAAATAGCCTTAGAGAAGCACTCTCTCTGCCTCCTCTGGAACCCCCAGAAGGAACTGCTAACATCTGCCAGGCAAGGGAAGAGGGCCAAGTAAGTGTCTAATACCAGGCTATAATGCTGAGTTTCTGTGAGCTCAAACACCCTAATAAATGCACATATAAGTAATCTAGATGCACATACTAGTCGGAGTTTTTTTATTTGTAGTTACTAGTAGGAGTTTCATTATTTGCCATAATACTAATTTAGAATTGCAGCCCTTAAGGGAGCTAGGATTAAGTTTTATAGCTACTGAAAAGAAATGATATTCACAAAATCATAACTATAATAATAACTCTCATTTTATTTACCTTAGCTTGTTTATCTAGTTCCAGATATTTACTCAAAATCTTCTCTGATTCAGAAAGGCTGGAACCGACATCCATTGCATTGGAAAGTATTGTGCTGATTTTCTGAATGGACATTTCAACCTTCAGAAATAAAGAATATATTTCAGCCTTAGCAATAAATATTGGCATATATGCATGCATATGTGTAGGAAAGACAGATATTGCTCTCTACTTTCCCATTACACTTTAATATATATCAATTTAATCTAAAAATGGTCTAAAATATTTCAGAATTTTATATTTAATAATGCTGCTCTTCATATGTGGTAGTATTACTGACCCACCAAGAAAGGATACATGTTTACAGATATTTCTCTTATTAATAGCAATGAGATAACAGAAACAATACACATTCCCTAAAAATTTATTATCTATATTACCTAAAAAGGATAATGCACTTGTCAACACATCAATAGAGATGAACTTTTCTGGTTCATTAAATCACAATCATGCACTATATGCTGAATGGAGCCCAATTTACAGGTACATTTTGAAACAGAAGTTCAGCACAAGTATTAGATCACTCTATGGATTACTTTATTTAGGGCTGAGGGACTCTAGGGCAGCACCACTTGCTATATATGTGATAACAAAACACAGGAGCGTGCTCAGGAGACTTAATTGATGAATGTGGGTGACTTCGATATACAAAGGATAAATGAATATAGTGACCTGTAAAGGGTTCTATTCAATTCAAGTTACTGCCTTGCTCGGACTAGAGTCCATACTTCCCAGAGTCAAATTGGCTCTGACTTCACAGTAGCAAGACAATTAGCAATAGCTGTTGCTATTACTATTACTATTACTATTACCTCTACCACATTAGCTTGAATCTCAGGCTCCAGGGAATGCAACACTACAGCTGCCGCCATATTTGCAATCTCCCTGGACCCAAGCATCAGAACAAGGCTCACACTCCCATCTATGGATCAATAACAGGCGAGGAGGCAATATAGATAGAGACTTGATTATTTAATGACCTCTCCTGTGAAGTCTATTAATTCCATTTGTGTAAGTCAGACATGTAAGTCCATTGAGGCAAAAAAAAAAAAAAAATCATTGAAAATTGGAGACCCAGCCTTTGAACATGGTTCATAAGCATTAATGTCATTGAGATACTAGGTTTTGCTATAATTCCATCCATAGACCAGTAATTTTTGTTTAGCCAAATAGTAGCTGCCTGGTTTCATTCTTTTTTGGAAATAGGAAATAAAATTCTTCAAACCATTGTATTCACTTTGGAGAAAGGATTTTACATGTCTGGTTTTATTCAGAGTAGTCTTGGTACTTTGCACTGTCTTAGTTCAATAATTTATGATAATGTCAATTTATTCCTGGAAACTGTAAAACTCACTTTTTTTTTTTTTTGGTATCAGCCTGCTGTTCTTTTAAAAAAATTTTTTAATTTATTTTTGGCTGCACTGGGTCTTCACCGCTATGCTGGCTTTTCTCTAGTTGCCGTGAGAGGGGGCTACCCTCTGGTTGCAGTGTGCGGGCTTCTCATTACAGTGGCTTCTCTTGCTGTGGAGAGGGATTCTAGGGCACGTGGGCTCAGTAGTTGTGGCTCCTGGGCTCCAGAGCACAGGCTCGATAGTTGTGATGCATGGGGCTTAGTTGCTCCGCGGAAGGAAGGATCTTCCCAGACCAGGCATTGAACCTGTGTCTCCTCTGCTGGCAGGTGGATTCTTTACCACCGAGCCAGCAGGGAAGCATTATCCACTGTTCTTCTATTGTATGGTGCCATGACAATCAAAGCATGCATACGGGAGCCATGCACAGAGCCGTGTGAATCAAGGAGAACACAATCCCAATTGTGCACCTGGTTCAATGAACACAGTTAACACAGTTCTGTGCAAAGTGAGAGCTGCCTTTGTGTAAACATGCTCGAGGCTGGGAGGCAGGAAGCATGACGCTTCTAGTTTTGGCAGCCTGGGACAGGGATGGTTGGTGAGTAGTAGTGAATTACAGCTTCATTCTGTTTGAATGTAAAGCCTAACGTGGGATGAAGGGAATCCTAAGGAGACACGCCCTGTACTCCCACCATATGGGCCCACATGCTGTCATTGCCATACCATCATCTGTCACCACCAGGTAAGGGGCCTCATCTAAATAGCATTATACCTGAAGGAGGACACACTTTATGAAATTACCTCTCTTAGGTGGCCCTCCACCGAGGCTGTTAATTGCTGTCTCTTAAGAGCAAATTCCTTGTGCGCTGAACACTGTTCAGTCAGATGTTCTACCCGTCTTCTGAGGCAGCCCATAATCTCACAGACACCGGTCACCCGAGAGCTGAATGGAACAAGCCAGCTGTTAGTTCACTCCACCCTTATAGAGAAGCCCCAGGAACAGGAAACACTAGAAGATGAATCTTCCATAAGTATGACTTGATAAAAGTTATTAAGCTTCAGGATAATAGAAGTTAAGAAGCTGTAGTCCTGGTACAGCACAGAGCAAAACCAAATGATGTTCTTTTGTTTAACTCAGTCCTGAGGGAAAATATGAGTTATGCGTTTTTGCAACCAGGTCTAATCTTCTTTCCTAAATATTCACTTTTTAATATTTCTCTAAGATGTTTTGAGAGCCCTATGGCAAAAAGCACAGGATGTCTGCCAAGAGTTTTCCTGGGGGTTTATTTGAAAGCTTCATTTATCTAAAGATGATCTTTGAATAGAAATGTATATCAGCCAATTAACAAAACACTGACTGATCCAATAGGGTAAAATATTCATGTGACATTAGGTCTTGGTTCTGAATGATTATGAAGACTCAAGGCTGCAATCATTAGGTGAAAACGAAACTATCACAAATAATGAGGAATATGATGTACATGTTCATAAGAGGAAACCAAGCCTCATATTATAATTTTGTACCTGTTAATTATACACAGGTATAATTACTTTGCCAACAAAGGTCCATCTAGTCAAGGCTATGGTTTTTCCTGTGGTCATGTATGGATGTGAGAGTTGGACTGTGAAGATAGCTGAGCGCCGAAGAATTGATGCTTTTGAACTGTGGTGTCGGAGAAGACTCTTGAGAGTCCCTTGGACTGCAAGGAGATCCAACCAGTCCATTCTGAAGGAGATCAGCCCTGGGATTTCTTTGGAAGGACTGATGCTAAAGCTAAAACTCCAGTACTTTGGCCACCTCGTGCGAAGAGTTGACTCATTGGAAAAGACCCTGATGCTGGGAGGGATTGGGGGCAGGAGGAGAAGGGGACAACAGAGGATGAGATGGCTGGATGGCATCACTGACTCAGTGGACGTGAGTCTGGATGAACTCCGGGAGTTGGTGATGGACAGGGAGGCCTGGCGTGCTGCGATTCATGGGGTCGCAAAGAGTCGGACACGACTGAGTGACTGAACTTAACTGAACTGATAATTTTCTCCAAAGGGCTGGTCTTGTGAGAAAAAGTGACAGGACAGTTCACAAAATGAAAATGCCTTTAAAACGACAAATGAACTTTGAGTTGGACCCCCTTTGCTATGGTCTAAAGACACACTAGCAAGTTTCCAAACCATTTCCAACATAGGCTTACCAGCAATGCAAGACAACGAAAGGACACAGCTGATGCAATGAGCACTTTTACAGTGTTCAACCTATCGCTGAGACAGAGCCTCTCCTAATATGTAAGAAGCTGGAGTCTTTAATTTCCCATCAGTCATTTCCTTCCAATACTCATGAAGATGAGCTGATAACTCTTACATTTAATTACCCAGAGCTTAAAAAGATCTTGGAACAAGATACAGAATTCAGGAGTTTTACCTCAAATAATTAATTTATGACTTTGTAAAAATGAATTTAATTAGTAATGAAATGAGGGCAGGTTCCCAAATGCCTGAGAGGGAAAGTGACTTCACAGGAATGACAATGAGGCTGCCAAAGAGTTGAGGGCTCATCAGGCAGCTTGAGAATCTCGTCGAGTGTACATGGGATTCAAGTGTGTCCTGTGGGACCACCAGAGGCCCAGAGAAGCTTGATTTTGGAGAAATCTGATTCCTGACACATAGTGTTTCACAACATTAAAACTTGTTCCACATTTTAATAACTCAGAGACAGTAAAGAGTATAATCAAGAAATCAGGAGAGTTTAGGAAATAATTCTTCATATCCACGAATTCTGTAAAAGTAGTGTATCGGTAACAGTAATCACATTTTGACTACATTTTAGACTTTGTATGCTAAACAGGTCCTTAAAATCCCAGTTGTCCTATATGTTATAGTTTTCTGTAAAATAGGCAAATTTGGAATGAGAAAGATAGAAAAGGTGAGGAAGTACTGTGGAAAGAAAGTACAGAGAATACAGAAGGTAAGGCTTGTCAAAGTAAATGGGAAATCATTTTCTAAAATTAATCCATTTATGGCGACAAGGCACCATTTTTAATGTTTTAAGTAATCTCTTCTAATTCTCATAACTACCCTGTAATCTGGCTATAACTGTTATCTCTGTTTTGCAGATGAGCCAAGTGAGGTACAGAAATGCTCAGCAATTTACCCAGGTCACATTTATTAAATGGCAGGGCTGGGATTTGAACCTATTCATCTAATCTGAATCCACATTCATTACCACCTCATGGTAATAATTTTTATGGGTCCCTGACATACAATGGCGGGAAGGGGGCGGTATATTCTTTTAAAATTTCACTTTCCCTTGCACTGACTGTTGATGGAAGCAGGATAAGCCTGGCAGGCATGCTCTTTTGAAATTGGCAGTCTTCGCCAGATAGTTCAATGTCTGTCGGTAGTTTGCAAAGTGGCCACTAGAGGGGCCTGATATCTTGTTCAGATTCACATCTTGAAGGTCCCTCTGGCACAGAGAATGGAAACAGGAAACAAAAGCAAATCAAGCATTTCTTCTGTAAAAATACTGCTTTTTAGCAACTCACAATTTTAATTTAGATGAATCATAACGAGCCAAATAGAATGTCTCTCTCTCTCTGTCTTTGGATGGATCATTCATTTTTATTTTTCAATGACCTAGGAAATCAGTCTCATTTTGTGGTGATTTATACGTTATCTTGTGTATCTACTGCACTATAAATTAAGGGAAAAGGCAATATTCTTTTCATTCATTTATCCTCTGCAACCTTGAATACAAAGCCTTGTTAAGAACTAAATCAAAGCATATTTTCAAATTAAATAAAATATACTTTGATCAATATTTAAGGGAAGAGAAGACACAAATTTAAGGAACAAAAATATATGCACAGATAGTTATTGTATTAAAAATGTCACTAGTAACAGTTTCCAACAGTTTTTAAACAAGGATGACGTTGCCCTTTGCCTAGTTATAGAAGTTTTAGGCTATCTGAAAACTGCCCAATTTCTTCTTTGATGGTTTAGGATTCACAGTTAGGTTCACGGGTACTTCTCTCCTCTGTTTCAAGTCTTATAGAGTCAGACTGAATTGCCTGTCCCGTGTGCATACCCCTCTTATTTGTGGCTTAGACCTCTTTTTTAGTATAAGTTCTCAATCATTTTGCTCGCGACAGCCAGCTCCTGTTTTCCTCTGTGTCCTCAGCTAGATCATCTCTGTCACGTGAGGCATTAACCCCTTCTCTCTGAATGGAACCTTTATCTGCCACACTCCTGACCCCAGGTCCCCAGGTCTGTTTCCTCTCCTTTCCTCCTTGATGAAAACCTAATTTGCACATTATAACTGCCCTATTCCACCATTTTCAGCAGGAAACTTGAAAAATTGATGCCAGATATTTTCTTGTGAAGATTCCAGACATTTCTTTTGAACATTCCAAAACATTTTAAAACACGTATAGCCTTCCTATTGCCAAATTTCCTCAGAGTCTGAAATGCAGATTGTTTGATCAAAGGAAAAATATGACCTCAAACTCTGCCAGCGATTCTTACATGAACTGAAAGTAAATTAATAGAATTCCATTAGCCACCCAGTATTACTTCACAGTAGTGTTAATAAGCGATGGGGCAAGAACTGTGGGCAGACAATAGAAATTTGGTAGAAGCAAGTTCCCCGGGCATTTTGTTTTGACTCTGGACACACTGCTCAGGTGCTGCCTGATGGGGTGGGAGAGAAGCGACCAGTGGACCTGCTTTCTAAACCTAACAATCTGTGGCTCTGTAATTTACATTGGAAATACTGCTTGATCTTCAGGCACTCTATGAATGGATTACATGGTTCCTGCCTGTAGTATGAACATGGGGTATATTGGATTATTCTTGATATCGATTTTGACTTCTTCAAGTATCACAGAGGCTCAGGAATGACAGACTGAAGGCTTCTTTTTTTTTTCTGCACAAAAATAATTTATTACTATATTTTCATACAGCTCTGTTCTACTTTAGAGCAACAGTAGAGAATGATAGTTTGTGTGTGTGCATGCTATATCACTTCAGCCATGTTCAACTCCTTGCAACCCAATAGACTATAGCCTATCAGGCTCCTCTGTGCATGGGATTCTCCAGGCAAGAATACTGGAGTGGGTTGCCATTTCCTTCTCCAGGGCAGACTGAAGGCTTCTTTAGACATTTGTTAGAAACCTCACCATGGAAGTATTTTCTCCCCTATTCATTAAGCCAGGAGAGGTGAGGGAAGGGGAAAGAAAAATTATTTTTCCCCCTAGAGAGCACAGACATATTGACTTCTGGCTCAAAAATAGACTGTTATATTTCCTATATGGAAGCAGTTTCCCTACACCTTTGCATTTGTTACAAACTGAGGCTGAGGAATGGGAGTAAATCCCAGTGCTAATATGTTTTAATGATTCTTTCCCAAGAGCAGCAAGTTGCTTTCAGACCTTTCATAAATTACTACTGGCAGTCCATCTGGATTAGGAGCTGAACCAGATGGTAAGTACTTGACAGCTTACTCTATCTCATCAGAAGGAATCAGCTGATCATATTTTTCTTATTGTCTATGGACAAATTATACTTTGAAAATGGGAAAAAAAATTATCTTCCTTATCTTTAGCTTGCTACTTCTCTTGACAGGAACTCATGTTTAACATCTTTATTTTGCAGGAAACAACCACCTCTCTAGTTTTCATCCCTACTTTGGAAAAGTGCCATTCCAACTGAGGAAGTGAAATGCATGTTTTCACAATAATTGTTTTTTATTGACTTAAGTTGTATACATTTTGAATCACTGCCCACCACACGGATATCACACCCACACACATCTCTCATACACACAAGACAATAAAGAAACATAAGTAGCAAGTGGGGCTGAAGCTACAGGGTTCCTGGGTTCAGATCCACGCAGAGATGCTAACAAGTTTCATTTCTATGAGGACAGAGAGACCAAAGCATGCACTCCGTGAAGGGCAGAAATCAGTAATAGCAATGGGGTTTTCCCTCCTTACAAAAGGAGATTGAAAACACTACAGCTAGCTGCTGTAGGAATCAGA
The DNA here is from genome assembly GCF_000754665.1 of Bison bison bison. Classification (NCBI taxonomy): domain Eukaryota; kingdom Metazoa; phylum Chordata; class Mammalia; order Artiodactyla; family Bovidae; genus Bison; species Bison bison. The sequence goes on along the minus strand of NW_011495022.1, from coordinate 1,949,617 downwards.
CATTGCTGGGCAGTCAGGGAGCCCCACTCCTCCCCAACCTGGTTTTCTGGCTGCACTTCTGAGAGCCACAGTATCTCCATGGGAGCCTGTGTGACCCTAATCAGACAGCAGAAGATAGTTGCTGGACTGGAGATCCTGTAGGTCCAGGTAGAAGTCACTGCAAAGCTGCTCAGGAGGAAAGAGAAAAGAGGAGAGAACAAAGCAAGGACAATAAAGCTGAACAACAAACACTTTCCATCTAGAGGACAATCTACAATTTCAAAACACATGAGGAAAATGAATCCCAAGGAGAAACACCCAACAGTCAAAAGCTAAATGTACTCCGTCTGAAATGAAAATAAGTACAGCAATCAGATGTTTCACACCACCAGAGAGAGAAAGGAAAAACCAATACCCATAATAAAGAAACAAAAACTCTGAAACAAGAACAGTCAGAAATAAAACAAGATTGGATAGGAAAAAGGAGTTAGAAATCCTAAGAGTGAAAATAATACAGTTGTGAAAACAATCAGAAGAATGGACTCTGTGGGAGAGGGAGAGGGTGGGAAGATTTGGGAGAATGGCATTGAAACATGTAAAATATCATGTATGAAACGAGATGCCAGTCCAGGTTCGATGCACGATACTGGATGCTTGGGGCTAGAGCACTGGGACGACCCAGAGGGATGGTATGGGGAGGGAGGAGGGAGGAGGGCTCAGGATGGGGAACACATGTATACCTGTGGCGGATTCATTTTGATATTTGGCAAAACTAATACAATTATGTAAAGTTTAAAAATAAAATAAAAAAAATAAAATAAAATGGATAACCAACAAAAAACCTATTGTATAGCACATGGAGCTCTGCTCAGATATTATGAGCCTGGATGAGAGGGGGTTTTGGGGGAGAATGGATACACGTATATGTATGGCTGAGTCCCTTCACTGTTCACCTGAAACTATCACAACACTGTTAATCGGCTAACCCCAATACAAAATGTCTTTGGTGTTAAAAAATAATAATAAAATTTAATTAAAAAAAAAAGAAGAATCCATTGTTGAAAACAAAGGGAAAATTAACAAGGGAAAAATGAATCTGATTCATTTTTGAGGGAATGCAATGCAAAGTGATCAAGGAATGAAAAATCTGAAAGTTAAGAGACAGACTGAGAGGCTCCGAGATTCTCCTACAGGGAGTTACTAGAAGAAGGAAAAGAGAGAAAAACAGAAAATTTATAATTAAAGAGATAATTGTAGAACATGTTGGCTCAGAGGGTAAAGCATCTGCCTGCAATGCAGGAGACCCAGGTTCGATTCCTGGGTCAGGAAGATCCCCTGGAGAAGGAAACGGCAACCCACTCTAGTACCCTTCCCTGGAAAATCCCATAGACAGAGAAGCCTGGTGGGCTGGTCCATGGGCTCACAAAAAGTTGGACACAACTGAGTGACTTCACTTCACTTCACTTCCATAATTGATGACATATATCCTCAAGTAAAAGGGGCACAGTAATAGCTAAACAGACAAATACTCTCATTTGAGATAATTTGGAAGATAGCAACATACATTTTAATGTATTTCCTTCTAAAAGCTTTTCCCTCTGCAGTCCTTTCCACCCCTCTCTCCCTCCAAAGTTACTACAGTGTGGTTTGGATCCCGCTTTACCCTCTCAACATTATATTGTGAGGATGCTCTGTCTTCAAATATTTATCAAGAACACTCTTTTGATATTGAATTAGAATATTCCACACTAGGCTTGCCCTTAAGCTATTCAAACATTTCCCTATTTTCTGGACATATATAGGTGGTTTTCAGGTTTGCACTATTATAAACAGCACCATGATAAGCATTTTATTCCTAAATATGTCCACACACATCTCTCCCATGTTCTTTTCTCTCTAAGCCCTCTCGTTGGAGAGAACTCTCCTTCAGTGGTCCAAAGCACAGATTTCTGCCCCTTTAGTCAGCCTTCCTCGGTAGATGCTGCAGCTCCAAATCTTTTTACTCTGGGACCATCACTATGTCACATCACAGCATTATCAATGAATAAATCCATGCTGTAATTAGAGACTCCTAGATATTTTCTAAGAACCTAATCTAATCAGTCGTAGATTTAATGGAAAGGGTAAACTTTTAGTGCCTTCCGTACTAAGAGTTTCAAAATTATCAAAGTCTTAATGGTAACAGGTCCAGGTTGCAGTTATGACATTTACTCAATCTCTAAAGAGAACAACTTAATATAGATTTGAAAATATTTGGAAAGTGGCTGAGTTAACACTGTCATAAGAATTCAACTTTGCAATTTCCCACCTTTCAGTATTTGACATTTACCATCTAAATATATCATCAGACTTGAAAAAAAAAAGTTCTTTCAAGTTCTTAAATGCTTAGCAGAATTCCTATGATGTGTGATCTTGGATGACTCTGTGATACAAAGGGAGTCTGGTTCTATTTCTCTGTTGTTGTTGTTGATTTTAGTTTGATGGTGGGTAGGGATTTTATTTTTGTGTGTTTACTTAAGATCTTTTACGATATTTTTTCCCTGACATAAGCTTTGCTTTATGCCACATCAGCCCCTTAACATTTCAAATCAAGTCACCTAATAGGTAAATATTGAGATAAGGAACATAAAAGAGGTTTCTTTATGGTTGACCTTAAGGGCTGAGCTCAAGCTGATGTCATGGTCTGGATGAAGAGATGATGCTATCACAAGTCAAAATTAAGGAATGAGTCAGAAGACCACAGAGTGAAAAGTGAAACTATTGGATAAAGCCAACAAATATAAAGGAATTTAAAAAGCATTGTGTGGTGGGTATTGATTCTGTTCATCTTGGTTGGAAGATGTAGACCCTTCACTCATCTTAGATGATCAAATCCAACAATGGCCCTTTCAAGTCTCATTCCTTCACTTGACCCATCCTGACCGCAGGAGCTTGGGACAGTGTCTCTCTTCTGTGAAGAGGTCCCCAAGGCTTCCTCAAGCCTAAGAATACTCCCTTCACATCTTATTCCCTGACTGGCCATTAACAAGGTTCTGGAGACTGGGGAACAGATTTATGCATCTTTGACTGTCCTTGAAGCCCAGTGCTGGTATGTCATATGAGATGCTTATATATGTATGTTCAATAATGTTTTAAATAAACTGAAATAAAGAAAAACTTCACAGGGAAGGTGAGATTTGAGTTGAAACTAGAAGGTAGATGGAGCACATTTTAAATGCACTAGAATTACACAAACAAACAAAAAAACCCACCTTCACTAAGTGGCCAGGCTTGTTGCTAGTGACTGAAGTTGAAAGCGAGGAGACAGCTAACAACCTAACAACCAAAGTGGTTCAGACCTGCACTCTCTCTACCCCTTCTACTGTGACAGATGGTAGGACAAGTTATATGAACCTCTCTGAGGCAGCTTCCCAACCTGAAAAAACAGGACAATGATAATAGAAGTACTTGTATAATAGGGTGGTTTGAGGATGAAATCTGTTAATGTGGATAAAGCACATAAACATTGCCTTTATTGCCAGTGAGCATTTGGGCATAGTCTAACTCCCACTTAACTCTTTGATCTTGTCTTAGGCCTTTTTCCCTGGTCACCCTCTCCTCCAGCAAAACTGTACTTATTTCTGCTACAGTCTTGCTGCTATTTTGCAGGGCTTTTCATCTCCCAGCTATTTGCACGATGGCTCTTTCTCTTTAGGGACTCCTTCCCTGACTACAATGTCTAAGATGGTCCCCTCCCACAGTCACTCTTTATCCCATTCCACTTTTTATTTTTCTCATAGTACTCATTGCTGTGTAAGAGCATCTCATCTATTGATTGGTCCGTTGACTATTTCTTCCCACCAGAATATAAATAGCATGAAGGCAGGAACTTCATCTACTGCACTGGGTACTTGGGAGCATCTGATTTACAAAAGGCAATAATATTTGGGCAATGATAAAATGAGCGACTAAATGAACCATGGTCTCTCCAATCTTCATTATCATTCACAGTATCAATCAGGGTAAGTAGGGACTGTCAACACAAATGAAAATCTTGGAAAGAGGAAAATCCTAACTTATTCCTGTTTTTATTTCTCTGTAAAAAATAAACATATGAAGAATTAACATTAAATAAATAGCAATAAATGTTAGAGCAAGAGGGCAATACTGAAGGTTATGCCCAAGTGTTTAGTCAGGATGAGGGCTATAAGTTTCAATTCACCACAACAAAATAGAATGAAAACTGAAACAGTCTTTTATGCAGAAATAGAAACTGAGTCAATTCAGAAGCAAGTTTACTTGTAAATCTGAAGTTAATTTTAGCAAACAGGAAAAGCTAAATGAATACTTGATAAGGTAGCCTGGTCTTACTGGGTGCTTCCATGTTTTTGAGTCCTGTATCTTTCTGAATTATAGTTTTATCTGGATATATGCCCAGAAATAGGATTTCTGGATCGTATGGCAACTTGATTTTTAGTTTTCTTAAGAAAACTCCACACTGTTTCCGTGGCGGTTGTTGGTGGGACATTACCTTCTCACCACCATTGTAGAAGCTTTCCCTTTTCTCCACACCCTCTCCAGCATTTGTCATTTGTAGACTTTTAAAATATTGGCCATTCAACTGGTGTAAGGTAGTATCTCACTGTAGGTTTGGTTTGCATTTCTCCAATAATTAGTGATGTTGAACATCTCTGCATGTGCCTTCTGGCCATCTGTATGTCTTCTTTGGAGAAACATCTCTCTAGATCTTCAGTCCATTTTTACAATTGCAGTTGGATTTTCTGTTGTTGTTATTGTTACATTATATGAGTTATTTGTATATTTTGAAAATTAAGCCCTTGGTTGGTCTCATCATTTGCAAGTATTTTCCCCCAGTCCATATTTTCGCTCATGTTTTTGTTTATGGTTTCCTTGTTTTAGAGTTCTGAGCTGAGAGCTCACTGAGAAAAAAAAAAAAAAAGGAGGTTCCCAGTTTTTGTGTAATTATGGAAAACTTCATCCTCATATTGCATTTCTCTTTTTTTAATATAAATTTATTTATTTTAATTGGAGGTTAATTACTTTACAATATTGTATTGGTTTTGCCATACATCAACATGAATCCGTCACAGGTATACACGTGTTCCCCATCCCGAACACCTCCTCCCTCCTCGCTCCCTGTACCATCCCTCTGGGTCATCCCAGTGCACCAGCCCCAAGCAACCAGTATCATACATCGAACTTGGACTGGCAATTCGTTTCATATATGATATTATACAAGTTTCAATGCCATTCTCCCAAATCATCCCACCTTCTCCCTCTCCCACAGAGTCCAAAAGACTCTTCTATACATCTGTGTCTCTTTTGCTGTCTCGCACACAGGGTTATCATTACCATTTTTCTAAATTCCATATATATGCGTTAGTATACTGTATTGGTGTTTTTCTTTCTGGCTTACTTCACTCTGTATAATAGGCTCCAGTTTCATCCACCTCATTAGAACTGATTCAAATGTATTCTTTTTAATGGCTGAGTAATACTCCATTGTGTATATGTACCACAGCTTTCTTATCCATTCATCTGCTGATGGACATCTAGGTTGCTTCCATGTCCTGGCTGTTATAAGCAGTGCTGCGATGAACATTGGGGTACACGTGTCTCTTTCAATTCTGGTTTCCTCAGTGTGTATGCCCAGCAGTGGGATTGCTGGGTCATAAGGCAGTTCTATTTCCAGTTTTTTAAGGAATCTC
>NW_011495022.1:1916506-1943830 GCF_000754665.1 Bison bison bison | reverse complement strand
AACAGTGTAAGAGGGTTCCCTTTTCTCCACACCCTCTCCACCATTTATTGCTTGTAGACTTTTGGATCGCAGCCATTCTGACTGGCGTGAAATGGTACCTCATTGTGGTTTTGATTTGTATTTCTCTGATAATGAGTGATGTTGAACATCTTTTCATGTGTTTGTTAGCCATCTGTATGTCTTCTTTGGAGAAATGTCTATTTAGTTCTTTGGCCCATTTTTTGATTGGGTCATTTATTTTTCTGGAGTTGAGCTGGAGGAGTTGCTTGTATATTTTTGAGATTAGTTGTTTGTCAGTTGCTTCATGTGCTATTATTTTCTGCCATTCTGAAGGCTGTCTTTTCACCTTGCTTAGAGTTTCCTTTGTTGTGCAGAAGGTTTTAAGTTTAATTAGGTCCCATTTGTTTATTTTTGCTTTTATTTCCAATATTCTGGGACGTGGGTCATAGAGGATCCTGCTGTGATATATGTTGGAGAGTGTTTTGCCTATGTTCTCCTCTAGGAGTTTTATAGTTTCTGGTCTTACGTTGAGATCTCTAATCCATTTTGAGTTTATTTTTGTGTATGGTATTAGAAAGTGTTCTAGTTTCATCCTTTTACAAGTGGTTGACCAGTTTTCTCAGCACCACTTGTTAAAGAGATTGTCTTTAATCTATTGTACATTCTTGCCTCTTTTGTCAAAGATAAGGTGTCCATATGTGCGTGGATTTATCTCTGGGCTTTCTATTTTGTTCCTTGATCTATATTTCTGTCTTTGTGCCAGTACCATACTGTCTTGAGGACTGTGGCTTTGTAGTAGAGCCTGAAGTCAGGCAGGTTGATTCCTCCAGTTCCATTCTTCTTTCTCAAGATTGTTTTGGCTATTTAAGGTTTTTTTGTATTTCCATACAAATCGTGAAATTATTTTTCTAGCTCTGTGAAAAATACCGTTGGTAGCTTGATAGGGATTGCATTGAATCTATAGATTGCTTTGGGTAGTATACTCATTTTCAATATATTGATTCTTCCGATCCATGAACCTGGTATATTTCTCCATTTATTAGTGTCCTTTTTGATTTCTTTCACCAGTGTTTTATAGTTTTCTGTATATAGGTCTTTAGTTTCTTTAGGTAGATATATTCCTAAGTATTTTATTCTTTTCGTTACAATGGTGAATGGAATTGTTTCCTTAATTTCTCTATTTTCTCATTATTAGTGTATAGGAATGCAACGGATTTCTATGTGTTGATTTTATATCCTGCAGCATTTGTGACCAGCACTTCCAATCACTACAGCTTCCTGTGGCTTAATAAATGCAGAATTCTGCTTGGGAGCAGGGCACCTCTGGGCAATCTTTAAACTCAGTGCTCTGAGATGATGCCAAGTAAGACCTAAGAGGAGTGAAGAGGCAAGAATCCAGAACTTTCAACCTCTCTGTAAGTCTGGTGTGACCATTATCAGATCCCATTATAGGTAACTTGCATCATAGCTATTAATACATGCAAATGAATGTGCTCATGTGCCTGTTACATTAAAGTGAATTTAGGTTGTGTGACAGATATCACACCCTGAAAAGATAATGAACAATTTAACAATGACTCAGAATTAGCACTTGAATGCAGGGAGGAAATAGAAATGCAAGGAAACATGTAATAACCACCACTGATTCTGTGAGGCTGCCCCAGCTTCAAAGGTATTTGATTCCAGGATAGAAAAACAGTGTGGATCTGTTCCTAATAAGATAGCAATTACAGAAAAAATAATGATAAAATTCTCAGGTTTACTGGGAAGCTTTATCACAGATAAATGTGAACTTCTGAAGTTCTGTTTTGTGAACTAAAAGAAAAAAAAAAAAAAAAAGATCTAAGGGTCTCTGAAATTCTTGAGTGCCCCAGTACTAGGTTTTGCCTTTTATTTCCTCAAGAGAAGTGTTTATCTGCCCTATTTCTAATATAACCTTCCCCAGTTAGTGAAAATGAATATGATTTGATGCAGTTGACTCCATTGTAGTCATTTGAAACAATCACGTAACTCTTCGTATTTTGCTTTTAAAACTCTCTGTATAGAAGGTAAATAAATAAATGAACCAATTACTTATTGGGTGCTCCCTGTGGGCCAAGAGTGGTGCTGCTGCATATGATTAAAAAAAAAACCACAACGCCTCTCTATAACATGGGCGTCTCCATTTTTACTGATGAGGAAACTGAGGGTCATTCAGAGAAGTTAAGAAGTTTAACAGTCAAGGCATTGTTTTGGCTCTCAGAATGCATGAAATAAAGCTCCTTTGATACTAAGTTCTAAGCGTCTTATCCATGCCAGTTTCCAAGTGCCTGACAGCAGGAACGTTAGTGTTTTGTGTCCTAGTGTGGCCGGCCTTCAGAAGTCTAGGAGGCCACTCTGATGCTCACCAACACATACTTTTCTCGATGGGAATTCATGTTTATTTCCCTTGCCATTATTCTAAGCTGCGGTTTCAAGCTGGCCATGGCTGCAACTGGAAATGTCCTTCTTAGGTTCTGCTTCTCTCCCATGGTGGTGACCCAGGTCATTGAACAGATAAACCATTACATGAGGAAGGGAAGCAAGTCCCAAGTGAAATGCATGGGACTCCGCTCAGTAACTGTGTGGCTCTGGTTTGCAACTGAGATTCTAATGCATTTCAATTCAGCTTCTAATGGATTTCCAGAATGTCCTTTGCCAAATATTAATTGCTCTTTACCTTCAGTTCCTCCTGCAAAATGGAAATAGTATTGATTTTAAAATATTGTGAAATTTCAGGGCAACCAACACCTTGTAATTAGTATGAAAGCTCATATATCTAGGATGTTGACAGAAACTGTACTGCTTATTATTTTTTAATCCAGATACTTAACTATTAATTCAAGCTTCTTAAAATGGTGACTAACTATTACTTCTATTAAGATTCAGTCTGCAGTCTGAAGAAAAGAACTATAGATGCCCCTTTAGGGGGGAGAAAATATATATATATATATATATAGAGAGAGAGAGAGAGAGAGAGAGAGAGAGACTAGAAAAAGCAAAGAAGGCAAAAAGACTGAGACTAGCTAAGTAAATAAAAATAAACATGTTGACCATTACAAAATGGATAGCCAAAAAGAGTCACTAGAACACTGCAGGCAAAACAGAAGCATTTCTCTATATTTAAGTATAGAAAATAAAGCATCACTGATTAGAACAAACAGGATCAAGTCTGAAAAAGTAAAAGTGGAGGTCGCTCAGCTGTGTCTGACTCTGTGACCCCGTGGACTATACAGTCCATGGAATTCTCCAGGCCAGAATACAGGAGTGAGTAGCCGTTCCCCTCTCTAGCAGTAATAAATTGTGACCAGTTTTCCTGTGCCAGGACTTAAGCATCAAAACTGAACACCAAACTTCAGTTTTTGATCAAGGAGCAGTGACTGGATTTACCCTCATGCCTTAAGCTAGAAAAATAGACAAAGCGTATAAACCAATGGTTCTCAGACACTGAAGGACAAGTAGCACAGGGCAGTGATCCTTGAGAGAAGGGAGATAAATTGGGTGAGCCTTACATCTGCCTCACCTGCTGCCTGGGAGATAATTTCCAGACCAAATCTCAGGGAAATGGAAACAAACAGAGTCCTAAGGACTTACTGATTTGAGGAGACAGAGATCAGACTTCAGGGAAGCCAAAGCACCTAGAATCTCTGGGACAGCATACCAGTGACAGTCTTCAGATCTAAGGAGGGGTTTTTAGCTGCCTCTTGAGCCACCCCTACATGAAGGGAAACTGCCCAAGGCCAGGGAAAGCACCACAAGTAAAGAACAGTCTGAACAGAGAAATATAATCTGTCTGCAGTCTGAGAACTGCCTGCTAAACTGACATGGGACCATGCCCCAATTACAGCTGGAGACCTCACCACTTGCTCCATCATCACATAACTCAGATCAATGTCCAACAGCTACCTTGAGTTCAGACACAAGGCTAGGCATTCCATAGGATACCTTCTGTCAGGTCTAAGAAACATGCATTCTGGAAGGCCTTGAGCAGCAGATGGGAGAAAGGAGCTCTCATACCCATAGGGGCCAGACCTGAGTACCTTTGTGCTCCTGGAGCCAACTGGACACACCACGATACATGGTTTGGAGCCAAAATAAGGAAACTTAGCAACTACAGCTACTGTTAGTTTTTTTATAGGTAAGAAGAATTTATCTTTCTCATAGCCTCAAGCTTTTTAGCTCTGGCTGGAAAATCTTGGATTATTTCTGATCTTGGCTTTGCATGGTCCTAAAACAACCATCACAAGCCCTGGCTAAATATATCTGTCTGAACTCAGACTATCTTCTCTGTTTTTGGCTAGGCCATGTGGCATGTGGAACTTCCCTGACCAGGGGTCAGACCCATGCCTCCAGCACAGGGTCTTAATGACTGGACCACCAGGGAAGTCCTCAGAGTATCTTTTGAAAAGAAAATACCCTAAGCCCAAACTTACCAAATCAACATGTGTAAACGCATCTAAAATAGAGCAGAATGAGGGTTTAAAACAGAAACAAAATAAAATTTTACCACCTTTGACCTATTTCATTGTTCCTCAAACTGAATGTCCTTGAGTTTCAAGGGGATTGTGGATATGGAAGGTAAAAACCATGCTTATCCTATGTGCATAAATCTTTGTGTCTCTCTATGTCAAAGTGTAAGCCCTGCCATCATTCTTCCTAGCCAGTATCCATTCCATCATCTGCTCTTTCTGTCAGTTCCCTTTTGTCTTCCAAGCTCTATTCTTGATCATACATTCTTCCTGCATTCTTTTTCTGTTCTTAGGGTCCTTCTCTGTCTTCATTCCCACCCAACTCTAAGCTCATAATGATACACTCACTGAATGTGCTCATAAAAACAACCCACCCCAATTCACTGGTTAAGAGCAAGAGGTCTAGGACGCATTAGACCATTAATTTGGATCCATGCATTTGGATTCAAATTCTGGCTCTGCCACTAATTAACCAGCTACATGATTGCAAGTTACTTAATCTTTCTGTGTCTCAGTTGCTTGTAAAGGAGAACAGTAAAAGTATATTGTATACCTTGTAGAGTTGCTGTGAGGATTAATGAGATACCGCTTCTAAAGCTGTTGAGATAGTGCTGGGCATGTGGTGGGCTCTCAACTGTTTAAAATGTCATTACTATTAGTTAATAATAATGTTATCTTTTAATTAGGGTTTTTCTTATTGATCCACCAAGGTCAGAAATGAAAGGGAATTCTAGAACTTTACTTTTTCCAGAAAGGGACAGCGTAGACTCAAGACTTATGAATTAAAAGTGAGGAAGAAATCCCAGAGATGCTAGGATGTGAAAAGTGTACAGAAAGAAAGCTCTGTCTCTTCTTTAGTTCCTTTCCTTCCTCCCTCCTCAGAAACTCATAGAAAGGAAGAGTTAGCACCTTCAGGTCCTCAGATTAGAATACAGCCTCATTTCTAGAAAAGCAATGCTGTGTTCAGAATTACGGTTGACCAAAATTCAACAGATCCTTCCACGCCGTGTCACAATGCAGCAAAACATCAGAAGAAAAATAACCATACAACTTATTTTTTTAAATAGGCTGTACAAACTGTGAAAAAGCCTGTTACACTGAGGAAGAAACAGACTTCACTTACCTGCAGGAAGCTAGTTGGCTGATCAAGGCTTGTCCTTTCTGCAAAGCATCAGCTGTGCAGTCTTTAATTTCTCTGTGTAATTCCTCATGCCTCACCGCCAAGACAGGCAGACTTAAACCCTCTGATTTAAGGAGCTTAAGGTAAGCTTCAACTCTTCCAAGTGCATCAAATGCCTGCCAAAGAAAACATACTTTCATTTTATGCCTGTCTAGTGTAAAGTCTACATCAATGTATACACAAAATACTAGAGATTAAACCAGCCCGCTCAATTTATTGGTTTGATCATAACCAAAAACAACAACCCGAGTCTTAGAAAACAGCATATAGCTTTTAGGCTCCATTTAGGGAAACTGGTCATAGTTTAGTTCAGCACAGATAAATGTCAACACTGTAAAATTTACCAAAATGATTTACATTGAAAATGTAGCTACATGACACAGTTACAACTGTATAAAATTTGGAGAACCAGGTTTAATTTCCCACATTCTGTACTGAATACAATGAACAAATGAGGTGTTTTCAAAATATTATGCAGACTTCATAACTTGAATATCTCTGTAATATTCTTTTTAGAAATTCCCAATAAATTGCACTTTGGACCTGAAACACAGGAGGGAAGTATTCAAGAAATCTGGGGGCTTTTGACTCTTGCCTTTCCGAGTATAAGATCTTCTGCCTATGCTACCCAAGGCATCTGTCTACAGAGATTGAGATTTGGTTCTGAAGCAGTACAAAGACTAAGACAAGATAATATTTAGCTTCTGACATGCATAACGGAGAAGGCAATGGCACCCCACTCCAGTACTCTTGCCTGGAAAATCCCATGGACGGAGGAGCCTGGTAGGCTGCAGTCCATGAGGTAGCTAAGAGTCGGACATGACTGAGTGACTTCACTTTGACTTTTCACTTTCATGCATTGGAGAAGGAAATGGCAACCCACTCCAGTGTTCTTGCCTGGAAAATCCCAGGGACGGGGGAGCCTGGTGGGTTTATGCAGGAAAAAAGAAGAACATCACCTTGCAAACCAAGATACTGTCTTGAGAGGGGATTTTTGAATTCCTTTATTTTTTTCCTTTGTTATTATAGCAGATCAGCAACCAAGTATGGGAGATTAAGCTTACAGAGTTAACACAGAGTGGGTGAACACAGAGAGCAATTATGCTTTTGGCCATGAAGGCCTAGTTGGCCCTGAGAAGGAGGAGTATATGATGTATGAACAGTGAAAGAGGACTAGGGCAACATGAGGAAAAAAGAGATCAGAGTGCTGTGGTCTTGACAAGTATCCATCTGTGAGCTCGGGCCTGGAGAGCAAGAGATGAGTTAGGTAAGTTGAGGAGCTGGCGAAGAGCAAGGGAGCTTTTGCACATTGCCCTTTCATTCTGCTGAAAAAGGTCACTTTACAGTGTTCCACATCACTTTGAAGAAGACTCCTATCCCAGCAAGCTTGACTGGGCCCCGGGCAGCAAGGGCCTAGCCTTCCTGGGTTGTTACATTGGAAGCCAGAAAGCTCGGCTGGCGGCAACCAGGTGAACAAAGAAGATCCCATGGAAGACTTACGAGAAATGAGAGCAATGGTCTCATGAGTCAACTACCACTGAGACCTGAGAGAGACCAGAGAGGGGAGCAAGGCTGGGTTAATGCTGAGGGAACACAGTTGAAGCCAAATGTAGAGATTACAACCATGGAGCTGTGTCACGGCACCTAGGCCTCTGTGTCTGGCCACCATCAAAGAGTTTTTAAAACTTTATTGAAGTAGAGTTGATTTACAATATTAATTTCTGATGTACAACAAGATTATCCAGATACACATAAACACAGGGTTTATCACAGGATATTGAATATAGTTTCCTGTGATATACAGTACGGCCTTGTTTAACCATTCTCTACATAATGGTTTGCATCCCAAACCCCCAGTCCTTCCCTCCTTCCCCACCACTTTCCCCCTGGCAACCACAAGTCTGTTTTCTATGTCTGTGAGTCTGTTTTCTATGTCTGTGAGTCTGTTTCTGTTTTATAGACATGTTCATTTGTGTCATAGTTTAGATTTCACATAGAAGTGAAAACAGATGGTATTTGTCATTCTAACTTACTTAGTTTAGTATGGTTATCTCTAGGTTCATCCACATTGTTGTAAATGGCATTATTTCATTCTTTTTATGACCGAGTAGTATTTCATTGTGTGTGTGTGTGTGTGTGTGTGTGTATATATACACACGTACATATATATACATATAAATGGGGCTTCCCCGGTGGCGCTAGTGGTAAAGAACTCGCCTGCCAATGCAGGAGGCATAAGAAATGCAGATTTGATTCCTGCATCAGGAAGATCCCCTGGAGGAGGGCATGGCAACCCACTCCAGTATTCTTGCCTGGAGAATCCCCATGGACAGAGGACCCTGGCGGGCTACAGTTCATGGGGTCGCAAAGAATCACATAAGACTGAAGTGGCTTAGTATACATGCACACGTACATATACAAATACAAATACACATACATACATATATATACACATACACACACACACACCCCACATCTTCTTTATCTATTCTTCTGTTGATGGACATTTAGATTGTTTTCATGTCTTGGCTATTGCAAATAGTGCTGCTATGAACATTTGGGTACACATATCTCTTTGAATTATAGTTTTGTCTGGGTATACGCCCAGGAATGAGATTACTGGATCATATGGCAATTCTATTTTTGTGTTTTTTGAGGAACCTCCATACTGTTTTGCATAGTGACTGCACCTACTTACATTCCCACCAACAGTGTAGGAGGGTTCCCTTTTCTCCACACCAAAGGGATTGAATTTTAATGGCAGAACTGGAACTGGACAAAATTTGAATTAGCAAATGAAATCTCTCAAATACTCTCATACAACTTACATGTTGATATTCTTACATGTTTTTCCAGAATAGAATATCAGCACTAGTGGTAAAGAATCTGCCTGCCAATGCAGGAGACGCAAGAGACACAGGTTTGATCCCTGGTTTGGGAAGGTCCTCTGGAGTAGGAAATGGTAACCCACTCCAGTATTCTTGCCTGGAAAATTCAGTGGATAGAGGAGCCTGGTGGGCTACCGTCCACGGGGTCACAAAGAGGCGGACATGACTGAGTGCACATATACACATTCTGTTTTCTGACCAATGTCTTTCCTCATGTCTTCTGAATTTGCTCTTTGCATTTACTGAGAGTGTATAAAGCAAATTCATTCCTGTTTGTTTAGTAGATGATAGAGAGTAATACAAAAAATCACTATAGTTTAATGAGAACTATGTATTTCTTCTCTATTTTGTGTTTCACAATTATTTTCAGTCAGTCAACAAATATTTTTGAATGTCTGCTGAGTTCCAGGCATATTGTTCTTAACAGCCATGCGAGGGAACAAGAGATTTTCCTTCTTAGGTGACAGAGGAAAACGTGTCTCAGAGAAGTTAAATAAATTTCACAAAGTCATACTTGTACCAGGGACAAACTCAGTATTTGTACTCAATCTGTCTGGACCTGAGGCCTCTGCTCTTAAATCCTGGACTATGGTGCCATGCAGAAAAGGATTTCTATGGTAGGTATATGAGAGAGGGGCATTTCCAAGAAGACCATTAATTTTGGGTGGAAAAGTAGAATTTAAAAACTTACTTTTTGCAAATAGTGTCTACTGTTCCTTCTTACAGATGAGAAAAGATACAGAGAAAGACTGAGCAATTTCTCTTATGTTTATAGGACTGTAAAAGAAAGATAGCTTTAGTAAAGAAACTCTGAACCTGAAGAACTCTCCCTTATCTGATCCTTTTTCTTCCCTGCAATCAGCAACAGAGCCAAATGTCTCGAGTTCCTGATGTTAGATTTGAATTGCTCTCTCAATCTTTCCATAACACTGAAACACCACTAATGTAATAACCACTGTTTCTGGAATTTTGTTTTGTATTTTTAATTTTATTGCATATTTTGAATAAAGTGGATTCTCTTGTTAATCAAGGGTTAGTTTTAAAGTCAGTGCCTAAAGCAAAAATCTGGTGTAGTCAAAATTATCATGAACTCCCTTAAATCATGCTTAAAGTTTAATGTATGCTTGCTTC
Source organism: Bison bison bison (assembly GCF_000754665.1). Classification (NCBI taxonomy): domain Eukaryota; kingdom Metazoa; phylum Chordata; class Mammalia; order Artiodactyla; family Bovidae; genus Bison; species Bison bison. Next base: position 1,934,144 of record NW_011495022.1, on the reverse strand, counting down.
CCTGGTGGCTCAGATGGTAAAGCACCCACCTGCAATGCAGGAGACCTGGGTTGGGAAGATCTTTCAACCCCTGGGTTGGGAAGATCCCCTGGAGGACGGCATGGCAACCCACTCCAGTATTCTTGCCTGGATAATCCCCATGGATTGAGGAGCCTGGCAGCATACAGTCCATGGGGTCACAAAGAGTTGGATGTGACTGAGCGACTAAGCACTCTAAGCACACACACACTGTAATATATACTTACACCGAGGACTAAGAGGCACGAGCCAAACTAAAGGAAGGAATGAGACAGCTATACTTAGATACCAGGACATAAGCGTCATTCTTTAAGGTAATTCTCAAGTTCTTACTGAGAATGGGGAAAGGATAGAGACTTCAAAAGTGCCTTTTCTTGCCTACAAGTTGAACTCCATTCTATCTTAAAATTAAGCCATTATAATCTTAACACATACCACGTTTGTCATTGTGCTGAGGATTAAAGGAAAATATGAAAGTTAACGAGGGGTTGATGGCGGAAGTGTAGTAAGTACTTGAAAAATATTTGCTGGTTCTTTAAATCTTGATTGATCAGACACATCTTTGAAAAACCACTAAGAAGAGCATAGCCACCTGCTGCCTGTTACTCACCCTGGGTGACTTTTTCTCCTCGTGGCCCCACTGAACAGCTGTTATTCTCAGATCCTTGGCCACTGGTCTCATCTTCATGGGAATTAGACTCTAAAGCCACTGGTACATTAAATGCATGTGTGACATGACTCCACCCCATTCCTAAAGGTTATCATAAAAGGATCATTTCCTAATGGCACAGAAATAAACTGAAGAGCTAAACATTCACTTGAAGGAGGAGGTGGTAGATCAAGGACCAGGATAATCCATTTGTTGTTGTTGTTTAACTTTGAATTAAAATAGCCAGGTTTTCTCCCAAAGCATTTTCTCAGAAAGATCAAAGTGCCAGGAAAGTATGTATGAATTGCTCTGTGTATCACACTTCACAGAACTATAGCAGTAGAAAGGAGGTGAGTGGTTGTTTTTCCTTCATGGCCCAACAAATATATTGACAAAAACCTCCTATATGCTGTAAGAGAGTTTATTCCTTATCCTTAATCCTAAATTAACCCTAATAGGGATAATCTATAAACACAAATACAGTTAAATTTCTTAATTTTAAGACGAGAAGTATTTCAAGATAATACGTCTGTAATTGTCTGAATTATATGCAAAGCTCGTTTCTCTTATTCCCATGTAGAAAATGATCTGAGTATCATTGTTCTCACTTAAACTACCCCCAGAATAGAACCGAGTGCTTGTGTATTTACTAGATCTGTAAGGAACCTGATATACTGGATCCAGTCTGGAAAGAATCTCTCCGTTGCACACATGGTACAGAATGGGTTATTTCTGGCAAGAACAGTGTGACCTCCACGTAAATGCCTTTGGAATGAATATTTCACATTTAGTTTTTCTTTCCTTCACATCTCCCTTTTTCTTCAAACCTTTTGTATGACGGTCAAACAGAAGTGTATGAGTAGGTTAGAATAAACAAGGATATAGGCACAAAGATAACATTTTCTCCCTCTGGGTTCTAGCTCTTTTTGACTATTTTATATGGTACCACTCAGTTCTTAAGAAGACAAGGAGGAGACGAATCATCTCTTTTGGCCCAGGCTTGGGAAAGAGTAAGGAGTTGCTTGGGCTGTGCTCTAAGATGCTAATAAATATCTTTCCTTTTTCCCCTGTTAAGCACAGGATCCAAAGCAGGCTGCACCAAATCAAACAGAGATGATATCAAGACTTGGCACATTGTAGTCATTTAAAAATATCTATGAGATTAATTATGTTGAGCAGGAACCATGAATCATCAGCATAATTCTTATATCATGCTGTTTCACAAAGATGTTTAATACTGTTTACTTCTTGACTAATCTGAAGAGAAATCAACATGAAAACAAACAAAACAAAATGAAGAAACACTTGCAGAACCCTGAACATTTCCTTTCATGAATCCAAAGGCTGGAGAATGAGTTTGGTTAGAACCTATATACAAAATTTAGCTTCTGATCAGAGCACTGAATTCCACTTGATCTGTAGAGATTCAATTTTCCTCTGCATTTAGTTAAAAAAAAAAAAAAAAAAAACCAAAGCATCAGCATCTTTTCTTAAATATCACCCGAGATAACTTCTGGTGGGTCCCAGTTTGGCAAGCTAATTCCTAATTCAGGCCTTGTGCAAGCTTTCAAATGCCATGGAGGCCAGGGGCAACAAGGTGAGGTAATTGTCAGTTTCCCGTATTTGCTGCCTCCTACTGTTGCTCTGGCTTATTCCTTGCTCTTCAAGTTTGTTGCTGCTGGGCGAGGAACTTTACATATTGACCATTTCTTACTTTTTCTGAGATGAGTCCATCTTAGAGGTGTATAAACTAGACCCCAAAGTAGAACATTAGCAAGCTAGTCGATTTATAATTTATGGTTTTCTTTTTATCTAAATTGACCTAGATGGTTTTAGGATGATCTTGAGAATATTAACATTGAATACATCCATTTGTAATGTGCGAAGCACTTATTTTTTTCACTTATTCAACAAATATTTATTGAAATCTATGGCGCATGTACTCTGCTATGAGCGGCAGGTATGAAACTGAGCAAAAGCACTTGAGGCCGTGTTAGAATGGCAAGTGCAGTATTAAATGCACACACAAGGACAAATGATGACTAGCACATAGTGAGTGCCTGGCTGCTCTGTGCACTAGTCACGTATTAACTCATTTAGGTAAAGCAAAGACTCTTGTGAGATACGTATAATTATTATTTCTGTTTTACAGGTTAGAAAGCCAGATGCACAGAGAAGTTAAGTAACTGCCCTAGGTCATAGAGCTGACAAATGTCTGAGACTAGACTCATGCCCAGGCAGCCTGGCTCCAAAATCCATTATATCCTTTTACAAAAGTGTCATCCTAGCAAATGCTTCTAAGTATTCTCTTAATACCCAGCAATTTCATTTATTTATTTACACTCCAATTCTCCCCTGCAAAGATTCTCTACATTTATCACTGATATTAAAAACTTTCATTACTGAATATTCCCTGAAGTAGATAAGAATTGTTAGACCATTTTAGAAAAGAGTAAACTCAAGTTCAAAATGTAAATTGATTCATCACATAGTCAACCGTTTATTCATTTATTCAATAAACTGTTTTGTACACTAGGTGGCAGACGAAGGTGATTAAGACAATCTATCTCTAAGGAGCACAGAGAAATACTATGGGAATAATAAGAAATAAGCAATTAATGCTGCCTGAAGACCTCTCAGAGGAGGTGATATGGGTGATGGCAAGTCTTCTTTTTTGATAGTTTATTTATTTTTTTATAATTTTTGAACTACCTCACTACTTCCTTCTCAGATATGACACAGACTGAACTTGACATTTGTGCTTCTGTGTATTAAAGTAATGAAGCTTTTCTCTTTCAGAATGGTCTGATCTCAACTAACTTGGATCAAAACAATCTCTTATGAACAATGTAATATAGTTAGTTCGCCTTGAAGCTCCACATTTTCTAAGATTCTACTGCTTTTAATCATTCAAATAATTGTTGAGCATGTACTTACTACCTGGAAGACACTGTGCAGGGTGTCCTGGTGAACACAAAATTGACGTTTCCTACCCTGAAGGAAGTGTAGTTTAGCAAAGGGAAGTAAATCTATCCAGAAATATCTGTAATACCAGGAAGAATGTATTTACTGCCAATGGAGGAGATCAACAGTCTAAAATTATGCATACATCCATGCCTTAGAAGTCGGTTGATAGCAGTGCTGTGAAAGATATTCATGGGTGAATGGCAACAAAACTGAATGTCTCGATTATAAGCCTATTAAATATAGACTGAGTTGTGGGCTTTCATGAAAAATGTTAAGATGTTAAAGGTGTTCCTTGATTTTGATTAACTTTTCTATTTTAGATAGATATTTAATAATCATATGCTAATTGTTGTTTTTCAGTCACCCAGGGGTGTGCAACTCTTTGTGACCCCATGGACTGCAGCACGCCAGGCCTCCCTGTCCCTCATAGGGCGCATACGATAGAAACTTCATAGCCTGCTATTCAAGACCTCTTAACCCTTGCCTCTTCTACTCCTTGCCTCTCGTTTCTCTCAGCTTATACCCTACACTCTTGGCAAAACAAATTACCTTAGGTTCCCCAAACATGGCACAGTGTTATACTGTGTAGCCTTCCCCAAATCCCTTCACGTCTAGTCTTCCAAATTTAGCTCAGTGGTAGCTCCTCTGGAGAAGCCTTGCTTGACACTTTCCCTGCGTCAGGTTAAGGATCTTGTCTATGTTCCCTCTTGCCCTAGGGTTACTCCATCATGGCTTCTCCCACAGCACACAACACTTCTGCTTCCTTGTCTCTCCTCCAAGTGAGGCTGACGGGGTCTTGAAGAAAAGGATTTTATTTCTCACTGCTTTAGCTCAAGTATCCATATACTGCATGACAACACTGGGTTATACAGGGTACATAACATACTGAAGTGAAAGTGAAGTGAAGTCGCTCAGTCGCGTCCGACTCTTTGCAACCCCATGGACTGTAACCTGCCAGGTTCCTCCGTCCATGGGATTTTCCAGGCAAGAATACTGGAGTGGGTTGCCATTTCTAGCTGAATGCAAATGGGGAAGAAGGGAGGGAGTAAAAGGAAGTTGCTTTTCTAAGAGAAATGGAAGTTGTTCTGAAAGTGAGAAATCAGAGGTTGCTAAGAATTATGAAACCGAAAGCAATTACACTACTCTTGATGTCTAATGACAATTACTTAAGTTCTTGAATTCATTTCTATCACTTCAGCAAATTTCTTCTGAATAATATTTTTTTTATTTTCTACTTGGATACATTTCTTCTTTTAATCTGTACCACACTGGACCATTTTAATTAATTGTTTCTCACATCTGGCCTAAAACATAACTATTTTGAAAAAGGTAGAACAGTGTGTATATAAATTTTTAAAAATTAACCAAACTCAGTGCTTAATTATTTGGCTTCTGTCTGAAACAATAATGCTGCTATAGGCAGTACTTTTTGTATTGCTGTAAATATCTTAAAACAGCAACATCATTCCTTAAAAAAAGATATCAACTTTTCAGCAGTGATGGCAGAAGCAGGAGAAGCTGTGAAAATTACTACATTTCAAAGTGTTTCCCGTGTGTTCCTCCAGTCACCCCAACTTTTGCTTCACCTGTGCCTTTAGGCTGATGACCCAAGAACCAGACCATTTGGCTTTGGCCTCAGTCTCCCCTGCTTTCTTTTCCCAATGAAATCATATGCTTGGGAATGGAAAGCATAGGAATGAAACTTTGTGACCCATCAGTTATGTTTTACAGCTTTAGGGTCAATCATCGTTGTCATATAAATACAGGCTTATACTATTCCACTCTTGAAAATGCATACTTATCTCTTTCTGGTTCAAACCACATTCCCTAACAATGATAAACAGATTTTGAGTGATCAATACACATTAACCACAGCTTCTTTTGTGAACATGCCAGAAATATAATCTGGCATGTTATTTCATGATAGGTAATCATGAAAGATGAAAATTTGAAGAGATCAAGATGAATTATAATAATAAGTGTTTTGTTTATATTTCATGCCATGTCCTCATAACTCTTAGCAACATCTGGTAACCAGAGAAACTCTTGTCCAACAGCTATCATCCAATGTTGACAATCAACCCATACTTGTATTTGTTGTTGAGTAATTTAGCAAATAGCCTCACCAAATGCAGTAGCTAATTCTAAAATGATAAGGGAGTATCTCTGATTCTTGAGTTACATGACTCGGTCTCCATTTGAATCTGGTTATGAAAAACATCACTAGCACTTGTAAAATTTCAGAATACAAAATTGATACACATAAATCTGTTGCTTTTCTATACATTAGTGATGAACTATCAGAAAGAGAAAGCAAGAAAACAATCCCATTTAAAACTGTATCAAAAAGAATAAAATATAATACTTAGGAATAAACTTAACCAAGGAGGTGAAAGACTATAATACACAAGACTGAAAACTATGAAAATTGATGAAGGAAACTGAAGATGCTACAAAGAAATGGAAAGACATAATGTCTCCTTAAGTTGGAAGAATTAATATTATTAAAATATCCATACTACCCAAAGTAATCTACAGATTTAATGCAATCAAAGTACTCATTAAATTTTTCATAAAACTAGAACGAATAATCCTAAAATTTATATGAAACCACAAAGACACTGAATTGCCAAAGCAATCTTGAGGGAAAAAAAAAAGAATAAAGCTAGAAATATCATGCTCCCTGACTTTAGACTATATATTACAAAGCTACAGTAATCAAAATAGCATGGTACTAGCATAAAAACAGATAAATAGAACAATGGAACAGAACAGGGAGCCCAGAAATAAACCCACACACCAAGGTCAATTAATCTACACCAATGGAGATAAGAATATACAGTGGATAAAAGATAGTCTCTTCATTAAGTAGTGCTGGGAAAACTAAACAGCTACATGTAAAGGAATGAGATTAGAACATTTCCTCATACCATATACAAAAATAAATCCCAAATGGATTAAAGATGACCTAAAGGTATCACCTGAGACTTTAAAATTCCTGCAAGAGAACACAGGCAGAACACTCTTTGACATAAATCATAGCAACATATCTACATATATTTGTATTGGTCTCCTAAGACAAAGGAATCAAAAGCAAAAGTAAACAAATTGGGGCCTAATTAAGCTTAAAAAGTTTTACACAGCAAAGGAGACCATTGACAAAATAAAAAGAAAACTTACTGAATGAGAGAAAATATTTAGGAATTATATGATTGATAAGAGGTTAATATATAACATGTGTAGTCAGCTGATATGTCAATATCAAAAACTGACAATAAATGGGCAAAAGATCTGAATCTACATTTTTTCCAAAGAAGGCATGCAGATGGCCAACAGACACATGAAAGATGCTCAGCATCACTAATCATGAGAAATGAAAATCAAAACTACAATGAGATATCACCTCACACCTGTTAGAATGGCCATCATCAAAAAGGTCACAAACAACAAATACTGGTGAGGATGTAGAGAAAAGGGAACCCTTGTGCACTGTCGGTGGGAAAGCAAACTAGTGCAATCACTACGAAAAACCATATGGAGAGTCTTCAGAAAAACTAAAAACAGAACTGTCATCTGATCTAGCAATCCACTGGGTATATAGTCAAAGAAAATGAAAACATTATTTTGAAAACCCTATGTTCACAGCAGCATTATTTACAATAGCCAAGATATAGAAGCAATCTAAATGTCCATGAACAGCTGAATGAAACAAGAAGACGTGGTGTGTAAACACATATTATATACTCAGTCAAAAAAAGAATGAAATTCTGCATTTACATCAATGTGGATGGCCCCAGAGAGTACTATCCTTAGTAAAATAAGTCAGTGAAAGATAAATACTCTGTATTATCACTTATATGTGAAATCTAAAATATTAAGCAAAGGAATGTATACAACAAAACAGAAACACACTCATAGACACAGAGAAAAAAACCAGCGGTTACCAGTGGAGAGACAGAGGGGGAAGCATAGGACAGGATATGAGATTAAGAGATACAAGCTACCATGTATAAAACAGATAAGCAACAAAGATATATTGTATAGCACAGGGAAATAAAGTCATGTTTTGTAATAAGTTTAAATGTAGTATAATCTACAAGCCTCTTGATGAAAGTGAAAGAGGAGAGTGAAAAAGTTGGCTTAAAGCTCAACATTCAGAAAACTAAGATCATGGCATCTGGTCCCATCACTTCATGGCAATTAGATGGGGAAATAGTGGAAACAGTGTCTGACTTTATTTTGGGGGGCTCCAAAATCACTACAGATGGTGATTGCAGCCATGAAATTAAAAGACACTTACTCCTTGGAAGGAAAGTTATGACCAACCTAGACAGCATATTGAAAAGCAGAGACATTACTTTGCCAACAAAGGTCCATCTAGTCAAGGCTATGGTTTTTCCAGTGGTCATGTATGGATGTGAGAGTTGGACTGTGAAGAATGCTGAGTGCTGAAGAATTGATGCTTTTCAACTGTGGTGCTGGAGAAGACTCTTGAGAGTCCCTTGGACTGCAAGGAGATCCAACCAGTCCATTCTAAAGGAGATCAGTCCTGGGTGTTCATTGGAAGGAATGATGCTAAAGCTGAAACTCCAGTACGTTGGCCACCTCATGCCAAGAGTTGACCCATTGGAAAAGACTCTGATGCTGGGAGGGGTTGGGGGCAGGAGGAGAAGGGGACGACAGAGGTTGAGATGGTTGGATGGCATCATGGACTCGATGGACATGACTTTTAGTAAACTCCGGGAGTTGGTGATGGACAGGGAGGCCTGGTGCGCTGCGATTCATGGGGTTGCAAAGAGGTGGACACAACTGAGCAACTGAACTGAACTGAATCTACAAAAAGATTGAATCATTGTGTTGTATACTTGAAAATAACATAACATTACTATAATAGTGGCTCTGTGGTAGAATCTGCCTGCAATGCAGGAGATGCAGGTTTGATCCCTGGGTTGGGAAGATTCCCTGGAGAAGGGAATGGCAACCTACTCCCATATTCTTGCCTAGGAAATCCCATGGAGGGAGAAGCCTGGTAAGCTACAGTCCATAGACTGGGTTGCAAAAGAGTCGCGCACGACTTAGCAACTAAACAACAAGCATAATTTTAAAAAAGGAAAAAGAAAAGCACCAGTAGCAACACTATTGCTATGGGCCTGTGCGCCAACATTGCCACCTATTGCTCTTTCCAGGCACAAACCAGCACACCTCAAACCAAAGACCAGAGACATTCTCTAGGTAAGAAACACTCTGGAGCCTTGGGTAATCATTGTCCCCTTGCAGGATTAACAGGAAATCAATGTCACTCCTGAAGCTGCAGAGTAAAGGTAATGGGGCACTCTTACTAATGTGGACGATTAGGTGGTGATTATACTTAACTGAATTTCACAAGTTGGGGTTACGTTGGCTACAGACTTTTTGCATGTTTTATTCTCTGCTATAGTCCCGGCATTTAGAACAGAGCATGACACACAGTAGCTGGTCAATAAATATTTATTAAATAAATGAATCCCTAAAGAAAAAGGGTAATTGTTCTCATAAATTTGCCACCCTACCTATTTAGCTACTTAAATTTGAAAAAACTTTGTGACTTTTCTCTAGTAAATAAGAACATCCCTAGATATGGATAGAATTGGTAGAGAGAGGGACAGATGACAAGAGGAGGAAAGAAGAGGAAAAGAGGGGGTTTCCTGATGATTGCAACATAATATACCAGATACACACGATAAAAACCTGGATGAAAAAAGAATAAATATGACATGAAAAACTTACTAGGAATAGTCCATTCTACAGATGAGATTATGACATTCATTCCTTTTTAACAAAATTCAAACAACTTAAAGGTTATTTTAAAAATTGTATATTTTGCTTTTTACTGAGCAAAACACTCAAGTTGTCACATTCACTAATTGATATACTACCTATGGCACTAACATTTTTTCACACTGGTAGTTGACACAGAAGTTAAAGAATATTGGCTTAGCTTTAACAAACTTGGAACAAGGAGGTTGCTTGCTAAAAAATGATTTCACTTATCAAGCATGAAACTGGTTCTCGAGGTAAAGTGAAAAGTGTAAGTCAAAGTTGCTCAGTCCTGACTCTTTGCAACCCCAAGGACTAAACAGTCCATGGAATTCTCCAGGCCAGAATACTAGAGTGGGTAGCTGTTCCCTTCTCCAGGGGATCTTCCCAACCCAGGGATTGAACCCAGGTCTCCCGCATTGCAGCTGGATTCTTTACCAGCTGAGCCACCCAAGTTTCTTCTTCTTCTTCTTCTTTTTTTTTTAAGCCCTGATGTCCTGTTTTTTTCACAGTGCCAATACCCAGATTTGCATATGAGGGGCAAATCCCCACTGCTTCTATCCATCTTACTGTGTGTAAGTAAGATGGATACTTACTCTGACTCTGGCCCCTCTTTACCTGGGCTATTCTCAGTGTTGGATTTGCAACCTCCAGGGTTGAGGAAATGTCCTCCCCTGAGACAAAGAGCAGGGTTGCTTACTGTTTGTTACAAAACAGCTAATTCCCCAAGTTTAGGATTCTTCCCTGCAGTGATGCCCTCATTCAGAGGGCCCCATCTGCATTGCCTCTGGAGGAGAAACAGGGATTTGGGGAACTGATGTGACCTCTGACACTCTGGTTACTGCTTTGGCTTTGAGTAGTGAAGTCTTTCAAAACTGATTCAGAAGTCACAGAGTCTTCTGTGAGCATCCATGAACTGTGGCAAGCAAAGATGTTAGTTAGAAAGTTGTGTAAAAAGCCTCAGACTCCTCCCGGCTGTTGGCAGCATGGCTTCATTAAGGATGTAGACAACCACAATCAAAAAACCCTGGCCCACTCAAGGCACAATGAAGTGAATTTTCAGAAGGAAAGCTCAATGCTTCAGAGATAAATTGACGATGTAAAATGAAAATATAACTGTAATAGTGAAAACAAAACTTTCAGACTAGAAAAAAACATTTTAAGGGATTTAAAAATTATAATAATGTCTTAAATCCAGTGCTTTATTGTAACTAGGATTATTTATGAGTGCTATGCCCCAAAATAGGGTAAAGTAGTAAGAGTTTTATAGAATTTGGAGGCTCGACAATATAAATCAGAAAGAAAAATACCATTTACGAGTCTCGAGTTTCTTTCTTTAATTTAAATGGATTTACTCACTATATTATTTCATCTTAGAAGCTGGGGCCTACCACATGCCTGTGCTCAGTGGTGTCTGAATCTTTGTGACCCTACAGCCAGGCTCCTCTGTCCAGGGATTTTCCAGGCAAGAATACTGTAGTGGGTTGCTGTTTCCTACTCCAGGGTATCTTCCCAACCCAGGGATCGAACCCACGTCTCTTTTGCCTCCTACATTGGCAGGTGGATTATTTATCACTGTGCCACCTGGGAAGCTCATGCATTATTTAACCATTTATTGCTTATTAATAATATGGTAAATAATTCATTTCAAGAATCATGATTTAAACGTCCACTTTCTAAATTCCAGCTTCTATTTTTGCTAAGGTAAAAATTTCCATCATCTTTCAAACTGAATCCTTAGATTTGGAGTTGGAAATTATTTTCCTGATGTTTTGAGAAGGGAGAAGGAATTCTACACCTAAGCACCACTTGGCCATAGAGAATTCCATAGTATGGATAAACTTGGTATGGATAAGTCCCGATTGAACTAATTATAACTTGAATGCTGTGGCATTCAAATGATGAAATGGGATCTAGAAGTCAAGTCTTTGGGGTTAAGAAATAGGATTTGTTAGGATTCGACCTGAATTACTGTATAAGCTTGAGAAAGTAACCACTCTATTCTTCAATTATTTAAAAATTACTATTGCAAAAGATATCATTCCTTCTTATTCAAGACCCAGGAATAAGGTAAGATGAAAAATTTCCTTGTCAAGTTACCAGATAATGAGAGCAGAGAAAGCAAGAGTAAGAGAGTGAGAATGAGACAGAGAGAAACTCTACTTTTTTTTTTTTTAGAAACTCTACTTTTTGCAGGACTATAAAGTATAGGGCCTGTGCTGAAACTTCATCTCACTGTAACCCAATGTTCTATAATTCTTTTCCTTAGAAACAGCATTAATTAAATGGCAGATGACCAACTCATTTCGTAGAATAAGAGTATAATTTGTAGAATAAGAAATTTAAAAATCTCTTATTCAAAAATAAGACTGTTGAAAAGAAGTTAAACCAGCACTTATCATTTACTTAGCTCAACAGCTCCAGAAAATATGTCTGTTTCTTCTCTTAAAACAAAGAAATCCAAAGCAACAAATAATTTGACAAATATTTCTTTAACATGTTGTCCCTACCATAATCCTAGCACCTCTATTTTGGAACTTTACTATGCATGCTTTCTATGTTTCCTACTAGTAAACAAACTTAAAATTAAGTAACAATTTTCATATCTACCAGGACATTGTATTCAGTTTGTTGATGTCATGCCCTTAAATCACAATATATCTAGCTTTTGGGGTTCCCCATTCATTTCCTGCAATACTGACCAGTTTTAAAAACAACAGTGAAATTTAAGCTTTAATTCCAATAAGGCAATTTGAAGGTATATGTTCATTGAGAAAGGCAGAGAATTTTTCAAAAAATATTGCCATCTTCAGATACTTAAGTGACATGAGCACATGAACATTACCACTCAGAGCCACCAGGTACAATCATTTTTAAAAGACTCAAACAAGAGAAATAATATTTCTTCCACTCAAAAAGGCCTGGAAAGAATCTAAGACAATATTTTCCTTTGGCTGATTTGCAAAGGAACAGAGGATAAATTAGGACTTTGGGATTAACATATACACACTATTATATATAAAACAGATAACCAATAAGGACCTACTGTATAACACAGGTAATTATACTCAGTATTTTTTAATAACCTCTAAGGGAAAAGAATCTGAAAAAAAAAGATATATATGTATGTATAACTGAATCACTTTGCTGTACAACTGAAAGTAACACAGCAGTGTAAATCAACTATACTCCAATCTAAGACAAACCAAGGCAGGGCAGTCAAGCAGAACTCTATGATTTGCATGCCAAAAGCCTGCAATATTTGTGTATCATTGCGTAATAAATGAAAGAGGATTTTAAAGATGGGAAGACTTTTTTGTTAAAAGTTTCAGGGTTTTATTTTTTTAAAACTTGCTATATTTTATAATTCCCTTCCTCCAGGAGAAACACTGCCATGTTGGCACACAGGTGTCTACTTCAAACAGACCAATGAGAGCACGAAGATAAAATTCTCCCTGATCTTTTTAAGTGACGCTTTACATGTCAAAGCACAGAGTCTCTTAGTTTTAGTTACGGAGGGGAATATATTTTAAAGGCTCCTTTTTGCTGCTGTCACCTCTGAAACTCTATGTGGACCCGAGACTTCTGTGATGTGCGCCAGCCTGCTGACGTAATAGATCTCATACTGGTTTGCTCTGATGACCTGAAACGACCAACTTCACCTCACACTCACCTTGTTTGCACTGTTAAAAAACTCATTTGCCTTTTTTAACCAGCTTTTCCTTTCCTCCATGAGCTGACCAAACTCCTCTTGAAGCTGATTCAGTTTCTGGTTAGAGAGCTGTAAGTGTTCGCTCTGCACATGCTCCTTGGAGAGGAGAAGCCCCAGCGCCTCATTCTTCAGCGTCTCGACCACAGCATTCCATTCCTGTTAAGAGAGCACTCTTCAGTTGCTTTCACACATAAAATAAACGGCAATCTTGGGTAAGGCCCAGAGGACAGCGGGATGTGTTGAATGTATAAGAAACCTGTCATTATTTTCAGATCATAAAGCAGTAAATGCTGCATTCTAGGTTTGAGTACCACAACATGGTAGGTTAAAAAGAGACACAGAAAAGAAGCTTAAAAAAAAAGAGGGTTGATAGTAGAAAGGGGCAGGTCAACTGAGATGTGTGAGTGATGGAGGGTCTGCTGCTGCTGCTACTAAGTCGCTTCAGTCGTGTCCGACTCTGTGTGACCCCATAGACGGCAGCCCACCAGGCTCCGCCGTCCCTGGGATTCTCTAGGCAAGAACACTGGAGTGGGTTGCCATTTCCTTCTCCAATGCATTAAAGTGGAAAGTGAAAGTGAAGTTGCTCAGTCGCGACCGACTCTCCATGACCCCATGGACTGCAGCCCACCAGGCTCCTCCGCCCATGGGATTTTCCAGGCAAGAGTACTGGAGTGGGGTGCCATCACCTTCTACGTGATGGAGGGTCTAGTTGCCCTGAATTCAGGTCACCTGCCATTTCCCTTAACACTATCTGAAAATATACCCCAAATATGGTCATTTTTTGGTATACCAGCATTTTTAAATCTCTAGCTCATTTTTACCTTTTATTCACTTGAGTAGCATAAGGACCTCTCTCTCCCACAGTTCAGTCTCCTTGGCAATGTAGGCGAATATGCACAAGAAAGGAAGGGAAGGCTCATAATTTATGGCTATTGTTTGTGCATCTGCCTATACTTAGAACTGAAATCAAGATCTGTTCTTTTCCACAAAGTTAATAGCTGTTATTGTGCAGTACTCTCTCCTTCCCGACCCTGGCTTCACCTCTCAATGTTTCATGATCAATGATTTATAAACATTTCAAAAAGCGAAAAGAGGCAGTTTTCTACTTTCTACTGCATGAGGGTGAAAAACACTAAAGGTAAAACAGTAAACAGAGAAGAAAGAAAATAAAGAGTTGAAGTACACCAAAATATTAACATTCAATCTATTAGAAGGGAAATTCAAATTTCTTGCAAAAGAACTGAAGCCATATCTAGTTTCATAGAATAATGCTTATCTCCAACATAGGAGTCTTGTCAATGAATTTTCTGGTACCCATGTCAGCTGAGACTGAGCTGTAAGCATAGGCTGTTTGCTAAGGCATCCAAAATTAGCACTGAATTTTAAAAACCACAGTCTGACTCTATCCTGGCTAGCTCCGCAGTGCAAAATGTCCTGTTAATAAATTACACTTGTTATATTATATTGTATAAAACATAATTTTAGTGCAATTTACCACTATTATTTTCATTCATTTCACATGACAGCAAAATACTGTGTACCTGGGACCATGCTAGGAATATAAAGAAAAATTAAAATGTAGTTCTTTCCTTTAACAATACATAAACTGCTGTTTTATGTGATATTACATATACTTAACATTATTAAATATATGCTGGTTCTACAAACACAAATATACATACACAAAATTGTAGTATTTCAAATCACAGTTGGTAGAAGTTGGAAATAGAAATTGTGCATATTATTTTATGGACTCCATATAACCTCTTCTAATAACGGTGCAAGAGAAAAATATTTTGATTAATGGATGCAAGAATAAGTACTGCAAATTAACAGAATGGCAATTTTTTGACTACCAATTATAAGGTATGGTTTGTAATATTAACCTTCACAAACTTAGGTTACACGCTATTATTTTCCTAGTATTTAAACAGGCTCAAAGGAGTATGTTATTCAAGGTTATGTATCCAATAAGTGGTAGAACTAGGACTATTCATAGGTCTGCATACGATGCTACATTCCAGGGAACTGAGGGGAAGGAGACTTCAGAATCTCCAAATTTCTCAGTGAGTACAAAAGGACCACTCTTAGGCATGAAGATGGGCTACATGGGTTCTCAAAACTCTCCTTCTTTTAAGAGCTATCTGTCCCCACTTAAGGACTGCTAATATGTGCCATGACATTATTTTGTAAAGCACTGTAAATATCCCTACCACTTAAAAACAATGATCTTAACCTTACTGGGAAAAGCAAATATTTCTAAAGCAGTTAGCATAATTTTTGATCACATAATAGGCACTCACTAAATATTGGTCCCACGTTTTTGCCCATCAATTTTACCATGGTTCATTAATGCCCTAAAATTTTTCATTATTTATGGGAATTCCTGTTTCCTAGTTCCAATATAACAATAGTAGAGGCTTTCTCCAAATGTTATTGGTCAGTGTTGTGTATTGGTCAATAACATGAGGTAAACAAAATAAAGCACGTTTCTTTACTGTAACACTTCTCGGTACTTTTACAATGTTAACCTGCATTGACCATCAACAGAAAATTGGATTCAAGATTTACTGAGCATGGCCCCACCATCAGAACAAGACCCAGGTTCCCCCTCAGTCAGTTTCTCCTATCAGGAAGCTTCCATAAGCCTCTTATCCTTCTCCATCCGAGGGCAGCCAGAATGAAAACCACAATCACAGAAAACTAACCAATCTGATCACAAGGACAACAGCCTTGTCTAACTCAATGAAACTATGAGCCATGCCATGTAGGGCCACCCAAGATGGATGGGCCACGGTGGAGAGTTCTAACAAAATGTGGTCCACTGGAGAAGGGAATGGCTTAACCATTTCAGTAGTCTTGCCTTGAGAACCCCATGAACAACAATGAAGAGGCAAAAAGATAGGACACTAAAAGATGAACTCCCCAGGTCGGTAGGTGCCCAATATGCTACTGGAGATCAGTGGAGAAGTAACTTCAGAAAGAAGGTAGAGACAGAGTCAAAGCAAAAACAAAAACCAGTTGTGGATGCGACTGGTGATGGAAGTAAAATCCAATGCTGTAAAGAGCAATACTGCATAGGAACTTAGAATGTTAGGTCCCTGAATTAAGGCAAATTGGAAGTGGTCAAAGAGGAGATGGCAAGAGTGAACACCGACATTTTAGGAATCAGCAAACTAAAATGGACTGGAATGGTTGAATTTAACTCAGATGACCATTATATCTACTACTGCGGGCAAGAATCTCTTACAAGAAATGGAGTAGCCATCATAGTCAACAAAAGAGTCTGAAATGCAGTACTTGGTTGCAATCTCAAAAACGACAGAATGATCTCTGTTCATTTCCAAGGCAAACCATTCAATATCACAGTAATTCAAGTCTGTGCCCTGACCAGTAATGATGAAGAAGCTGAAGTTGAATGGTTCTATGAAGACCTACAAGACCTTCTAGAACTAACACCCAAAAAAGATGTCCTTTTCATTATAGGGGACTGGAATGAAAAAGTACGAAGTCAAGAAACACCTGGAGTAACAGGCAAATTTGGCCTTGGAGTACAGAATGAAGCAGGTCAAAGGCTAATAGAGTTTTGCCAAGAGAACGCACTGGTCATAGCAAAGACCCTCTTTCACCAACATAAGAGAAGACTCTACACATGGACATCACCAGATGGTCAACACCAAAATCAGATTGATTATATTCTTTGCAGCCAAAGAAGGAGAAGCTCTATATAATCAGCAAAAACAAGACTGGGAGCTGACTGTGGCTCAGATCATGAACTCCTTATTGGCAAATTCATACTTAAACTGAAGAAAGTAGGGAAAACCACTAGACCACTCAGGTATGACCTAAATCAAATCCCTTACAATTATACAGTAAAGGTTAGTCACTCAGTCGTGCCCAACTCTTTGTGACCCCATGGACTTCAGCCCTCCAGGCTCCTCTGTCCTTGGGATTTTCCAGGCAAGAATGCTGGAGTGGGTTGCCATTTCCTTCTCCAGGGGATCCTCCTTACCCAGGGATTGAACACAGGTCTCCTGCACTGCAGGCAGATTCTTTACCGACTGAGCTACAAGGGAAGCGATTATACAGTGGTAGTGACAAATAGATTCAAGGAATTAGATTTGATAGGCAGTGTCTGGAGAATTATGGACAGAGGTTTGTGACAATGTGCAGGAGGCAGGGATCAAGACCATCCCCAAGAAAAAGAAATGCAAAAAAGCAAAATGGCTGTCTGAGGAGGCCTTATAAATAGTTGTGAAAAGAAGAGAAGTGAAAAGCAAAGGAGAAAAGGAAAGATATACCCATTTGAATTTAGAGTTTCAAAGAATAGCAAGGAGAGAAAAGAAAGCCTTCCTCAGTGATCAATGCAAAGAAATAGAGGAAAACAATAGAATGGGAAATACTAGAGATCTCTTCAAGAAAATTAGGGATACCAAGGGAACACTTAATGCAAAGACTGGCTCAATGAAGGACAGAAATGGTATGGACTTAACAGA
>NW_011495022.1:1915886-1916406 GCF_000754665.1 Bison bison bison | reverse complement strand
CCCAGATAATCATGATGGTATGATCACTCACCTAAAGCCAAACATTCTGGAATGTGAAGTCAAGTGGGCCTTAGGAAGCATCACTATGAACAAAGATAGTGGAGGTGATGAAATTCCAGTTGAGTTATTTCAAATCCTAAAAGATGATGCTGTGAAAGTGCTGCACTCAATATGCCAGCAAATTTGGAAAACTCAGCCATGGACACAAGACTGGAAAAGGTCAGCTTTCATTCCAATCCCTAAGAAATGCAGTGCCAAAGAATGTTCAAACTACCACACAATTGTACTCATCTCACACACTAGCAAAGTAATGCTCAAAATTCTCCAAGCCAGGCTTCAACATGTGAACCGTGAACTTCCAGATGTTTAATCTGGATTTAGAAAAGGCAGAGGAACCAGGGATCAAATTGCCAACATCTGCTGGATCATCGAAAAAGCAAGAGAGTTCCAGAAAAACATCTACTTCTGCTTTATTGACTATGCCAAAGCCTTTGACTGTGTGGATCACAAGAAACTGTGG
>NW_011495022.1:1914365-1915714 GCF_000754665.1 Bison bison bison | reverse complement strand
TATTAAAAAACAGAGACATTACTTTTCCAACAAAGGTCCATCTAGTCAAAGCTATGGTTTTTCCAGTAGCCATGTATGGATGTGAGAGTTGGACCATAAAGAAAGCTGAGCACTGAAGAATCGATGGTTTTGAACTGTGGTATTGGAGAAGACTCTTGAGAGTCCCTTGGATGGCAAGGAGATTCAACCAGTCCATCTTAGAGGAAATCAGTCCATATTCATTGGAAGGACTGATGCTGAAGCTGAAGCTCCAATACTTTGGCTAT
Organism: Bison bison bison; assembly: GCF_000754665.1. Lineage (NCBI taxonomy): Eukaryota > Metazoa > Chordata > Mammalia > Artiodactyla > Bovidae > Bison > Bison bison. The sequence continues at coordinate 1,915,448 of NW_011495022.1, read as the reverse complement.
CTGATGCGAAGAACTGACTCACTGGAAAAGACCCTGTTGCTGAGAAAGATTGAGGGCGGGAGGAGAAGGGGATGACAGAGGATGAGATGGTTGGATGGCATCATTGACTCAATGGACATGAGTTTGAGTAAGCTCTGGGAGTTGGTGATGGACAGGGAAGCCTGGCATGCTGCAGTTCATGGGGTTGCAAACAGTCAGACTCGACTGAGCAACTGAACTGAACTGAATGTGCCTTGAGGGTCCTGGAGTAAAATGTGGTGTGAAACACTTTCAGTGGTCGATGCTCCAGTTGGAACAATATTGAGAAACACTGTAGTTGTGGCTAAAAGCAGCTGAACCAGCTTTGGGTTCACTTGCTTTCATAAATCTTTGTTTCCTTTTTTGTTTTGTCCTAATTCCTCCTGCTACTAAATAATCCCATTTCCTATCTTTGGACCCATTCTTTCATTTTCTGTCTGTTTTAAGATCTATGGGACATTCATCCTCAATGAACTCAAGTAAGAAATTCTTAATATATGAAGATATAATTCTTTCAAAAAATTGGCATTGACCAAAATCTTCTGTCCTCATTAGAGAAGGACCACTTAACAAATATGGAGAAGCTGATGGAGGCCCAGAGAACAAGAGGGAAGGAAAGGGAAGAGGAGGTTAGGATATGGAGAGGTAGGTTATATCCGTTACATGCTCAGCCCGGTGTTGGTATCTTAACTGTCCACAAGAGAGTAGGCTTGATTCTTCTTGCTGTATGCTAATACTGTGCTAAATGCTTTACATTCTGTATCTGTGTAATCTCTGCCATACCCCAACAAGGTAGAAACTATTACCACCACCATTTTACAGATGGAGTAACTGAGTCTCAGAAGGATTAGGAACTTGCTTGAGGTCAACACTAGTAAATGAAAGAAAGAAAGTCCCTCAGTCATGTCTGACTTTTTGTGACTCCATGGACTATACAGTGCTTGGAATTCTCCAGGCCAGAATAGTGGAGTGGGTAGGCTTTCCCTTCTCCAGGGCATCTTCCCAACCCAGGGATTGAACCCAGGTCTCCTGCATTGCAGGCAGATTGTTTACCAGCTGAGCCAC
>NW_011495022.1:1913901-1914265 GCF_000754665.1 Bison bison bison | reverse complement strand
TGTATGCAGGTCAGGAAGCAACAGTTAGAACTGGACATGGAACAACAGATTGGTTCCAAATAGGAAAAGGAGTACATCAAGGCTGTATATTGTCACCTTGCTTATTTAAATTACATGTAGAGTACATCATGAAAAATGCTGGACTGGATGAAGAACAAGCTGGAATCAAGATTGCCGGGAGAAATATCAATAACCTCAGATATGCAGATGATACCACCCTTATGGAAGAAAGTGAAGAAGAACTAAAGAGCCTCTAGATGAAAGTGAAAGAGAAGAGTGCAAAGTTGGCTTAAAGCTCAACATTCAGAAAACTAAGATCATGGCATCTGGTTCTATCACTTCATGGGAAATAGATGGGGAAACA
>NW_011495022.1:1888165-1913801 GCF_000754665.1 Bison bison bison | reverse complement strand
TCATGTCTGACTTTTTGTGACTCCATGGACTATACAGTGCTTGGAATTCTCCAGGCCAGAATAGTGGAGTGGGTAGGCTTTCCCTTCTCCAGGGCATCTTCCCAACCCAGGGATTGAACCCAGGTCTCCTGCATTGCAGGCAGATTGTTTACCAGCTGAGCCACAAGGGAAGCCCAGTAAGTGAAAGAGCCAGGACTTAAATTCAGCTAGCTTGACTCTAGAACCTGCTTTCTCAACCAGTATCCAGGCTTCAGCTCTGCAGAAAGGTGACAAACAGTTCTTTAGACACCACAAAAAGATGAAATACATTAACGTAGAATTTCAGAGGTGAAACCATAAGGTCTGGATAAGGCCTTGAAACTGATAACAGTCCTTATATGACCCTGGGATCTTCTGATTTGCAATCAGAAGGCTTATTATTTCTAAATAAATAAATATATAACTGAAAATTTACAGTCAAACTCAAGCTATATTTTGCTTAGCAACTGAACCAAAATAATAAAGCTCTTCTCTATGAATAAGAAGAGAAATACCTGTTCTCTAACAGAGTTCATAAATCTGCCTTTAGTATAAATTTTGCAAACAACATTAAAGAGAGACTTCTGGAGCACAGCCAAGTCTTTGCAAACCCACTTTAACTTTGTGCTTCATAATGTGCGGCTCTGACCTTCCAAGGAAACTGTAAAGGACCATTTTGTGCCTTCTATCTTTTCTTATTCTCTATCCCAAGTCTTCTTAATTACATTTTCACATGAACTCTATAGCAGTAAATGAAGCCAGGTTCACTCAATATTTCTATTCAATCTTCTCAGAAAATTGGTTCTGTTTTCTTTGGGCAATCTATAAGCAGTTTCTTATGTGCTTCCATACCATTCTGGTAATGTATTTCCCCAGCCATTTTTCTTCTTATTTTTTTTTTTTTTTAAGACAAAACTTTCCTGAGTCATCCAAATCCATCACACTATTTTAAAACTTAGTTATCCCTGTTTGTTTAGGCTGGAGGAGCCCAGGGGAGAATACCGTTGTCCGTTTTCTCTAAGCCAGTGCTGCCTGCCTGATAAGTGTTAAACTTCTGACTGGGTTTCAGTCACTTTGCAATAAAATATTTCCAGTACTTGTCCCCACCAGCAGAAAGTCAAAGCCTGCCATTTCCTTGGCTTTTCAGTTTGACAGATGGACGTGCATATCTGTGTGGCACTCTGAGTTCCTGGGTTCAGGGTGTCTCCACAGGTCATTCCATTATTTTCCTTTTTCACTCACAGTAGTAACCCTTTTAAACTGTGCCTTTCAGTATTCCATTTGCTGAGGAAATTGAGCTTCTCCTGGATCTCTTGATTGAAAGGGTACTTTTAAGAGGATTAGTGCTGATAGATAAGAAAGGAAAAATGATTTCTTCTCCCCCCCTCTTTTAACAGTCCCAGGTTAGCTTTCCAAATAAAATTATGGATTTGTATAAAAACTATCCAGCCAATTTTAAAAGTAAAACATTAGCCACTCCAATGGAACAGAAACAATATACTCACAATATGTTTAGTAAACTATTATTCACATGAAAGCTTTCCTGATGAAGTGGATGGGGTGAGTGTAAATGACCCAACACCATGTGGTAAAATATTTTCATAAATTTGGCTTCAGAATGTAACTTTTAAGTGGGAGAAGAGGAACAAGAAACAACAGGGAGCATATCTGTAAACGACTAAGAAACTATCAGTTGTGGAGACGACTGGCCCACATCACACACGTCTGGCAGAAGCATGTGTCCAGCTCATAAGTGGCTCCCGCAGCAGGGCCACCTCGGAGGACATCTCATTAGATACAGCTCATTTCTCATTCAGTCTCTAAGTCTGCAGTCCCATTTGGTTCAGCATCGACTGACATCAAATCACAGAATTTTACATGATTGCATTAACAGATGGTACAAACAAAATAAACCTGGCAATTTTAATCAGAGAATATTTGAAAGTCTGTTTTGAGCAGGAAATTTTTTCGGAAGAAATGTTTATGTTTTTGGAGAGCGGCAGTGAGCCCTTGAAAAGCTGAAAGTCTCTGATTGTGCTGAGCTGGATTGCAAACAGGGTGACAGTTTCTTCTCATGCCCCCTTCCTGGGCATCTGTAGCTGGCCTATACAAAAGCAAGAGTCATCTTGCTCTTGGATGAGTACCGAGTTCAGTGTCACAGACCATCTGAACTCTGACCTCACTGTGGTACATTTCAGCAAAGACACAGACAGACTGCAAACAGGGGAAAGCTGCGTTTTTGTGTATCACCTAGAGATAAAAAGAAGTACGGTGTTTCACCTCCCAGCTGTAAGGCAGAAATCATAGCTATTGATTCAAGGAGAGACTGCAGGTAAGAGAGGAGAAATGAAAATACACTTTTTATTCCAAACTTTGTAAGTGGTCTCCAGCAGAGCATTTTGCTTTCCTGAGCCTTACTTCCCTGCTGTGCAAAAACAGCCGCCACCATTTCATACATGTTTCTGCTTCTCTAGTGAATCATCTATAAATTCAATGAATTCAATGGTGAATTGGCTGTGCTTCAAATTCCTGGATTTCAGGTCTTATTAAATTTTGAGTTTTTAGCTATATTTTCCATAATTACCTTACCAGGATTAGGACTGACAGTCTACAGCAGAAATGACAGATGTCATCAAAGTCATCTTTGAATAATAGTTCCTGCTTTCTTTTTTCTCAGTCCATTCAAATATTTCAAAAGATGCAAGGAAGAAAAACCCAAAAACATTGCTTGGAAGTTTCCTGTCGCCTTTACTCTGTTCAGTGCTTGGCCACCAAGTGGAGCCTGTGGTTCAGCTACACAGATAAGGGTGCTTGTTGCTAAGACTGAAGCAAAAGGACGTGTGGCAGAATAAATTTTCTAAATCAAATAAAATCAAAACAAATTACACTCATAAGCAAAATCTTCAAAATAACATTTGGAGCAGAAAGACATTTATTTCTTCTTCCTTGGTTCAACACAGTTTTTAGATAAAAATTTAATTACACGGGAAGTCAGGAAGAAACTGTCCCAAGATTTGTGTTGTCTGAGAATCATTATTTTTTCTTTAGTGTCTTGTCCTTGTTTTTCTTAGATTTTTGTTCCTCTTAATCACATTTTCTTCAAGTTGATTAAGTAAGGAGCAGAGCTAGATTGGGGGGTATTGATATTTCCATTTTTAAAATCAAAATTAATAAAGTCTAGCTGGCCAAATTGTTTTCATCTAACACAATTTGCCTACAATCAGAGTGTGCCACTGGCTGACGAGGTGATCTCAGTTTATATTAATGTCTTCAAAAGACTTACTTTTTAATTTTCTAGGGAATCTGTTGGAGATATCTTCAGGATCTCAACACACAATTCAACTATGGGGAGCATTATTGGTGAACATCAAATTATTTTGATGTTCGCTTCTTATGAAGATATTCCTAAATCGGATAGATTACATTGGGAAGGGGGAATCCATACATTTTACCCACAAGGAACATCACATTTAGACTAGAAAGAACAATGGCTCTTAGTTGCTATGAACAAGATCAATATAAGAAAACCAATTACATTCCTATATAGCAATAATAGACAATTATCTTTTCTAATAGAGATCCCATTTATAAAAGCAATAAAAATTACGAGGCAGTCATTTGTTCAGATATGTATTTGGCAGGCCTATTCTCTGCCAAGAATTCTTCTAAATACTCCATCCAGGCCAGTGAATTAAGTGGTGGGGTAAGAGGGGAGCGCCAATGTTTGTGACGGTGGCGGTGTAACGTGTTTTATTTTGTTTATGACCCAAAACCTTGATAAATCAGTGCCTTGTCTAGTCAGTCTGAAGACGATCACACTGTGGAATAAAGACACACAGAGCAGGTTAGGGCACTGACAGGTGCTATGAAGAGCAGGAGCTGTGTGCAGTGTTAAGTACGGTGGTCAGGGCAGGCCTTTTCAAGTAGTGAGACTGAGCAAAGGCAGGCAGGAAGTGAGGGGATGAGCCAAGGGAGCCTCTGGAGAAACAATTTTCCAGGTGGAGGGCACAGCTGGAGGCTTTCAGGTGTGAGTCTTCCTGCTGGGCTGGAGAAACAGCAAGAAGGCAGGGTGATAGAGCTGAGCACCCCACGGAGGAAGCAGGAAGAGAAGCACAGTGGGTGCTGAGTGGGGGGATCCACAGGCAGGGGCTTGTAAACACTGAAATCTTTTATTCTGAGAAAAGTTGAAGCTGTTGGAAGGCTTGGTGCTTAGGATCTGATTTAATTAAAAAATAAAATAAGCACAGGGCTGTCATTTGAGAATACTTTGGGGGTGGAGGGGTGCAAGGAGGCATGCACAGTGATTCCTGAGGAAACTACTACAATTAGCCAGGCAAAGATGGAGGTGGGTCATTCCCCAGGACCACAGTGGAGGTCATGAGAAATGACATGCTATTCTAGATCTGCTTGGACGACATGACCCAGGTGATTTCCTGTGAGTGAGAGGAAGAACAAGACTCTTTGACCTGAGTGACTGAAAGGACTGAATTGCCCTTGACTGCAATGTACAAAGCTAGACAGAAGACATTTTTGAGTGTGAAGAAGAAAAATTCGGTCTATGACATCCTCTGGATCCTCTCTGGAAATAATGTGCTTAAGCTCCTGAAGTCAGTACTCACCACTGACCTTTAGACACACATGTACACACGTGTGCATGGATATACACTCACACAAACTCACATTCCATTAGCAAATACTCTCACAGATTTCTCCCGAATATACCCTAAGCCTTTTAGACCAGAACAGTCTATCCAAAAGGACTGTGAAAAAACAGAGATATCAAGTTGCCTAGAAGCAAAATAAGATCCCAAACCTAAAAAAGCAACAAGAAGCTAAATACTCAGAAGCTTCAAATACATTTTTAAATGTGCAGATGTGTGGGTAACATACACAACCAGTGGTTCTTCTTGTTCTCGGAATGCAGAAGCAAAATGCGTGCAAACATCAGCTACCATAAAGGTTAAGTGATGCCACGCCTCAATCCCAGACAGCAGGAATGGCACAAAGAAGGAGCAAAACCCTTGACGGATATACCCATTTGGTTTTCAAGAGTACTGCATAGTGCCAGGTAACAAGCCACAGGACGTTTTGCGATCAAACAAAGTTCATACCAGTATAATTTCCCTTTACTGTTTCCCTTTACTTTGCAGATAATTCATTCAGGGTGAGAGGTGCCTAACCCTTTCTGATTATTCCCTAAAAGTCCCCTTGTGAGTTTTTCCTCCAAGTCTTTCTCAGTCTGGGTTCCCAGTTACTTACTGAACGTGGTGGTTTAGTCGCTAAGTCGTGTCCAACTCTTGTGACCCCATGGACTGTGGCCCGCCAGGCTCCTCTGAGCGTGGGATTCTCCAGCAAGAATACTGGAGTGGATTGCCATTTCCCTCTCCAGAGGAATCCTCCCGATCCAGGAATCGAACCCTGGTCTCCTGCATTACAGACAGACTCTTCACCAACTGAGCTATGAGGAAAGCCCAAATGTCATGATAGGTTCTGAACGAATGGATAAATGAACACATGGATGAATGAGTGAATGAATTAATGAATGAAAGCAATGTAGTTTTGGAACAAATATAACTTTCTTTTCCCAGAACTTTGTTTACCCCTCAGAGGTATTAGATGTAAACTGTGAATATTTTATGGAATTACAAACAGGTTCTGAGAAAAACTCAAATCTAAAAGGATTATTTAGTTATTAGACATATGTTCTCATATTATTCATATAAGAATAAAAATAAGTCTCTTTATCACTTAGATACAGAGTCTAAAAACATCAAACTCATAGAAATAGAGTAGAAAAGTGATCGCCAGGGGCTGGGGAGGAGGAAATAAGGAGACAATGGTAAGAGAAAACAAACTTCCATCTATAAGATGAGTAAGTTCTGAGAATCTAATGTAAAACATGGTGACTACAGTTAACACTGTACTATACAACTGAAATTTGCTAAGAGTACATTAAACTATATAATTAAAACAACGATAAATATGGTGATGGATGTGTAAATTAACTAGATGGGGGAATCCTTTCACAATGTTACGTACGTGTAAGAAATCAGTATGACAAACATTGTAAGTATCTTACCATTTTGTGTCAGTTATATCTCAATAAAACTGAGTTCCACAGGAACTTCTAACAAGAAGACTGGAGTTGAGAAAAGACATAAGAATTGGAGATCTTTTAAAAGGTCCAGAAATCATTAAGATAAACCCTATATTATCATTGTGGGATTGGATAACTTCATACAAGCAAAATATGAAATATAAAAGGAGCCGAATTTTAAGCATTATATGTAAAGGGAGAATGGAAGAAGAGATGGCATTGGAAAAGGTTTAGAAGGAGCCAACAGACAGATGGGAGAACCAGAGAAGGTGGTGTCTCAGGCACCAAGGGCACAGAGTGCTTCAAGCCATCTGTTACTTGAGAAAGAACAGCTTTTCCCAATACGTGTAAAGGATTAGTGGGCGGGGAGGTCAAGGGAAGCAGATGAAGCAGTTGTATTCATTTTCTAGGGTTCATGTAACAGTACAGTTGACCTTTGAGTAGGATGGGTTTGAACTACAAGGATCTGCTTATATACAGATTTTTTTTTCAGTACACATACTAATATCTTTATGATCTGTGGTTGGTTGACTCTGTGGATGTGGTATCCATGGATATGGAGGGCTGATTGAGAGACTTGAGCATCCATAGATTTTGGTATCTGTAGGGGTATCTTGGAAGAACCAGTCCTCCATGGATACTGAAGGACATGTATACAAAAAACTCCGTGAATTGAACAATAGAAACTTATCCTGTCACAGTCCTGGAGGTTCAGTTCAATTCAGTTCAGTTGCTCAGTTGTGTCCAACTCTTTGCAACCCCATGAACCGCAGCATGCCAGGCCTCTCTATCACCAACTCCTGGAGTTTACCCAAACCCATGTCCATTGAGTTGGTGATACCATGCAGCCATCTCATCCTCTGTCGTTCCCTTATCCTCCTGCCCTCAATCTTTCCCAGCATCAGAGTCTTTTCAAATGAGTCAGCTCTTCACATCAGGTGGCCAAGTATTGGAGTTTCAGCTTCAACCTCAGTCCTTCCAATGAACACCCAGGACTGATCTCCTTTAGGATAGACTGGTTGGATCTCCTTGCAGTCCAGGACTCTCAAGAGTCTTCTCCAATACCACAGTTCAAAACCATCAAATATTTGGCGCTCAGCTTTCTTTACAGTGCAACTCTCACATCTATACATGACCACTGGAAAAACCATAGCCTTGACTAGACGGACCTTTGTTAGGAGTCTGAAATCAAGGTGTCAACAGTATTGGTTCCTTCTCAGGGCTGTGAGGATATAATCTGTTTCAGGCAGCTCTCTTGGCCACGTAGATGGCCATCTTCTCCTTTTGTTCCTTCATATCACCTTCTCTCTATGCATGTCTGCCTCTGTGTTCAAATTGCCCCTTTTGATAAGTCATATTGAATTAGGGTCCACTCTAATAACCTCATCTTAACCAATTACATAGGCAATAACTCTATTTCCAAAAAAAATCACATTCTGAGAGACCAGGGGTTAGGACTTCACTGTGTAAATGTTGGTGGATCTGATGCAACCTATCAGAATAGTCACAAAAAGGTGGAATAATGTCATAAAGGTTGAGCAGCAATGCTTGTTTTGTATTTTGTGAGAGACTAAAATGTAATAGAAAGAAGAGAAGGAGTGACTGAATATGAGGTATTAAGAATGAAGAGAGATACAAAATGAAGAGGTTGGAAAGGTGGGATTTAGAAGAATGGATAAAGGCTTAAATTTGGAAAAGTGAGGAATGAGAAATACATTTGGAGAAGAGAAGTAGAATAAGAGACAAAAAGAACAGGGAAGAAAAGAATCAAGAGGTTTCACTTTGTATGACTCAGTGACTGTGAAGTTAGGTAAAAGCTGGATGAGAATTTTAAGAGACTGAAAGATTCAAACTGGTTGTTACGGGGACAAAGCAGGGAATTAACAGCTAATAAAGTGCTTCCCTGGTGGCTCAGATGGTAAAGAAACTGCCTGTAATGCGGGAGACCTGGGTTTGATCCCTGGGTCAGGAAGATCCCCTGGAGAAGGGAATGGCTACCCACTCCAGTATTCTTGCCACAAAAAATTCCATGGACAGAGGAGCCTGGAAGATTACAGTCCAGCAGGTATCAAAGAGTCAAACACAACTAAGTGACTAACTTTCACTTCCCCACTTTCAAAGAAGAGACTTTATAAGGATGAATGATAATAGATCATTTACTTTTTAAATAGATGTAACCCAGAAAAAGTGTACTAACTGTTTCATCTTCTTTGAGAAGCAGGAAGATGGGTGATTCTTCTTTGAGAAGAAGAGAAAATGGGTGACTGAATTTACTTACAAATAGCCTTTTTCCATGCTGAATGGTATAAAGAGGGAAGACCAAAAAATGGTGAAAGGAAAGCAGAGTAGGATGAGAGCACTTTGGGTAATGCCATAAAAACAAGTGTGGCCACAGGAGTGGAAAGGTGAAGTGAAGGGCTTTGGAGTAAAGAATGTCACAGAAATCTAAGGTCACTGAACTGAATATCACCAAATGGATGCTAAGTTAGCACAGAAAGATTATAACGATTTAAGGTATGACTGTATTAAGACATGCTTCCCTGATAGCTCCAGTAGTAAAGAATCTGCCTGCCAATGCTGGAGGTGCAGGTTCAATCCCTGGGTAAGAAGATCCCCTGGAGAAGGAAATGGTAACCCAATCCAGCATTCTTGGCTGGGAAATCCCATGGACAGAGGAGCTCGGTGGGCTTATAGTCCATGTGGTTGCAAAAGAGTCAGACACGTCTGAGCAACTAAACAACAACATATTCAGACATAATAACATGGCTCCTCAGGTGTCCACCTCAAATAGATTCAACTTCACTATTATTACCATGATAGTAATATTACCTTGAGTTAGAATAGTAACTTTACGAAGCCATGCTCTGTGGAAATTTTTATTTAACGGCTAAAAGAAGACAAGAAGGAGGAGGACAAGGAGAAGGAGGAGAAGAAAAAGAAAATATAGGAAGAATGTTTATAAAAGTCATAAAAAAAAAAAAAAACAGAAAAAAATTCTAAGCATTTGAACTTAATGAGCTGATAAAGGTTTCATAAGAAGGTGACAGCCGGTAGGTTTGAACCTAGTGATCATAGAGTACAATATTCTTTATTTGCTTTCTTAATTCATCCCCTTAGATGGGCATAAACATTTCTGAGAAAGTTTCTCAGTTAAATTTCCCTTGGAAATGAAAGTACACAGTTCACTGAGCTTTAAATTAACCCAGAAGTTAAGGCTCACGTATGGTTACAAAGTGAAAAATCCCATCATTTTATAGATTTTCCCCATCCTTGCAGGCAAATTCAATACTATTTATACATATTTTGCCTGCTAGTAATTAAATTGTTTCTAATTTATGTTCTGTGAAAAATGACATCTGCTTTTAATTGGGAAGTTCATTAAAAAATCAGACAAGTAAAACAAATTATTCACTAAAATGAAGACAGAGGAATTGAAATGCACTAATGCAGGTGTCTCTACTGTTTGAAGATTCAGTTAATTTCTGCCTTGAGACCTTTCAGATTCAGACTCCATTTTATTTTTTAAATTAGATGAAACATTATAAAAGTAACAAACACTTCTTCATTTTGTAGACTTTCCTTATAATCATCAGAGATGATGTCAGCTGATTAACTGAAGCAATATATTTTTAGGTGGTTATACCATTTCTTTTGCATGCCTTCAGTAAAAGAATTTGGGGATGTAATTGAAGTTCAAATAGAAGAATAGTCAGCTTCTTTATTGAGGTTAATAAATACCACAGTGAGAAGAAAACAGCTAACAATGATTGTGAAATGCTTTGAAACAATTTGGACCAGCTGGGAACTATAAATATATGAACTCTAGATATTTCTACATACTTCCTGAACCACCTAAGAGACCTACAAGCAGCTCCTTTTGTACAAAATAGTTCAGGAAAGTGCTATTTCTGTGGAAAGATTTCTATTTTTAAAAAGGAACAATCAAATTTTAAATGCTTCTCTTTTGATCTTCAATTACCTGAGTAATAAATGCAAGCAACAAAAATAAACCAACTTTTAAGCTCAGAAATCAAGTCCACACCTAAAGAAACACAAAGGTTTATTTAGACTTACATCTTTCAAGTTCTTACAATGTCCCAATACTTCAACTCCATCACTTAAACTCCCTTTCATTCTACTGCAGTTCTCTCCTTCATAACGTGTGTCACCCAAAGGGTAGTCCAGAGACCGATAGCATCAATATTACATTGAAATTTGTTAGAAATGCAGATACTCAAGTCTCAGCCCAGATCTCACTAGTGACAATATGCATTTTAACATCCCTGGGTAATTCATGAATATATTTAAGTTTTAGTTTTAGCTGTGGTCTAAAATACAGTGAAAGAAAGTCTTTTTACCATTAGATAGATGGACAAGAGACAAATTATTATGGAAGGGGAAATTAACAGATTATATGACCTTATATATAGAAAATTTTAAGGTGTTCTATGAAAAACTTTTAGAGCTATTAAATTAATTCAGCAGAGTTTCAGGGTACGATATTCACACTCAAAAATCACTGTCCCTCTATAGACTATAAATGAATAATTTGAAAAGGAAAGGAAGAAAAACTTTCATTTACAATAGGGTCAAAAAAATAAAACACTTAAGAATAAATTTAAGGGGATGCAAGATCCATATGCTGAAAATGATTAGAAAAAAACAAACAAACAAAAAAAACAACTACTGAAAAAGTGAAGCAGACCTAAATAAGTGGAAAGGTATCCTGTGGTCATAGATTAGGAAACCTAATGTTAAAAAGACAATACTCTCAAAGTTATCTACAAATTCCTATTAGAATTGCAATGGCCTCTTTTTTAAGAATGGCAAAGCAGATTCTAACATGTAGAACAGCAAGAGACCCCTGAATAACCATAACAATCTTTGAAAAGAACAAAGTTAGAGAACTCAGTTTCAAATCTTACTACAAAAACTACAGTAATAAAACAGTGTGGCACTGGCATAAGGGCAGACATATAGGTCAATGAAATAGAAGTGAGAGTTCAGAAATAAACCTATGCATTTGTGGCCAGTCTCAATAAGGGTGCCAAGACTATTCAATGGAGAAAGAACAGTCTCTTCAACAAATTGTGCTGGAATAACAATATCTGCATGTAAAGAATGGCCATTTCTTTACATCATGTATATAAATTAGCTCAAAATGGAGCAAAACCTAAACGTAAGTGCTAAAGCCACAAAATTATTAGAAAAAAACACAGGAATAAATCTTCATGACCTTGGATCTGTCAACAGTTTCATAGCTTTGACATCAAAAGCAAAAGCAAGAAAATTAAAAATAGATAACCTGGACTTTCTCAAAATTAAAACCTTTTGTTCATCAAAGCATGCTACAGGCAAAGGGGATGAATAAACATTTCTTCAAAGAAGATATTCAAATGGTCATGAAAAGATCTTCAACATCATGCGTTTTTATAGTCACTAAGCCATATCCAACTCTTTTGCGACCCCATGGACTGTAGCCTGCCCAGCTCCTCTGTCCATGGGATTTCCCAGGTAAGAATACTGGAGTGGGTTGCCAGTCCCTTCTCCAGGGGATCTTCCCAGTCCAGGGATCAAACCCATGTCTCCTGCATTATCAGGCAATTTTTTACCGCTGAACCACATATTAGCTATTAGGGAAATACAAATAAAAATACTGCAATTGGATAGTACTTCACATACACACACTAGGATGTCCAGGCAAAAAAATTTTTTAACATAAGAATAAGATCATAAAGTAAGTTTTGGCAAGGATGCGAAGTTTAAAGCACTGTACATGGTGGGGACTATACATGTGTTCCCATGATGGTGGGAACACAAAATGGTGCAGCTGCTATGCAAAATAGTATAGTGATTCCTCAACAAATTAAATGTAGTATATTTATACAGTAGATTATTCTATCATAAAAAGTAATAATGCATCAATACAGGCTACAATATGGATGGACCTTGAAAACATACTACCAAAGAAATCAGACACAAAAGGCCATTTGTATGATTCCATTTATGACATATCCAGAATAAGTAAGTCCATGGAAAGTTGATTAATGATCATCAGGGGCAGGCAGAGAGAGGAATAAATTGTTTAATGGGTATGGTATTCCTCTTTAGGGCCATAGAAATATTCTGTAGCTAGATAATGGGACAGTTACACAACACTGTGAATTTACTAAATGTCACTAAAGGTAAGATTTTGTTATATTTATTTTATCATCTTTTTTTATTAAGCCTCTATTATGTTGTGCTTGTGTGAGGCATCATGCTAAGTACTAGTGTATGAGAATACAACTAATACTCAATATACAACACCTGCATGAATTAGGTACAGTTATTACCCTCTTTCACAAAAAGGGGAACTTAGGTTCACATATATTAGAAATTTGCCCCAGAGTATATCAGAAGTAAGCAGAAATGCTAGGATTTAACTCTAGGCCCTGCGAGTGTACCATTCACTCCAGGGCCATATTTTGAGATACTATGCATTGCTGCCTCAATAATATATGCTGTATCTACACAGTTTAGTAATAAGCAATCATTAAGAAGCATACTTGAAATATGCATTTGAATAGAGAAATGCTTATGAGATAATGTTAATTGAAAAAACCACACTGCAGAACAACAGATACACAATTTTGCATATAGACACACATACAGTGTATACACACACAGAATCATATACAAGTTTGGAATACTCAGTTTTTTAATATGTTTTATATCGCCCTCTCATTTATATTTACATACACACACTATGAGTGATTTTAATTTTCTCTAGTTTTCAGTTCAGTTCAGTCACTCAGTCGTGTCCGACTCTTTGCTACCCCATGAACTGCAGCACGCCAGGCCTCCCTGTCCATCACCAACTCCCAGAGTCCACCCAAACCCATGTCCTTTGAGTCAGTGATGCCATCCAACCATCTCATCCTCTGTCATCCCCTTCTCCTCCTGCCCTCAATCTTTCCCAGCATCAGGGTCTATTCCAATGAGTCAGCACTTTGCATCAGGTGGCCAAAGTATTGGAATTTCAGTTTCAACCTCAGTCCTTCCAATGAACACCCAGGACTGATCTCCTTTAGGATGGACTGGTTTTAGGTATTTCTAATTTTTCCAAAATAAGAGTGTATTATGTAGTCAGAAAAATAAAACAGTAAACATAGTTTTAAGGAGCCACATTCTTGAGGTGGTTCTATTGATGACAATTATGTGTTTAAATTATTCAAATAAGTTTGCAAGAGACTCTGCTTTATTTCCTTATCTCATAGTTATAAGTATTTTGTAGCTTTAAGCTTGACTTTTTCCTCTTAATAAACTTTCTGTGGGACCTAAGCACTGATATTTTTTTTAAATCTCCGAATAATAATATTTGAAGGAACTTGATTGAGGCCGAGATCACAAATCCAATTTATGAAATCACTCAGCAACAGCTGGAAAATATTTTCAATGACTTGGAAAATCGGATTAGATGAATCATGGAAGACAGTTTTAATCTTGAAGTTGAGAAATGTGAATTCTACTATATTAAAACATTGAAGATGATGTTTCTTTATACCATTTTCAGTTTGTTTCCCTTATAAACTTCAAAGACTATTTGGTAATCAAGGACTTTATCAATAATATATACTCACCTATGAAAATTAAGGGTTTCCTGGTGGCTCAGTGGTAAAGAAACTGACTGCCAATGAAGGAGATTCAGGTTTGGTCCCTGGGTCAGGAAGGTTCTCTGGGGAAGGAAATATCAACCTGCTCCAGTATTCTTGCTAGGATAATCCCATGTACAGAGGAATCTGGTGGGCTACCATCCATGAGGTCACAGACAGACATGACTTAGCAACTGAGTATGCATACATGAAAATTAATGAGAATATGAACATACATGAAATATATGGAAAAATTCTCTGTCAGTGTCTCAAACTTGAGACTTTGCACATCTAATGATTTCCAGATGCTGCTGCCTAGTAACCACACCCTAAATAAGGCTTTACGTGGTCTCCTTTAAGCCTTTAAAATTGTCATTCATAACTTCTCTCAAAAGACATTATATCCCACCTACAGTTACTCTCATTCAAACTTCAATTGTTTCCTGAGACATTTTTGCCTTCAGCATCACTTCCTTCCATTCTTATCATTCAGATTTTTTCCAAGGTAATCTAAAATGCAAATTGGTTTAAGCTACTACTCCACTTACATTGTATCTCATTGCTCATCTGGTCTCCAACACAAATGCTTACAAGGGAAAGGTATATAATGTAAACAACTGAAGCAAAGGCAGGAGAGGAGGGCAATGAGGAATGGTGGGGACTACGGCAAACTGAAGCACACATTCCTTTCTAAAGGAAATAGCTATTGCCGGGCTCCAGCCAAGAGTTGCTATGTCTATGTGAAAAGATGAACTGGACATTACCAGGTCTTCCATTTTTTAGAAGAAGCAGGAAATCTGGATTTCATTTTTGATAAAAACGTCATTATCTTAAGATTGGTAGTGAATTTTTAAAAATCCTGATCCCCCAAACAAACTACATAAAATCTCCAGGCATGAGATCCAGATGCCAGTATTTTTTCAAAGCCCTTGTGTAAAGTAATTCTAATGTGTACCAACTGCAAAGGGCCTGAACTGAAGTAAGAGTGGACACTATAAAATTTGGGGATTTATAGTCCACCATGGTGGTATGAAAATGACTTTAAATTGAAGATAGCTAAACACTTAGCAGCCGCAGAAATAAGTATCACCTAAACTTAAGTGAAACCTCCTATACAGCTTCCAATGACCCCTTCCCAGGCAGTTTTCTGATTAAAAGAAGACTGACACTGTGCTCAGGAAGTATGAGTTCAGCTGCCACAAACCCTCCCTCGGGATACCCCTAGCCAGGAAGAAGACAGACTGCTCATCTACCATCAAGAAGCCAAATAAAATCTTCCATATTCTCCCACTGAAGCCCTAAAAACTTTTCTTTTGAAAAATTGATCTTTGTAAAACTTTACTTTGGGCTATTTCATGAGTTTTCCATTACTGGAACCTCCCATGTACACTATGTGAAAATAAATCTTGTCTTTACTCCTGTTAAACTGTCTATTTTCAGCTAATTTGCAGGGCCCTAAACACTGGACCCAAACTGGAAAAGGTTTCCTCCAAACAGAAGCAAATGTTGGTTGCTGAAGGCAGTTCTTGGATAAACATTATTTCTGATGTACAGAAGAAGGAATGTTTATATCTTCTCAAAGGAGACAATAACGAAGTGTTTCTTAATATATTATTTTAATACCCCCTAAAAACAACTCTGACCTCCAGACTTTGAATTCAAGCCTTGAGGCACCAAACTGATACAGGATAAAATCTAAGCGTATTTAAGGTGCTTAACCAAAGGGTGGTTTATAATCATCCATACCTGCTATTTCTTAACCTGTTCCATACATAAAAGGAAAATATTTTTCATGTTTAAAGAAAGTATAATTTAATACTCATAGTTAAAATTACTCACAGTTAAAAGTTGTATTAAAATTTTTTTAGTTCATTTCTTTCAGTACAGTATAAATAAAGTTTATTAAAAGATTTGAAGTTGTTATATTTTGTATTTGAATGCATTCCAGTAAGCAATGAGAGAGGGATTTTGAATGTTTATTTAAAAGGAAAATACTGAGTAGACTAACAAGCAATACAGAACAACTCACTGCTGTCCGACTTAGCTGTCAGAACAGAAAAACCTACCTTCCTCTGTGTTACCAGATTATCTATATGTGGTTCATTAATGAATCCACAGCTTGAGGCCTTATGTCTATGTTAAATCTCCTTTGAAAGAAACACTCCCCCTTCTTATCCTTATACCCCCACTCAAAAAAAAAAAAAAAGAAAAAAGAAAATCCAAGTGTAATATTCCACTTAACTGTGTAAGGACATAAAAAATTGGATTCTTCCTCCAACAATGAGGAATGTCATTGTTAAAAACCACAGATATAAATTTTTTGGATGTTTACACCATGGATGGGAGAGGAAACATTTTTGGAAGCACAGCTAAAATGGGGGCACCTTCACAAATATCTTCTAATTGAATTATTCATGGCTCTTCCTTTCAGGTGGGGAAGGTGAGGCTGAGAGAGGTCAAGTATACCCAAGACAGCATAGTGAGTGACAGCAGGAATTCAGACTTGTTTTTTCCTATGTAAATGCAACCCGATATAGTAAACTAATCTTTATTTTTAGAAAACACGCTAGCACAGGTAGGAAGAGTTAGTAAAGATGGCTAATGAAAATGTTTGACCAGCAAAGGTCTCTGCTGCTGCTGCTGCTAAGTCGCTTCAGTCGTGTCCGACTCTGTGCGACCCCAGAGACGGCAGCCCACCAGGCTCCCCCATCCCTGGGATTCTCCAGGCAAGAGTACTGGAGTGGGGTGCCATTGCCTTCTCCAAGCAAAGGTCTCTAGGTCCTTTCAAAAATCTGAACGTTGTAAACAGGACCAGCATCATGGGTAAGTGTCCTGTGCCACACAGCAACATTTGTTTATAAGGCCCCATGCTTGGTTTAATACTCTGCTGCTACTGTATTGAAATCTCAGTAACTTTTTGAGAAAAGCTTCCATATTTCCATTTTAAACTGGACCCTACAAATTATGTAGCTTTTCCTTCCTGCAAAGGCTGACAAAGCAGAGGTAAAGTTTATAGAGAAGAACCTTCCTTGAGGGGTTAGTTCTCAGTGTCAGGGCCACATGGCTTTCTGGAGTAGAGTAAGGTCAGATGCCTTAGCCAGGAGATATGCTAGGGGACAACTTTCTCGGTGTGATGCTTTCTCTCCCCACCTGCCTGGTCATTGTTTGTCAAGGTACCTTTTCAGGAAAGAAAATCAGAGCCCCAACCCAGTACCAACCAGAGAAGATCAACAGGAAAGGACTGGACTCTGACAGGTGGACAGCTAATATATAAAAGAGAAGCAACCTGACTCTTTCTTGGTGTGCCCTCTTCAACTCTCCATCAGGTAAGCTGGGAAGAATATGGGAAATGGGTCTTTGGAACAAAGCAGGGTTCAGCGTCCAATCAGTGGGAGGTCCTCCTAGGCGTCCCCTCCTTTGTGTGTGTCTGGGGTAAAGGAGCAAACCAGAAACGGTAGAGCCCTAACACTAACAACAAGCTCTCAGAGGCATCTCCTTGTACCCTGAAGCCAATTCACCCAGAAAAGGACAAGCTGGAGCACTGGCCTTCACACCTCCCACGCCTTACTAGGTGAAGCTGCTGATATCCCAAGGGAATATTAACCCACAGGAGAAAATAACACCTGATGTACAAACTACACACGGAAATACCTACGTATGAGAACCAAGAAGTAATGCACCAGACAGACCAAAAATTTAATATATGAACAAAGCACATGTTAGGATATAAAGAAGGATATTAGATAGATGAAGCAGGAAAAAGAAAAATTATGACACAGAATCTGTGTGAGGGATTGGTCATGAAAAACCTAACAGCTGAAGTGAAGAAGTCAGCAGAAGAGCTGACCAGCGAGGAGTTCAGTAGAAGAGTCAGTGGACTAGAAGGTCAAGCATTGTAAGGAATAAAGAAATGGAAGGCAACCAACATCATGAAGGGTAGAATTAAGACACCAGTATCTATGTTCCAGGACTTTCGAAAGTTACGCTGCATCTAGCAATCACCCTAGTGAAGATCACAAAGAATTATGTAAGTGAGACGCAACCAGTGTTGTGGAAAGAAACACAAGAAATCTATGCCTTAATACAATTCATGGAGATTGAAAACATGTAACTCTGTATATATTTTAAGAATGGGAATATGTCTAAAGACATAGACTGTTAGAGTAGATGCCTATGAGAATGGGGATGTGAGGAAGATAAAGATTAAGGGAAAATAATAAAATAAACCAAGAAGCCAACCCTGAGATCTAGGATGAATTAGAGTTTGTGTAACTCTATGCTGAGGACCAAACACTTAAAAATAAATACATAAAGATAAGGATGGCTAGGTAGGTAAAAGGAGGCTAAGCCACTACTTAAAGTCACTAGCAAATCACAGAAATGCACTAAAAGGATGTTTCTTTCTTCTGGAAAGAGGGTTTAAAAAGCAGACATGAATCAGACACCCTTTTTAAATGCCAGACACTATCCTAGGTGCTGGGAATACCAAGATGACGAAGATGCTATCTCCACGTTTAAGAAATGTGGCCGTTTTTCCAGTCTAGGCCATCATTTCAACCATCTCTGAAAACGTGTTTTTCATGTTACTTTAAATTTAATAAGCATAATAGTTACTGTAATTTAAATCCTGTCTCTTTTATAAAACTAAAACTTAAAAGGGGTTTTAAGGTTATCTAGGACCACCTTCTGTGGCCTCAGAATACTCTTCTATTTTTCATCCAGCAAAGTTTACTTCTCTGTAAAGACCATGCCCTGTTAGCATGTCTTCTCTAGGGAATGGCCGTGGGTAAGGATGGCCTCTGAAACAGTTGCCCTGGGTCTACCGTCTCTGGACTGAACATTGCCCAGACCTTTAACTCTCATCACAGATAAATTGGTCTATCATTGTTTTCCCTTATTCTACCTAATTGAGGAATGATCACGCTCGCCTAACCAACCATCGTTACTCCATTCATCTGCTCAAATCCCTTCCTTTGAAAGGCCATCCTGGGTCACCCTGGGACAGTGTCACTCCCTCCTCTGCATCTACATTGACGGGGTCTTTTTCAACCCACGTGACACAGGGACCTCTGCTGTCTTGAATAACCAGTTATCTTGCCATTGGATTATCTAGTGTCACAAACTGATGACCACTGTCATCAATTTTTATCAACAAGTTATGTGTGAGCTTTCATCTCTAAATAGATATTCAATGTTTAAAAGTCTTTAAAGATGCCATTGAGATCAGGGGTTCCAAAGGCCAGCCCATAGTTGAAGGAAAATCTTACATATGGAATACTTTGTAGGAAGTAATAAAACAGCAATTCTCAGAAAACATTTTTTTTTTTTTTTAGAAAATAACTTTATTTGCAAGGATGCTTTTAGAAAAAGAGGTTTCTCTGTCTCAGTTCAAAACCAGTTTGGCCCCAAAACTACTTACTGAGTATATGGAGTAATACTCAGCTTCTGTATGAGATCTATAACTGGCTCCTGAGTGGCTCAGGACCCTGAAAAGAAGTAGTCAACTTGTCTGAAACAAGGAGCTTATATTCTGAAAGTCCATTTGTAGTAGAGTGAAAACAATGAATACTTTAATCAGAATCGAGATTTAGAGAACTTTCTGTTATTAATATCTTGGGTAGTTGATAGTTGTAGGTACAGCTAAGTCATGAAGCTCTGGAATACAATGGGCCAACCCTACTAGGCAATGGTTGAACATAACAATGTCAAAGCAATACATTTTTACATGTTTGGGAGGATGGGTTTGGAAGGGTGGTGGGAGAGGAAGCAGCAGATTGTGTTTACCTAGAACAGGTTTTTTTTAAAAATCAAAATGGAGCACCAGAAAACTTAGAAAATCTTTACAGACTCTCACATGTACAAATAAGTCAATTTCCAAACAACAAGACTCAATGGCGAGAGGAACACTGATAGAGGTTGTTCTGCTCCTCCTGCTCTCAACACTTGATGGTTCCATTTCACACATCTAAGCACCTCCAAGTGGTTGCCTGACTGTTAGCAATTACTTTTTGCAAAACTAAGAACATGAAACAAGTTAAGGAAAAAACAAATGCAAACAGCAAGCAAACTATACAAAACCAGTTTTTACTACTCCACTATATTACCTATAGAAGTGTATTCAAGAGAAGTCCATGCAGTTTTCAGTTATTTTTTTTTAATGAGTCTCTTACCTTTGCTTTTATTATCAGTTCCTCGTGCTTACGAATAAGCTCCTCATTGTCTGAAAGAGATGTACCTAGACCTTGTTCCTCTAAATCTCTTATAGTTTTCTGAAACCAACATGTGACCTGGGTAAGAAGCAACAAAGAGAGGTCAAATTTCAGATATTAGAATAAATGAATCAAAATTCTCCATGTTTTTAAAACTTAAACTACTTCCATTTTTTTTATATAAACTCATGTGTTTCATTAATATGATCAGGTTTTTTCTTCATTTCAATCTTTTCATTTCATTTTTCTTCATTTCAGTCTCTACATGCTTAAGAGAAAAAACAAAATAATACCCCTAAATTATAAAAACAACATATTTCACTGGATCACATAGCTTGAAGAAAATAATTCAAATTCAAAATCTCCTAACAAACAAGAACCAAAATAGATCCCACACAGTCTATAAACCATGCATTCTTTTAGAATATAAATCTTCTTTTCTGTATAAGATGATCAATCTGAGTATAGTCACATTGTTAAGTGAAGATATGAAATAGCATTTGTAGAATTATATTTCTACTATTAGAAGACAATGTACAAATACTTAGTTTGCTACAACTCCTGAATATCTATATCCAAAAAAATGAATGGAGAAGCTACTAAAATTCCATAGACCTTATAAATAGCTAAGGACATAACTTACAATCATTTAGACTAGATTTACAATACGCACCTTACACAGCATTAAAACAACAAATAATAAAAGACATAAAACAAGCTGCATTTTTTTAAGAATGATCATATAAGTTGACATGAGACTGATTAAAAAAAAATTCCCTGATAGCTCAGTTGGTAAAGAATCCACCTGCAATGCAGGAGACCCCAGTTCGATTCCTGGGTTGGGAAGATGTGCTGGACAAGGGATAGGCAATATAAACCAGTCAATCCTAAAGGAAATCAGTCCTGAATATTCATTGGAAGGACTGATGCTGAGGCTGAAGCTTCAATACTTTGGCCACCTGGTGTGAAGAACTGATTCACTGTAAAAGACTCTAATGATGGGAAAGACTGAAGGCAAGAGGAGAAGGGGACAACACAGGATGAGATGGTTGGATGGCATCACTGACTATATAGACATGAGTTTGAGCAAGCTCTGGGAGTTGGTGAAGTACAGGGAAGCCTGGCGTGCTCAGTCGCAAAGAGTTGGACACGACTGAGCGACTGAACTGAACTGAGACCAATAACATGTGGCCCCAGGATACAGATTCCTTGTCCCAATTAAAGGAGAGTTGGATTTTTACTCTCAAATCTTATACAGCATTATTCTTATGATCCCATCATAGCTACTGATTCCTAAGAACCCACAACGTGCTAGACAGTTTGCTAGTTGTTTTCTGGGCATCATCTCTTTCTCTCAACAGCTCTATAACAAGTATGATACTATATTGACCTTGCCGACATAAACAGAGGTTAAGCAACTTATCCAGGGCCAATACTAAATGGCAGAGCTAGGATTTGTCCCCAAACCTATATTATTCCAAAGTCCATGCTCTTTCCACTGTGCCCTGTTGTTATCTTCAGGTAACAGAAAGTCTTTGGTCATCAAGGGAAATTACTTCACATTTGCGAAATGAATCCCAGCAGCCCACTCAAAGTGGTGGGCATTGTCCAGAATATACTCTGTGTCTTTCTCCAGCCTACTTTATCTTGGCTGCAGCAGCCTCAGGATTTCTCTGTATTTTTATAACATGGAGGAATGTGGCCAGGGAGAAAGCTAGGTTAGTCCTGAAGTCCTGAAGGTCCACACAATAAACATATACCCCCCCAACACACATACATACATACACACTACAGAGAAGTCAAGTTAGGGATTACATAGGATAATACCCTCCATTACTGTTACAGGGCTGATAACATCACACAGCTAGATCTATACTTGGTATAGATCTAGACCAAGTATATAGACCAAGACTTAGCATTTTCCAGCATGGAATAAGCAGTCAAGTGGGCAGCAAGAAGGTTTCTCCAGCTTTCTGCTAATTGGAAACCTTTGTTAACCAGCATTTTAGGCTAGTGTCAGTGCAAAGAAAAGACTGATAGTGACCCTGAAGCAGTTTCCATGTGAAGTCGGCCTCATTCTCTTCAGAATATTTGGTACTCTGTGCATAATACAGCCATTAGCCAGTGCCCACATCTAAAGTACTGTGTTTATGTGTTTATAACTCTCTGAAGGTGGTTTGTCTTTCTGGCAGCCCAGAAATTAGACCTAAATGATATGTATTGCATGCATATTAGAACCCTTGGAGAGTATTTTATCAAGAGCTACCAAATTTGTACATTAATTTATTAAATTGCATTAAAAATCTCACAAAAGATGCTATAGGCCTGCATAAAAACAAAAAAAGGGATGATTTAAGGGTTTTATCAAAGAAAAATGGCTCATGAATATAACTAACTTTCAGAAATCCTTTATTTTATTAAGTGCCAGGAGTGAGCTTCATCTATTTTTATCTAAAGTAGTAGGAACTCAGAAATCTCAAGAATGCTTTAATAGGGAAAGTTAATACAGAATCTGAGTGAAGAAAACATGGGGACAAACAGGTGCTCACTAATCTCTAAAAACAGGTGAGAAGTCTGATCCCTCAGATAATCCTGTTCGATTTTGTGAGTCAAAGATTTGTCATCTAACACATGTCAACAGTGATGAATGCCAGGAAGGAGTCAGTTATTTTGATTTTTTAAGGTATCTTCTGACATCATCCCCTAGATTTGGCAAATACTATTTTAATGTCCAAAGGATACTACTCCTTTGGGCATGCCCATACATATTTCCTATAAGAGAATGTAGTTCAAGACCTACAGTGGTATTCCATATATCCTGGTCATACACCTGCCTAACAAAGCATACCAAGTCTCTAGGGCTATACATTTTTACTACCCAAATGCACCCTGGGAAGAAACTTGAAAACGAAGTGGCATAACACTCAGAAGAAAATGGTTCATCATGGGGGTGTTAAATCTCATCATGAGGCAGTCAAACACATGAGCAGCATCTTAGACCAGATTTACTTTATGTGCTGTGAGATGCACACAGAATAGACTGAGTCTTTCTGATGTAAAAGCAAGACACCCCAAATAACCAACAGCATATCAACCATAATGTAAATCAGTCACTGTATCCTGTGTGTAGCGACTGCAGACAGCTGCATAGATACTCCAAGAACACTTTCTATAAGCATTAGATTATATCAGCAGTTATCCCAAAGCCTGAGTGATAAGGACACTAAATGATGCATCAGGACATTCTTTGAACATGGGCCCCGCAAAAGGATAAAAAACAGGAGTTGAGAGCTGGAAACATGTGGAAAGAAAGAAAGAACAAAAATTCAGAGTGTGCACTGGGCATTGGTTCTGGGTGATGATGGACTAAGGGGGAAAATGAGAATATCATTCCTTTCTCTTCCCGGTTCTTACCTTTTGGATTGATCTAAGTGATGTGTTTGTGGTCATCTCACCTGTCTGACATGAGATTCTAAGTACTCAGTGCTCAGAGGATGTAGAACTAAGGTGGAGAAGGAGTGGGGTAGATTTTTTTGCAGAGGGGAGGTGGGGATTGGAAAGAAACACCTACCAGAGGGTGAAGGAAGACAGAGTGAAGAGGAAGGGACATCAACAAAGATGCACAGAAAGAGTAATCAGAGATGTTCAGTAAAAACCAAGGGGTGCCTTGGAAGTTAAATAGAGATACCAGGCAACCTCAGTCAAATGGTACAGACCTGCATTGTCCTAAACAAGTAGCTACTAACCACACATGGCTATTGAGTACTTGGAATGTGACAAACTCAAATTGGGATATGCTCTAAGTATAAAATGCACAAATGATTTCATATAGTTAGTATAAAAAATAATGAAAATATATTGTTAAGAATGTTAAT
This sequence comes from Bison bison bison, assembly GCF_000754665.1. NCBI lineage: Eukaryota > Metazoa > Chordata > Mammalia > Artiodactyla > Bovidae > Bison > Bison bison. The sequence continues at coordinate 1,889,968 of NW_011495022.1, read as the reverse complement.
ATTGATTCAGTGCTGAACTACTATTTTAGATATGTTGGATTAAACAAAATGTGTTCTTGCTTTTCACTTTTTTATGTGTGTGTGTGTGTGTGCATGCTCAGTCACTTCAGTTGTGTCCAACTCTTGGTGACCCTATCAACTGTAGCCTGCCAGGCTCCTCTGTCCGTGGGATTCTCCAGGCAAGAATACTGGTGTGAGGTGCCATGCCCTCCTCCAGGGGATCTTCCTGACCCAGGGATCGAATCTATGTCTCCTGTGTCTCCTGCATCGCAGGTGTATGCTTTATCATTGTGCCACCTGAGAAGCCCATTTTTACATGGCTTTTTACCTTTTTTCACTTTTCAATGTAGCTAAGAGAATTAAAAAATCACATTTATGGCTTATATTGTATTTCTTATTGGATGGTTCTATAATTTAAGGATATTCAGAATATCCTTAATCTGTTAAATGTAGATCTAAGGACTAAGTATTACAGACAATTTAAAATAGCAGAATCAAGAGAACAGTGGGATGAGATACTGGTTGGTAAACATGAATGGGTCACCGAGTAGGGGTGAGGCAGTAAAACTAATGTCTCTTTTGAAGAAGTTTATTGGCTAAGGAAAGGGGGGCTCAGACAACAGCTTTGAGGAAAGCAGAGGTAACATAACAGATGGGTTCTTCCCAATTTTTTTTTATTTGATTAGATGAGATGTAAGCATTTCAGTCTGGGGAACTGAAGATGCGTTAAGCAGAACTGAGGCAGGGATATACCAGAAAGAGTGGGGAGTTTAGAAGAGAACACTACTGAACTTATCAGCTTTGGGCAAGGACAGGCTAGTTTTTGCAATATTGAATAACCCAGTCTCACCTTGACCCCTGCTGGGAGATAAGAATGAGGAAAGAGAGTGAACAGGGCCTTCCTAGATCAGGGTCAGGTATTACTCCAGGCAGGTCTCAGATTTTCTCGAGCAATCTTTACACTTCTTACAAAGGAGACAGTTGCTTTCTCAATAGATAAATAGGATAAGCAAGTCATTCAAGGTCACACAGGCAACGAGAGGAGAGTCCCACAGCGTGAGGCAGAAGGGCTGTGGTCAGAGAGCTCCCTTCACCACATCTGTCTGGAGAACCGAAGAAGTCCAGAGAAGAGGGAATGGTTCTTATTAGGCTATGTTTATGAATGTTCTTAAGAGAAAACCAAAATGCAACACTATAGTTACAGAGTTTAATTCTAATATGGAAGTAAGTCCTGTGAATAATCACGGGGCCTCAATGGAAACGCCGCATTAGAGAGAACGGACATGTGGGCCAGGCCTGCCAGAAGCACTGCCTCAGAGGAAGAGCCCGATGAGGATAAACTGAGAATCCCCATTCCCAACAGCACACCCCAAAGTCAGGACTGAAACAATGGGAACAAAAGCAATAGAAAAATGCTCTGTCAAGGACAAACGACTCAGGTGGCAAGAAGGTGAACTTTTGCTACACTCAAAGCTAGGCATCACATGACCATAAACTTTCCTGGTCTCTTTTTCTGCACTTGGTTCTACAATCCAAAGTCAGATCTTATTTTTTTGATCTCTGTTTAAAACTATGCTGGAGGAGGTTCCATGTGCGCTATTATACAGAGTGAAGTAAGCCAGAAGGAAAAACATAAATATAGTATACTAACGCATATATATGGAATTTAGAAAGATGGTAACAATAACCCGGTGTACGAGACAGCAAAAGAGACACTGATGTATAGAACAGTCTTATGGACTCTGTGGGAGAGGGAGAGGGTGGGAAGATTTGGGAGAATGGCAATGAAACATGTAAAATATC
>NW_011495022.1:1874880-1887814 GCF_000754665.1 Bison bison bison | reverse complement strand
ACATTCAGAAAACTAAGATCATGGCATCTGGTCCCATGACTTCATGGGAAATAGATGGGGAAACAGTGGCTGACTTTATTTTTCTGGGCTCCAAAATCACTGCAGATGGTGATGGCAGCCATTAAATTAAAAGCCATGAAATTAAAAGATGCTTACTCCTTTGAAGGAAAGTTATGACCAACCTAGATGGCATATTAAAAAGCAGAGACATTGCTTTGGCAACACAGGTCCATCTAGTCAAAGCTGTGTTTTTTCCAGTAGTCATGTATGGATGTGTGAGTTGGACTGTAAAGAAAGCTGAGTGCCAAAGAATTGATGCTTTTGGACTGTGGTGTTGGAGAAGACTCTTGAGATTCCCTGGACTGCAAGGAGATCCAACCAGTCCACTTTAAAGGAGATCAGTCCTGGGTGTTCATTGGAAGGGGTGATGTTGAAGCTGAAAGTCCAATATTTTGGCCACCTGATGCGAAGAGCGGACTCATTTGAAAAGACCCTGATGTTGGAAAGGATTGAAGGCAGGAGGAGAAGGGGACAGCAGAGGATGAGATGGTTGGATGGCATCACCGACTCAATGGTCATGAGTTTGGGTAAACTCTGGGTGTTTGTGAAGGACAGAGAGTCCTGGCGTGCTGCGGTTCATGGGATGGCAAAGAGTCAGACGTGACTAAGTGATTGAAATGTAACTGTAACTGTATTCTGTATATATTGTTTTGTTTTCCTTCCGTCATTGTCTTCAAACATGAGTTACCATTTTTTCTTTTCCAGCCATATATTTACATACAGCATGGTTATCCTTGGTCCCCTGATAATTTGTACATAAATTAGCCCATTTAGTTAAAAAAAAAACAAACAAAACTATGCTGGAGGAGCCAAGCTAGCAATAAGCAATTCAAACATCTTAACAGAAATTCTTAAGGGAAGATGAAAATCTCTCCAAAGTCCTTTCATTCTCTTTTCCACATGCAGAACAGTTTTTGTCAAACAACAAGCTAATAGAAACAAAAAAACTGATAAAGGAGGGGAAAGGCATCAGTTATGTATCTTCTTCAACTCAAGATGTTCTGATAGTCTTTCAATTATCAAAATAAAAGGTGGTTTCAATTATAGTTGATGGCCACAGGTGACAGTTCTAATGTCTGGTTTGATCCTGAAGACATGCTAGTATTATAACAACCATTTTAGCTTCCACAAGCTTTTCCTTTTTTACAGTAGGGAAACCAGTTGCTATTATTTTGTATTAGGCAATCTCATCAAATGTGCTCTGTATATAGCTAGGCAATAACCAGACTTCAAATATCCATTAGCTCCATTAGGAGATAATACATATTAGAGGGGGGTTCCCTTGTGGCTCAAATGGTAAAGAATCCAGCTGCAATGCGAGAGACCTGGATTCGATCTCTAGGTCAGGAGGACCCCCTGAAAAAGGAAATGGCATGACATTTTTGTCTTTGATGTTTGTATTTGAGGGCTCAGAAGCAGGGAAAGAAAGAATTTCCTGCCCAAAATGTGGCTTGACATGTATTCTCGGACTGATCTAATTATTGGCTTGTTATTATTTGGACTTCATCTCAGATTCTAGGAGCACAAAGCTCACAATCTTCTTATGTGGAACTTGGAAGCCCTCCGTGAATTACTGAAGTCAACTGGAAGGCATTAGCATCTCCTCAACAAATTATCAAATCCCAGTATTCTCTATTGATGGGCAGTAGGAAAGCTAAAATACATTGCTTGTCTTGAGGCAAAATTTCTGTTACTTCAACAGCTTCGCAGATAATCTATCTCCCTGTCTGGAATCATAATTTTATGTATTTAATTATTCTGACTTGTGCTAACATATCTGTCTTCCGATTATTTTGACTTATGTTAATGTATCACTTCTCTTGTCACATCTATATTTCAAGAAAAATGGCATTAAGGACTTCTTTTCCCAAGATTGCCCTCAACTCTTGTTTGTGTTTAGGCAGTTTCTTAACTTCCAACTACTTAAACAGTGGAAACTATTTAATCCAACAAGTAAAATCAATACAGTGGTAGTTTCTGGACCTAAATTCTATTTCTAGCATTAACTCTGAGCCATTAAGAAGAATCCTACCAGCAGCAGAAGAAAGTCTTTTTTTCAAGAAAGGAAACAGAGACCCAGCCCAGTGTCTGAGTAATGTGCATCTCTGCTTAAGATATGTAGGGTGTGATTTTCCCAGTACAATTTAATTTCCACCCTAAATGATCGGGAGGCATTTGCAGTATATGTGCATATGAGAAAGAGAAAGAGAGAGAGAGAGAAAGAGAGAGAAGGGAGAAAAACATACAGGTCTACTTGGGAGTGAGACCAAAGTTTGACATTTTCATTTTATCATCCCAGATCCTAGGTCATGCGCCTGATGGAGTTCACACTGAAGCTCTGGCCGAAACACTGGGTTGTCGGGAAAAAGTGAGAGTCAGAAACTATCATACAAACAGATAAACAACTATTACATTTTAAAGTGTGTTTTATCCTTTTAATGTGTGCTGTTTAGTTTATTTGCTTATGAGTCACCCTATGAAAAGCACTACTATTAACCGGGCTTCTTTGTTCATCTCTGGGAACCATGTACATGAGGATGGAGGAGACTGAGTTCTACTCCCTGCATGGTATGGGGAGGCAGTGGTGTTGAGAAAAGGAAAGCCAACAGTTTCCAGCGCCAGAGGCAGGGAAAAAAAGGGCTCAGGGTGCTGGAAAGATACAGGCACACAGCTTAAGGAGCGGCCGCTAACCTGGATATACAATGGAAAGAGGCATGCAGTGGGAGCCGTGCGGAGCTTTTTCTAGGCAGCATACACAGGAAACAGCTATGTCAGCAGTCTTACCATGGGTGAGAAGGTAATTCAGTTGCAGTGCGTGTCACCCAATCCTCTTACCAACCTTAAGTAATGGTGTCTAATTAAAATGCTGTGAAGCCATCAGTCCAACTGAACGGAATATTGAGGAGAAAAACTAAGTTTAATGAAAATGTAATCAATTACAACAGGTATAAATGAGCTAAAGAAATTGTGAAAGGGTGGAGAAAGGGAGAGGAAAATTGATTTTTAACCTAATTTTACAAACAAAGTTGAGCTTTCGAATAAAATAGTCTGGATACTAAGCCATGAAATGGCATTTATTCCCCCTCCACATAATTTTAGAAAGCTGAGATTATTGAATGATTTAGAAAACTGGTATGGGATCTAGCTAATTTGGTGATTATCCAGTAAAGCTCAGAAAGTAATCACCAAAAGATTGTAGTGATATGGTGAACACGTGGACATTTATTAAGCACTGACATATATCAAGCGGTGCTCCAAGAATTTTTACATATATAATCTTGTTTATTTCTGTAACAAATTTATAAATAGATATTGTTATTATTCCCAATTTATAGAAAAGGAAACTGAGGCACAGAGATTGAGTAACTTGCCCAAAGTCATATCATAAGTAAATGTGAAATTTGGGATTGCTATCCACACCATCTGTACCAGAGTCCCTCTGTTACTACATTTGACAGGCAATGCCATTGAAAGTAATGGTGGGAACATGCATTTTAATAAGGAGGGGGTTCTATTGCTTTCAAAATCACATGCTTTTCCTACAAACACTAGGATATTTTGCATAACTTTAAGTGAATTCTAGAAATAGTTTATGTGCTAAAAATGAAATTCTATGATAAATTTTAATCTATGAGTATTTGGAAACTCACGGATATCTGTCACTGGACCAAACTATCAGATACCAGAATCCATTAATAAGTTAATTCAACCCTTATTTTGGTCTTATGTCACCCAATGACAAAATGCTATCTTCACAGTAGGGGAGTGGATAAATTAGGAGTTCAGGATTAACGTATACACACTACTGTATATGAAATAGGTAAACAAGGACATACCTGTTTAGCACAGGGGAATACATTTAATATCTTTCAACAATCTATAATGGAAAGGGCTTCCCTTTCCATTATATGTACACACACATACATAGACACACATCTATATAAAACTGAATGACCTGCTCTACACTTGAAACTAACACGACATTGTAAATTAACTATACTTCAATTTTAAAAATTAAGCTAAATTCAAAGATTTTTTTAAAACTTGTTTAGCACAGGGGAATACATTTAATATCTTTTAACAATCTATAATGGAAAGGGCTTCCCAGGTGGCACAGTGGTGAAGAATCTGACTGCCAATGAAGGAGATGCAAGAGATGCAGATTTAATCCCTGGGTTGGGAAGATCCCGTGGAGTAACCCATTAACTGGAAATGGCAACCCATTTCAGTATTCTTGCCTGGAAAATTCCATGGACAGAGAAGCCTGGAGGTCTACATTCCATAGGGGGTCACAAAGAGTCAGACACAACTGAATGACTGAGCATACACACATAATGGAAAAGAATGAAAAAGAATGTATATAGATATACACACACATATATAGACACACACATATATAAAACTGAATCACTTGCTGTACACTTAAAACTAACACAACATTGTAAATTAATTATACTTAATTTTAAAAATTAAGCTAAATTCAAAGATTTTTTTAAACCCTCACTGTGCTGTATCCACTAAGCTAGGCAATTTTTTGTTAGTTCATATTAATTTAAGCTGGTCAACCATTCAAGCTCTAAATCCTGGTTAGAAGGTAGTATCATTTAAAGGAGAATATACATGTATGTGCACACATCTGTTGGAGAAGGAAATGGCAGCCCACTCTAGTGTTCTTGCCTGGAGAATCCTGTGGATGGAGGAGGCTGGTGGGCTGCTGTCCACAGGGTCGCACAGAGTCGGACACGACTGAGGTGACTTAGCAGACGTGCATGCATTGGAGAAGGAAATAGCAACCCACTCCAGTGATCTTGCCTGGAGAATCCCAGGGACGGGGGAGCCTGGTGGGCTGCCATCTATGGGGTCACACAGAGTTGGATGTGACTGAAGTGACTTAGCAGCAGCAGCAGCATACATCTGTGGACACACACACAGGGTTTTATAGTTGCCCAGCAGGTACAAGACATGTACCCTGATGCTGTGCTTACACTGTCATTGCAGATGTCATTTTAATTGCCTACTGACATGTGATTATGATATACATGGTACTCAAATTTAAAAAACTTCCAAATATGAATTCTATTACCCACTTTTCTTCCCACAAAGATGGGTATCTTGTAAGCCATATGTGATCTGGGTAGTAAAAAGATTATCTGCCTTTATGTCTTATTTAATTCTCCTAGATGTCCTTGATAGTGTCTTGCACAAAAAGACCATGAATAACTTCGTTTTAATTCATTTGTTTGTCTCACTTATTCCTGATTGGAGCAATTGAGAAAAATTACATTCATAAATCTTATTGCCAAGATAATTAATTATGCACGAAATACTCCAAGCTGCTTCTGATTCTCATTAATGAAGCAGATTATCTGCAAAATAAGATGCTGCTGGAGTTGGGAAAAAAGGTCAGCTACTCATATTTAAATGTAAAACAAGTGCACATTTTTACATCCGAAAAACAAAGAGAGGACATGCTATGATTATGCTTTTCAGGCTATCACATCCCAATTAAGATAGAAAAGTATGTGGTCTTCATCTGCTTTTTTTCTGAAATTGATGTAAATTTTAAGTTGCCATCATTGTGGTCACCTAATTTCTTTTCCAAAGGAAATTAGCTGAACTATTACAGTTCAAAAGCATTAGGTTATAAGCACTTAGAAACAGAGGAGTATTAAATGCATCTTTTAAATGGCTCTTATGAGAGAAGATGCATTAGATATTCAGACACCCACATTGTTATTCATCAGTAATCTTTGCTTAATTCTCCATTTAATGTTCCTTCTTCTTACATGGTTAAAATGATTGACAAAGCTGATATTTTATTAATGGAAGATTTGACAGCTCCTGTGTTCCCTAAAAAGAAGTACAGAACTGACAAAATTATCTTTACCCTCCAATGAAGCATGTGTCTCTGTGGTTCCAGTGTTCCAGGCTTTATGGGGTAGTTCATCCGGGAACATGACAATCACAGAACTCAAATTACTAACAGAGTCACATTCAATTTGGTGTCCTTGCTGCTAATCTTCCTCAGTGTATCTTCAACAAAACTTTAACATAGACCATTCAGGAAAAACTTGAAAACTTAGGTAAGATAATTATGCTTCTATCTACCTGGATTTAAAAATCTTTCCTGTTCACATAATTATCAATATAGTAAATCTCACTTATTATTTATAATAGTGAGAAACTGAAGAGACTCTACTTCCACATCAATAAGATATTAAATTGTGCTACATTCAGAGAGTGAAATACAACATGAAAATTATCTATGGTATTTTTGACACAAGACTATGTCTAGGACATGTTTAATTTGAGTATTAGGTAATAAGATAACAGATAATATGCATAGGTTATTAGTTTTTGTTTGCTTGTTTTGCTATTTCTTTAATAAATGTATGTGTGCCTGTGATATACTCATGCTTGGATGAAAGTCTAAAACACAGCAGAAGTCAAATGTTAATTTGCAATTATTTGTATGGATAGTAATCTAATCTGTAGTTTTAACTCATTAATAGATAAACATTCAATCAAAAGCAGAAAAATACAATTCTATTTTTTTTGAATTGCTAATTGAGTTTCCATTAAACAAGTATGGCTAAGATTATAAAAGTGACTTATTTCATCATACCCTGTGAAAGCAAAATAAATAATGAATTTAGCCTTTAATGCAAGACCAATCTTTCTGAGAGCAAAGATGAGTAGGATTGGGGGAGCATGTAATGAATGCATTGAGTCTTCACTGTTCTTTTCAGACGTGATGATAAAAAAAGCTAATACTAATATTGCATTTTCCATGTACCAGGTACTGTTCTAGCACTTGACATACAATAGCTCGTTTTATTACCTCATATTTTACAGAAGGTTCATTTGATGGGTTGAGATGAGAAAAGACATTTGATGGGTTTCCCTGACGAGAAAACTCAGGGAGGTTAAATAATTGCACAGGTACTCAACTGGTAAATGGCAGAGTCAGGATTCGAATGCAGTCAACAAGCTCCAATACTTTGGCCACCTGATGCAAAGAACTGACTCACTGGAAAAGACCCTGAGGATGGGAAAGATTGAAGGCCAGAGGAGAAGGGGACGACAGAGGATGAGATAGATGGTTGGAATCACCAACTCTATGGACATGGGTTTGAGTAAGCTCCAGGAGTTGGTGATGGGCAGGGAAGCCTGGCGGGCTGCAGTCCATGGGGTCACAAAGAGTTGGACACGACTGAGTGACTGAACTGAACTGAACAAGCTGGTCCCAGGATCTGTGATCATAAAAGCACAATGAAACAACAGTGACCATTATTAAACACTTGAGCTGCTGCTACTGGTACTTGTGAAAGAAAACATAACGTGGGGTGTTTTAAGACAAAGAGTCTTAAATTTTATATGTAAGGAAAGGATTAATTTATTTATTGATACACTTTAAAAATTTATTTTTTGGTCTCATGATCTTTTTTTTTTTTCTTTTGGACACACACAGCACATGGGGATCTTAGCTCCCTGACCATGGATCAAACCCATAATCCCTACAGTAGAAGCACAGAGTTTTAACCACTGGACTGCCAGGAAAGTCCCTCATGACCTTTTCATAAAAATTCTTATTGAAATATAGTTGATTTACAATGCTGTGTAAGTTTCAGATATATAGCAATATATATATTTATATATACACACACAGACATAATCAGTTATAAATATATATATATGCATATATATTAGATTTTTTTCCTTTACAGGTTATTACAATACAGTGAATATATTCCTTGTGCTATATAGTAGGTCCTTACTAGTTATCTCTTTTACATATAGCAGTGTGTATATTTTAATCCCAAACCCCTAATTTATCCCTCCCCCTATTTCCCTTTGGTAACCATAAGTTTGCTGTCTATAGGTTTATTTGTGTTTTGTAGACAGGCTCATTAATATCACTTTTTTAGATTATAAATATAGTGATATCATATGATATTCATCCTTCTCTGTCTGACTTACCTCAGACACGTATGATAATCTTTAGGTCCATCCACGGCGCTGCAGATGGCATTATTTCCTTCTTTCTATGGCTGAGTAATATTCTATTGTTTATACATACCACATCTTTATCCATCATCTTTTGAGGGACATTTAGGTTGCTTCCATGTCTTGGCTATTGTAAATAGTGCTGCTATGAAGACTATGATCAAAACCATCCCACAGAAAAAGAACTGCATGAAGGCAAAGTGGTTGTCTGAGGAGGCTTTACACACAGCTGAGGAAAGAAGAGAAGCAAAAAGCAAGGGAGAAAGGGAAGATATAAAAAATGAATGTAGAGTTCCAGAGAATAGCAAGGAGAGATAAAAAGATGTTCTCAAATAAAGAATGCAAAGAAATAGAGGAAAAAAATAGAAAGGGAAACACTAGAAATCTTCAAGAAAATTGGAGAATCAAGGGAACATTTCATGGAAGGATGGGCAGGATAAAGGACAGAAACGGTAAGGATCTAACAGAAGCAGAAGAGATTAAAAAGAGGTGGCAAGAACACACAGAAGAACTATACAAAACAAGGTCTTAATGACCCAGATAGCCACGATGGTGTGGTCATTCACCTAGAGCCTGATATCCTGGAGTCAAAAGTCAAGTGGGCCTTAGGAAGCATTACTACAAATAATGCTAGTGGAGATAATGGAATTCCAGCTAAGCTATTTCAAGTCCTAAAAGATCATGAATTTAAAGTGCTGCACTCAATATGTCAGCGAATTTGGAAAATTCAGCAGTGGTCACAGGACTGGAAAAGGTCAATTTTCATCCATTCCTAAGAAGGGAAGTGCCAAAGAATGTACAGACTACCGTACAACTGTGCTCATCTCACATGCTAGTAAGGTTATGCTCAAAATCCTTCAAGCCAGGCTTCAGTAGTATGTGAACTGAGAATTTCCAGAAGTACAAGTGGGGTTTAGAAAAAGTAGAAGAACCAGAGATCAAACTGCCAACATTCTTTGGATCATAGGAAAAGCAAGGGGATTTCAGAAAAACATCTACTTCTGTTTCACTGGCTACACTAAAGCTTTTGACTGTGTGGATCACAACAAACTGTGGAATATTCTTAAAGACACGGGAATACCAGACTACCTTACCTGTCTCCCGAGAAACCTGTATGCAGGTCAAGATGCAACAGTTACAACTGAACATGGAACAACGGACTGGTTCAAAATTGGGAAAAGAGTACAAGTCTGTAAAATGTCATCCTGCTTAGTTAACTTACATGCAGAATACATCATGTGAAATGCAGCCAGGATGCATCACCAGTTGGAATCAAGATTGCCAGGAGAAATATCAACAACCTCAAATAGGCAGATGATAACACTCTAATGGCAGAAAGTGAAGAGGACCTAAAGAGCCTCTTGATGAGGTGAAAGAGGAGAGTGAAAAAACTGGCTTAAAATTCTACATGAAAAAAACTAAGATCATAGCAACAAGTCCTATTACTTCATGGCAAATAGATGGGGAAATAGTGGAAACAATAACAGATGTTATTTTCTTAGATTCTAAAATCATGGCAAATGGTGACTTTAGCCAGAAAATTAAAAGATGCTTGTTCCTTTGAAGTAAAGCTATGACAAACAGAGACAGTGTATTAAAAAGCAGAGACATCACTTTGCCCACAAAGGTCCATATAGTCAAAGCTATGATTTTTCCAGTAGTCATGTATGGATGAGAGAGTTGGACCATAAAGAAGGATGAGCACTGAAGAATGGATGCCTTCAAATTGTGGTGCTAGAGAAGATTCTTAAGAGTCCCTTGGACATCAAGGAAATCAAACCAGTCAGTTTGAAAGGAAAATCAACCCCGAATATTCATTGGAAGTACTGATGCTGAAGTTGAAGCTCCAATATTTAGGTCACCTGATGCAAATAACTGACTCTTTGGGAAAGACTGATGCTGGGAAGGACTGAAGGCAAAAGGAGAAGAGGGCAGCAGAGGATGAGATGGTTGGATAGCTTCAAGGACCCAATAGACATGAATCTGAGCAAACTCCAGGAGATAGTGAAGGACAGGGAAACCTGGCATGCGGCAGTCCATGGGGTCACAAAGCCTTACTGGCAGAACAACAACAACACGAACACTGGGGTGCATGCATCTTTTCAAATCATAGTTTGTTCCAGATACATGCCCAGGAGTGGGATTGCTGGATCACATGATAACCCTGCTTTTAGTTTTTTAAGGACCCTCCATATTGTTCCCCATGGTGGCTGAACCAATTTACACTCCCACCAACAGTGTAGGAGGGTTCTCTTTTCTCCATATCCTCTCCAGTATTTACTATTTTTAGACTCTTTGGTGACAGTCACTGTGACTTGTTTGAGGTGATACCTCTCTGTTGTTTTGATCTGCATTTTCTAATAATTAGCAATGCTGAGCAAGAACCTTTTCATGTACCTGTTGGCCAGATGTATGCCTTCTGTGGAGAAATATCTATTTAGATCTTCAGCCTATTTTCTGATTGGGTTGTTTTCTTGTTTTGTTTTGTTTGATACTGAGCTGTATGAGTTATTTGTATATTTTGGAAATAGACCAGTTTTACTTAAAATTTATCCTTAAGATAATTACTAAATTGATTTTGGTTCTAGACTATTAAGAGTAGAGTCTAAATGAAAGCCTGGTACTTGTAACCACAAGTGTGAATTCTTAAAGCCTTACTATACCTATGGCAGCCTCTAAAAACTAAATAGTTTTAAGAAACTTAGACACATGTAACAACAGTAATGCTAAACTCAGGGGGATGAATAGAAATGAAAAGAGAAAAAATTCATAAGTTGTAAGGTATATCCAAGAACAGCGATGACAAGAAAACTAATATTTATTAAGCATCTTTTAAAATGGTAGGCATTGTGCTCCGTGCTTTACACATGTTATTGAATTTAATCCTTAGAACAAGTCTGTGAATTGTTATTATTTCCAATTTAAAGATTAGACTTGTTAAAACAACAATGAGATACTGCTATGCTCCTATCAGAGTGGCCAAAGTCTAAGACACTAACAGCATCAAGTGCTCACAAGGACATGGAACAACAGCAACTCTCTGTTGAAAGGGGTACAGCCACTTTGGAAGGCAGTTTGGCCATTTCTTATAAACATACTCTTAGCATATATCATCTAGCAATTGTGTTCCTTGGTATTTACCCAAATGAATTAAAAACTTATGTCCATACAAAAACCTGCACATGGAATACTTATTACAGCTTTATTCATAACGGTCAAAGCTTAGAAGCAACCAAGTTGTCCTTCAGTAGGTGACTGACAATGGTATATTATTCAACGCTAAAAAGAAATGAGTTGTCAAGTCATGAAAAAAATGGATAAATCTTAAATGCATATTAATAACCAAAAGAAGACAATCTGAAATGGTTACATATTATACAATTTCAGTAATATGACATTCTGGAAAAGGCAAAACTATGGAGACAGTATAAAGATCAGTTTTTGCCAAGGATTAGGCAGAGTGGAATGAATAGGTGGAGCATAGATATTCTTAGGGCAGCAGAATATTTTGTGTACTAAATGGCTGATATATGTCATTACATATTTTTCCAAACCTATAGAATGTACTGCACCAAGAGTCAACCCTAGTGAAAACTATGGACTTGGAGTGATAATAATGTGTCAGTGTAGGTTCATCAATTACAACAAATATACCACTGTGTTGGGGGATGTTGATAGTGGGAGAGGTTGTGCATGTGTGGGAACAGAGGATATCATGTACTTTCTGTTCAATTTTGCTATGAACCTAAAACTTCTCTAATAAATAAATTCTATCTAAAAAAGCACTCCCTCAAAAAGAACACACACTTTCCCCAAAATATGAAGCAACGTAAGTTAGAGAACAACTCACCAAATAAAAAACCTTCTGTAATCTCTTACTTTAGTTATTATCAAGACATCTTTCTGCTTTCTGGGGTTGGCATGGTATCTAGATTTCCCTTAAGCACATGACTAGATTAGATAGTTCATTTTGAATCTTCATGTGGTTATTTATTTTTTACTGCAGAGGATAAGTGGATGATTATTGTCATAATCTCAAAGCAGAAAGGCAAAATTACTACCTTAAAAATAAATAAAACTTACAGTAGCTGCTTTTTCATTCTTGGGAAACTGTTCTGTGTTTTGAAAGCCTCTTTGCAGATAGAATGTCTCTGGATAAGAGAGGTTGTAGTTTAAAAGGGATAAACTACTCTACATGATAAAGTTAGAGGAGCTTTTAATATATTCTTGGAAGCACTAGAGGTAAGGGTTAGGCGTTATGAATTCAATAGAAAGAAAATAAGTTTCTTTTTAAGTGAACAGCGTCTCTGGGAACATGGCTTCAGGTCAGGATTAGGGGAGAAAGAGAAGGACAAAGAGAAGGAGAGGGGTAGAGTGTCATGGAATAGGGAGGTCAAGGAACTCTGGAAATGGTTGTCTGATAAACAACTTTATGTTTTTTCTTGTCCTGAGCATTAATTCTCCTTTGCTGTGCCAGAAAGTGAAAGTGAAAGTGTTAGTTGCTGAGTTGTGCTCAACGCTGTGTGACCCCATGGACTGTAGCCCACCAGGCTTCTCCACCCTTGGGATTTTCCAGGCAAGAATATTGGAGTGGGTTACCATTTCCTTCTCCAGGGGATCTTCCTGAACCAGGGATTGTTTCAGGGTCTCCTGCATTGTGGACATTTCTCAGTTAAAGACTACTGCATTAAATAAAAGAATTCTGAGTAATGAGCATGTAAAGGTGTGGTGGGGGAAGAACTAAACTGGGGAAAGGCTGTGGCTTAGCAGGCAAAGCATAGCAGAAGCAGGACAGCAAATGGTAGCCTAGGCAAAAGGGCTGAGGGTAGAGACGGGCTGAGACATATATAGTGACTTAGAGGAAGAG
>NW_011495022.1:1868566-1874780 GCF_000754665.1 Bison bison bison | reverse complement strand
GACCAGGCTTCTCCACCCTTGGGATTTTCCAGGCAAGAATATTGGAGTGGGTTAACATTTCCTTCTCCAGAGGATCTTCCTGACCCAGGGATTGTTCCAGGGTCTCCTGCATTGTGGACAAACCCTTTACTGTCTGAGCCACCAGGAAATCCCTTGCTGTGCCAGAATTCTCAGTTAAAGACTACTGCATTAGATAAAAGAATTCTGAGTAATGAGCATGTAAAGGTGTGGTGGGGGAAGAACTAAACTGGGAAGGGCTGTGGCTTAGCAGGCAAAGCATAGCAGAAGCAGGACAGCAAATGGTAGCCTAGGCAAAAGGGCTGAGGGTGGAGACGGGCTGAGACATATATAGTGACTTAGAGGAAGAGGCGACAAAATGCAAGATGACTATGTGTCTGGAGATGCCTGCATTTGGGTGTCTGTCCTATGATACCTCCGCAGAGAGGCCTTCTATGATCCCTTCTCTGATTAAAAGTAGATCAACAAAAGGCAAAATTCACTGCCCTAGTTAATCTTTATAGCACTTGTCATTGTTCATTTGTTTATTATTGTACCCCTGGAAGGGGAAATCTCATGGACAGAGGTGCCTGGAGGGCTACAGTCCATGGGCTCACAAAGAGTCAGACGTGACTTTGCAACTGAACAATAGCAACAAAAAGCATGAGAACCATGGTTCTCATCTGGGGGTAATTTTGCCCCCCAGGGGACATTTAGCAATGTCTGGAGACCTTTTTGGTTGTTACAATTAGAGTATATTCTACTGGCATCTGATAGGTAGAATGTTGCTCAATACACTGGAGTGCGCAGGACAGCCTCCCAAAGGAATTACCTAGCAGCAACTGTCAACAGGGCTGAGGTTATTGACAGTTAAGCATTAGAAAATGGATTAGAAGGAAAATTCCTAAGGAAATGCATTGAAGGAAAATCCCTAGAGGAAAAAGACTATCTTGTACGTTGTGTATCCCCAGTACTTATAGTAGGATCTGGTATACGGTGGGTAGGCCTGGCAGACTACAGTCCATGGGGTCTCAAAGAGTCAGACATGACAGAGTGACTAAGCACAGCAGTACAGCAAACAGTGGGTACTCAATAAGTATTACTTGAAAGGTTAATTGTCATTTAAATCCTCATTTTTCCAGCTTTAAAGAAGAACCAGTTCTCCTGGACTCATATTTATTACCAGCTCTATGTCAATCTCTCCAGTTTAGACCGGAGCAATAATATAAAGTGTATGAAGAGACCCCTTTCTTATGCATCTAGACCAGGATACCTCCTTCCACATCATTTCTCCCTAAAAATTCCTTCCACTTAATCTGTATGGGTTAAAGCATGGGACTGGGACAGTTCGAAACATAGCATTAAATATCCTACCTATTTGAGCTGGGGTTTTGCAAAGAGTTCTATCCACTCTTACTCTCAAGTGATTGGGACACAAGGAACATACAGCAAGCACAGTGATGACCGACCAGCGCTGGGCCTATAGTCTGGGTAATGAGCTCTAACAAGCCTGCAACTCATCAACCTCCCACCCCAAATCCCTCTAACCACTGAGCATCCAACCATAGGCCAAGGTTATATTTCTTCACTGGTATCAGAATATTCCTCTAAGAACATTATCTCTATTTCAGGCTGATAGACTTTTACTGGCATTAGCAACAGTCTAGTACAATTCAGCACCATCACACATCTCCAACATTCAATAAAACCACAACGAACATTTCCTAATTTCAAAAAAAATGTATCTAAAAGTAGTGACCTGGATGGAAGCAAGAAAGAGACTCCAACAATAGGACCTAGTCACTTTCAAAACTGCTAGTGGATATCTTCCCATTTAAAAAAATGAGGATTATAATGAGAAGAAATATAATCTTTGTTTTTATATTATGTGTTTGGGAAAACAACATGGTACTTTGGATCAAAGACCAGAGGATTTGACCATGACAACTGAAAAACTGTCCCAGGAAACAGATCATCCACATAACAAGCCGATTTCGTTAGCCAAGGTCAGGATAACATCAGTGCCCCTTCGGGTTACCTGACTTTCCTGCTGGTCCCACTGACACATCTGCAGAACCTGACTCAGTTCCTGCTGCTGTTGCTTCAGGTACTTGTCTAGTTGCCGCCTCCTGTCTTGGAGAAGTTCAAGAAGACTGTCGATCTTCAGGCAGCTGTTTTGAGCTCCCTGAATCATCTCAGCACTTACATTAGGTCCATCACTCTTGATTTTTTCTATGAAGTCAGTGAGTTCTTGACTTTTGTTTAAAAGGGCTAGAGATCGTTCTAAGAGTTCTAGAGAGAAAAACAACAACAAAAAACAGTGATATGAGCAAGCTTTTATATAGTAATAGTTGGACTTTTCATATCATTTAAAATATATGTAAACCTCTATTAAAAATAACAAATTCAAATACGTAAACATAAAATGCCTCTGATTCAGCTGGTCAGATATCTCAGCCTAACAATTGCTATGATGCCAACTGCCAAGTGGTAGGAGGCTGCAGTTTTCAGCATTAGTATAAATCGGTACAGGGAGTGGAAAGACTCTGAGATTTGAGCACTGGTTCAGTTCGTTTTTAGTGGTACGATGCTGGTGAAGGCGCCTACTCTCCTTGGCACACTCTACATCCTGAGGTGATTGGACCAAGTCTGAGGTTTCAAGGCCCAGTGGATGTGCTGGCCAGGTGCCCGGATGCCAGAGACTATGGCAAAGTGGAAAATACATGCTTAGACTCACAGGATCACTGCCACTAGTGCCAGTCAACTGTGGACGTGAGAGAATATGGGTTCAGTGTTGATAGGGTTTCCAAATTTATAGAGTTATAAACATGGATTTTTATGTAAAAGTTCCTGATTTTTAAATGTTTTGTAATTTGTATTTTAAAATTAAAAAGAATATTGAGGAATAAACAAAGCATGGCTCTCTGGCAAATGGGCCACCAACTTGTGCTCTCTGGAGTAAATAGCATTTTAGGTTTGGGCAACATCTTGTCGAAATGCGAGCTTAAGCCTGAAAATTAAAGGGCCACCAAGGGAGAGAGTGTAGAAGACAGAGCTGAGAGTAGCACTGCAAGAGCAGCCTCACTTGGGGATCAACTGGAAGAGCAACTGGGAAACTATCCACTTTCCACAGTCAGAAACCCAGCAGACAATCATGACATATCCCTCACCCTAATTCCATCTCTACTGAGACCTGTCGATTTCACCTTCTATCTCCTGCATCTGTCTGGTTTTCTCTATCCCCAGTACAAAAAGCATCATCTGTTCCCTGAACTTGTGTGTACATGTGCTCAGTAGAGTCCGACTCTTTGCGACCCCATCGACTGTAGCCTGCCAGGCTCCTCTGTCCATGGGATTCTCCAGGCAAGAATACTGGAGTGGGTTGCCATTTCCTCCTCCAGGGGATCTTCCTGACCCAGGGAGGAAGATCCTGTGTCTCCTGCCTTGGCAGGCGAATTCTTAACACTGTGCCACCTGGGAAGCCCATATCCACAACAGAAAGTATCATCTGTTCCCTGAATTTGGGTAGTCATCTCTTAATTGCATCTCCCCTCCAATCCAGATATTAGCCAGAAAGACTGCTTCCAAACACAGTATCTCTCGCATGCACGCATGCGCGCACACACACACACACACACACACCCTCCCAATTGCTTCCCATTGTCTCTGAATTAAGGACAGACTCCTTAACATATTTCAGTTCTGGCACGGTCTGGTCCCTATCTTCCTTTCAGATGGTCTCAATCTCTTTACCTCCATCCATATCTTCTTTACTTCACACACAGTTGACTCCCTGTTGCCCCAGAAGTTTTCACTACATTCTTGTCCAGGGACACCATTCTCCTCATCCCTTACTTCTCTACGTTTACTGTACGCATACTTCAAGTTTAGTCAATGCTCAGTTTCTCAAAGGAGAAATCAGACTGGAACAAATCTTCCTATTCAGTGTTCCCAAACACAATGTTCCTCTCATTCACAGCTCTTTTCACAGCTGTAGTTCTATATTTATATGTCAGGTTAGTTGACTAATGTCTGTTTTTGTCACGAGGCTCCAATGCAATATGAGGACATTGGACAATATCACGACTGTATCCTTAGCACTAGTGTGGTGACTGGCACAGGGAGATATTCAATAATTTTTGTAGAAAGCTTGCCTGAAAGTGAAGTCGCTCAGTTGTGTCTGACTCTTTGCAACCCCATGGACTATAGCCTACCAGGCTCCTCTGTCCATGGGATTTTCCAGGCAAGAGTACTGGAGTGGGTTGCCATTTCCTTCTCCAGGGGATGTTCTAACAAAACCTGGTCCACTGGAGAAGGGAATGGCAAACCACTTCAGTATTCTTGCCTTGAGAATTCCATGAACAGTAATGACGAGGCAAAAAATAGGACACTAAAAGATGAACTCCCCAGGTTGGTAGGTGCCCAATATGCCACTGGAGATAAGAGGAGAAATAACCCAAGAAAGAAGGTAGAGACAGAGCCAAAGCAAAAACAAAACCCAGTTGTGGATAGGACTGGTGATGGAAGTAAAAAGGATGCTATAAAGAGCAATACTGCATAGGAACTTGGAATGTTAGGTCCATGAATCAAGGCAAATTGGAAGTGGTCAAACAGGAGATGGCAAGAGTGAACACCAACATTTTAGGAAACAGCAAACTAAAATGGACTGGAATGGGTGAATTTAACTCAGATGACCATTGTATCTACTACTGTGGACAAAAATCCCTTAGAAGAAATGGAATAGCCGTCATAGTCAACAAAAGAGTCCAAAATGCAGTACTTGAATGCAATCTAAAAAATGACAGAATGATCTCTGTTCATTTCCAAGGCAAACCATTCAATATCACAGTAATCCAAGTCTGTGCCCTGACCAGTAATGATGAAGAAGCTGAAGTTGAATGGTTCTATGAAGACCTATAAGACCTTCTAGAACTAACACCCCAAAAAAGATGTCCTTTTCATTATAGGGGGCTGGAATGAAAAAGTAGGAAGTCAAGAAACACCTGGAGTAATAGGCAAATTTGGCCTTGGAGTACAGAATGAAGCAGGGCAAAGGCTAATAGAGTTTTGCCAAGAGAATACACTGGTCATAGCAAACACCCTCTTCCAACACACAAGAGCAGACTCTACACATGGACATCACCAGATGGCCAACACTGAAATCAGATTGATTATTTTCTTTGCAGCCAAAGATGAAGATGCTCTATACAGTCAGGAAAATAAGACCAGGAACTGACTGTGGCTCAGATCATGAACTTCTTATTGGCAAATTCAGACTTAAATTGAAGAAAGTAGGGAAAACCACTAGACCATTCAGGTATGGTCTACCTGAATGGTCTAATGGTCTAATCAAATCCCTTACAATTATACAGTAAGGGTTAGTCACTCAGTCATGCCCGACTCTTTGCAACCCCATGGACTTCAGCCCTCCAGGCTCCTCTGTCCATGGGATTTTCCAGGCAAGAATGCTGGAGTGGGTTGCCATTTCCTTCTCCAGGGGATCTTCCTAACCCAGGGATCGAACCCAGGTCTCCCACATTGTAGGCAGACGACTTTACCATCTGAGCCACCAGGGAAGTCACTGAAATCAAACGTATTAAAAAGGGGGAAGAATTATGAGAACTAAAGATGCTAGAGATCAGCAGTCCTTCAGAGATATAAAAAAGAAATGTTGGAAGACTTGGGGTTTTGAGATGGGTAAGTAATAGAAACAAAAGCCAAGTTACCGGGTTGATAAGTGGAAAAGCAATGATGAAGTCAATAAGAAAGGACAATCTGTGAAACATCTGTGGCTAGAAGGAAAATAAGGATAAACCATCAGCAGAGTTGAAGACGTGGCCTTTTATTTTCAGATGGGAGAACTGTGAAGAGTACCCAGAGAGTAAGTATGTAACTCTATCAGAAAGGGACTGTGCATGCGAAGTCATTTCAGTCGTGTCGACTCTGTGCGACCCTATAGACTGTAGGCCGCCAGGCTCCTCTGTCCATGGGATTCTCCAGACAGGAATACTGGAGTAGGTTGCCATTTCCTACTCCAGGGAATCTTCCTGACCTGGGGATCAAACCTGAGTCTCTTCGTCTGCTGCACTGGCAGGCAAATTGTTTACCCAAGTGTCATTTGGGAAACCCCGAAATGGGCTAGTCAGTGCTAAAAAGCCATATTCTCGTCACTAGCTCAGTGTTTCTCCTCACTGCACTATGGCTCTCTACTTTAGCA
>NW_011495022.1:1866264-1868466 GCF_000754665.1 Bison bison bison | reverse complement strand
GTCACTTCAGTTGTGTCGACTCTGTGCAACCCTATGGACTGTAAGCTGCCAGGCTCCTCTGTCCATGGGATTCTCCAGGCAAGAATACTGGAGTGGGCTGCCATTTCCTACTCTAGGGAATCTTCCTGACCTGGGGATCAAACCTGAGTCTCTTAGTCTGCTGCACTGGCAGGCAAATTGTTTACCCAAGTGTCATTTGGGAAACCCCGAAATGGGCTAGTCAGTGCTAAAAGCCATATTCTCGTCACTAGCTCAGTGTTCTCCTCACTGCACTATGGCTCTCTACTTTAGCATTCTAGCATCTGGCAGTCAACAAAGCAGCAATGACTGTGGTAGTTGGGCCAACTGATTCTTCACTGACACCTTTTTTTGAGAGCTAAAGAGAAACTGACATACTCTGAGATAAAAAGGAAAGGATTTGAAACAGTTTATGCTACATGACCTAGATTTGTCCAATAAAGTATTAGATAACCTTATCTGCTCAGAGCAAGACAGGAGGGGTTAGGTACACTGGGCAATTTGACTGAGAATTAATAATACAAAGTAACAAACACCAAAAACAACCATATCCTTGAAGCAGGACAGGAATAAGATGAATCATGTAGAAGAAGAAAACTCAAGGAGCAGATTAAAATTAAAGTCAATCCTCACATGGAGAAAGGGAAGCAAACATGAAAAAACGGGAGCAGCAGGGACAGAAAAAAAAACAGATCTGTCTAGAAAAAGCTGTTATGCAGAAGGGAAAGGAAGAACTCGAAAACGAGGTGAAAACAGGTTATAGAAGTCTTTGCCTATCGAACTAAGGAGTTTTGACTTGTAGAGTCTTAATGTAATCAATAGTACATCTGATTCTCCACGTAGAGGTACACACATTTGCTTTACATTGAACAGCTTGTTATGATACTGAACAGTTACACACATACATACACATATACAAAAAGTATGGGCAGGTGTGGGGTTTTCACATATACCATATGCTTTTCTTCCTTTCATTAACCAGCTCTTAAACATTAGACTTTTCAGTTAAGAGAAGGAAGCAGAGCTTTCCAGGCTCAGGGTATTGTAGACTGACAATAGGTCAGGCCAACCTGTCCTAATCACCACAGAATACATATAAGTACCCAAAATTTTCATTTGCAATCTTTTTCTGGTTTGCTGTTTCAATTTCTGCCCAAAGAGTATAACCACTACCATGGTCCCAGCAGGCATGTAGGCTCCTGAGCCAGGTTAACTTGAAAAGGCACCCAGACCGTAGTCAGTCTGTTACCTTCTACCACAGTGGCCCCTGGAGTGGATAAATGGTTCTCTAAGTTTTCTCTGTCAGTTCCTTTGGTTCTTTCTCTGTCAGATTCTTACATCTTACATTTTTTAAAAGTTTATGTGGAGAGTTATGACAAAATGTGGTCCACTGGAGAAGGCAATGGCAAACCACTTCAGTATTCTTGCCTTGAGAACCCCATGAACAGTATGAAAAGGCAAAAAGGTAGGACACTGAAAGAGGAACTACCCAGGTTGGTAGGTGCCCAATATGCTACTGGAGATCAGTGGAGAAATAACTCCAGAAAGAATGAAGAGACGGAGCCAAAGAAAAAACAACACACAATTGTGGATGTGATTGATGATGGAAGCAAGGTCCGATGCTGTAAAGAGCAATATTGCATAGGAACCTGGAACGTTAAGTACATGAATCAAGGCAAATTGGAAGTGGTCAAACAGGAGATGGTAACAGTGAACGTCACTCTTGGACGTTCAGGAATCAGCAAACTCAAATGGACTGGAATGGGTGAATTTAACTCAGATGACCATTAAATCTACTACTGTGGGCAAGAATCCCTTAGAAGAAATGGAATAGCTATCATAGTCAACAAAACAGCCTGAAATGCAGTTCTTGGATGCAATCTCATAAATGACAGACTGATCTCTGTTCATTTCCAAGGCAAACCATTCAATATCACAGTAATCCAAGTCTATGCCCTGACCAGTAATGATGAAGAAGCTGAAGTTGAATGGTTCTATGAAGACCTATAAGACCTTCTAGAACTAACACCCAAAAAAGATGTCCTTTTCATTATAGGGGACTGGAATGCAAAAGTAGGAAGTCAAGAAACACCTGGAGTAACAGGCAAATTTGGCCTTGGAGTACAGAATGAAGCAGGGCAAAGGCTAATAGAGTTTTGTCAAGAGAATGCACTGGTCATAGCA
>NW_011495022.1:1865518-1866164 GCF_000754665.1 Bison bison bison | reverse complement strand
ATGAACTCCTTATTGGCAAATGCAGACTTAAATTGAAGAAAGTAGGGAAAACCACTAGACCATTCAGGTATGACCTAAATCAAATCCCTTATAATTATACAGTGGAAGTGAGAAATAGATTTAAGGGACTAGATCTGATAGACAGAGTACCTGAAAACTATGGATGGAAGTTCGTGACATTGTACAGGAGACAGGGAACAAGACCATCCACAAGAAAAAGAAATGCAAAAAAGCAAAATGGCTGTCTGAGGAGGCCTTACAAATAGCTGTGAATAGAAGAGAAGGGAAAAGCAAAGGGGAAAAGGAAAGATACACCCATTTGAATGCAGAGTTCAAAAGAATAGCAAGGAGAGATAAGAAAGCCTTCCTCAGCGATCAGTGCAAAGAAATAGAGGAAAACAATAGAATGGGAAAGACTAGAGATCGTGTCAAGAAAATTACAGATACCAAGGGAACATTTCATGCAAAGATGGGCTCAATAAAGGACAGAAATGGTTCGGACCTAACAGAAGCAGAAGATATTAAGAAGAGGTGGCAAGAATACACAGAAGAACTGTACAAAAAAAAGATCTTCATGACTCACCTAAAGCCAGACATCCTAGAATCTGAAGTCAAGTGGGCCTTAGGAAGCATCACTACAAACAAA
>NW_011495022.1:1864499-1865418 GCF_000754665.1 Bison bison bison | reverse complement strand
TTCAAGAAATTACAGATACCAAGGGAACATTTCATGCAAAGATGGGCTCAATAAAGGACAGAAATGGTTCGGACCTAACAGAAGCAGAAGATATTAAGAAGAGGTGGCAAGAATACACAGAAGAACTCTACAAAAAAGAATCTTCACGGCCCAGATAATCATGATGGTGTGTTCACTCACCTAAAGCCAGACATCCTAGAATCCTGAAGTCAAGTGGGCCTTAGGAAGCATCACTACAAACAAACCTAACAGAGGTGATGGAATTCCAGGTGAGCTATTTCAAATCCTAAAAGATGATGCTGTGAAAGTGCCACACTCAATATGCCTGTAAATTTGGAAAACTCAGCAGTGGCCACAGGACTGGAAAAGGTCAGTTTTCTTTCCAATCACTAAGAAAGGCAATGCCAAAGAATGCTCAAACTACCGCATAACTGCACTCATCTCACACGCTAGCAAAGTAATGATCACAATTCTCCAAGTCAAGCTTCAACAATATGAGAACCGTGAAATTCCAGATGTTCAAGCTGGTTTTAGAAAAGGCAGAGGAACCAGAGATCAAATTGCCAACATCCACTGGATCACCGAAAAAGCAACAGAGTTCCAGAAAAACATCTATTTATCCTTTATTGACTATGCCAAAGCCTTTGACTGTGTGGATCACAAGAAACTGTGGAAAATTCTGAAAGAGATGGGAATACCAGACCACCTGACCTGCCTCTTGAGAAATCTGTATGCAGGTCAGGAAGCAACAGTTAGAACTGGACATGGAACAACAGACTGGTTCCAAATAGGAAAAGGAGTACGTCAAGGCTGTATTTTGTCACCCTGCTTATATAACTTATATGCAGAGTACATCATGAGAAACACTGGGCTGGATGAAGCACAAGCTGGAATCAAGATTGCTGGGAGAAATATCAAT
>NW_011495022.1:1864238-1864399 GCF_000754665.1 Bison bison bison | reverse complement strand
AAAAGCAAAATGGCTGTCTGAGGAGGCCTTACAAATAGCTGTGAATAGAAGAGAAGGGAAAAGCAAAGGGGAAAAGGAAAGATACACCCATTTGAATGCAGAGTTCAAAAGAATAGCAAGGAGAGATAAGAAAGCCTTCCTCAGCGATCAGTGCAAAGAAA
>NW_011495022.1:1861898-1864138 GCF_000754665.1 Bison bison bison | reverse complement strand
TTGACTGTGTGGATCACAAGAAACTGTGGAAAATTCTGAAAGAGATGGGAATACCAGACCACCTGACCTGCCTCTTGAGAAATCTGTATGCAGGTCAGGAAGCAACAGTTAGAACTGGACATGGAACAACAGACTGGTTCCAAATAGGAAAAGGAGTATGTCAAGGCTATATATTGTCACCCTGCTTATATAACTTATATGCAGAGTACATCATGAGAAACGCTGGGCTGGATGAAGCACAAGCTGGAATCAAGATTGCTGGGAGAAATATCAATAACCTCAGATATGCAGATGACACTACCCTTATGGCAGAAAGTGAAGAAGAACTAAAGAGGCTTTTGATGAAAGTGAAAAAGGAGAGTGAAAAAGTTGGCTTAAAGCTCAACATTCAGAAAACGAAGATCATGACATCTGGTCCTATCACTTCATGGCAAATAGATAGGGAAACAGTGGAAACTTGGCTGACTTTATTTTTCTGGGCTCCAAAATCACTGCAGATGGTGACTGCAGCCAAGAAATTAAAAGACACTTGCTCCTTGGAAGGAAAGTTATGACCAACCTAAACAGCATATTAAAAAACAGCCATTACTTTGCCAACAAAGGTCCATCTAGTGAAGGCTATGGTTTTTCCAGTAGTTGTATATGGATGTGAGTGTTGGACTATAAAGAAAGCTGAGTGTCAAAAATTGATGCTTTTGAACTGTGTTGTTGGAGAAGACTTGAGAGTTCCTTGGACTGCAAGGAGATCCAATCAGTCCATCCTAACAGAGATCAGTCCTTGGTGTTCATTGGAAGGACTGATGTTGAAGCTGAAACTCCAATATTTGGCCATCTGATGCTAAGTGCTGACTTATTGAAAAGACTCTGATGCTGGGAAAGATTGAGGGCAGGAGGAGAAGGGGATGACAGAGGATGAGATGGTGGATGGCATCACTCACTCAATGGACATGAGTTTGAGTGAACTCCAGGAGTTGGTGATAGACAAGGAGGCCTGGCGTGCTGCAGCCCATGGGGTCGCAAAAGTCGGATATAACTGAGCGACTAAACTGAACTGAACTATGTTTTTCAGCTGTTTATTCTAACATTTGATCACACAAAGTGAAGTATTTTTCAAGGGTAAACTGTCTAGATATATCATGACCTTCAAAAAATAAAATCTCTATAGTGCACTTAAAGATTGTATTTTTCTGCATATACAAACCCTACTTACAACACAATACCCTGTGATATGAGCCTTCTAGATATTGAATAAATTTTTATTTGTATTGATTGTCACTATATCTAAAAAAGTAATATTAAAGTATCAGATCAGATCAGATCAGATCAGTCGCTCAGTCGTGTCCGACTCTTTGCAACCCCATGAATCACAGCACGCTAGGCCTCCCTGTCCCTCACCAACTTCCGGAGTTCACTGAGACTCATGTCCATCGAGTCAGTGATGCCATCCAGCCATCTCATCCTCTGTTGTCCCCTTCTCCTCCTGCCCCCAATCCCTCCCAGCATCAGAGTCTTTTCCAATGAGTCAACTCTTCGCATGTGGTGGCCAAAGTGCTGGAGTTTCAGCTTTAGCATCATTCCTTCCAAAGAAATATATATTATACTAATAATACGTCATTATGAAGTATAAATAACAAAGTCAAGATGGATCAGTGAGGGGTGTACACCGGTTAAAGTGAATTTATAACTTGTTAAAATTCAAACGAGCATTTTTTTTATCAAGCATCAAGGGTGGATGCCTTGACATTTTGACATTGAGAACTTGGGTGATATTTCTTTCAAATGTATTTTTAAATATTCAGTGTTACTCAATGAGATAGTGTTTCTTAAACTTACATTGAGAACATGGGTGGTATTTCCTTCAAATGTATTTTTAAATATTCAGTGTTAGTCAGTGAGACAGTGTTTCTTAAACTTATTCAATGAGTATTTTTAAATTATACAAATGTAGAGAAAATACTGAATAGTATAGTAGACCACAATGTACCTATATCTCAGCTACATTTAAAATATATGTATAAATTTAAGATAAAGGAAGTCATATTATGATTGTTCCTGTAAGGAGGCTTTTTAGGCATTATGCCCATTATACAAAGGCCATTGGAAAATTGGAGGGTGCAATTGTGATTCTTCAGAGCTTAGAAACAATTTTCTCCTCTTTAATGTCCCTGTAGTACTTTATTGCTCATTTTTTTAAAGTTGTTTTCTTACTGGAGGATAATTGCTTTACAATATTGTGGTTT
>NW_011495022.1:1861167-1861644 GCF_000754665.1 Bison bison bison | reverse complement strand
GTAATTACTTTATGGTAATGCATGTTTCCATGTTACTCTCTCATTTCACCCCCCCCTTCTTCCCCCACTGTGTCCACAAGTCTGTTACCTGTGTCTGTATCCCCATTGCTGCCCTAAAAATGGGTTCATCAGTACCATCTTTCTAGACTCCATACATATGCATTGATATTTGTCTTTCTCCTTTTTAAAAAGCATCATTTTGACATTTTGTGTCTAAGAGCTGGTTAATGAAAGGAAGAAAAGCATAAGGAATATGTGGAAACCCTGCCACCTGCCCATACTTCCTGTGTATACGTGTGTGTGTGTGTGTAACTGTTTACAGTATCATAGTAAGCTCTTCAATGTAAAGACAATATTTGTCTTTCTCTTTCTGACTTATTTCACTCTGTATAATAGGCTCTGCTGCTGCTGCTGCTGCTGCTGCTGCTAAGTCGCTTCAGTCGTGTCCGATTCTGTGCGACCCCAGAGACGGCAGCC
>NW_011495022.1:1860665-1861067 GCF_000754665.1 Bison bison bison | reverse complement strand
AAGTCGCTCAGTCGTGTCCGACTCTTAGCGACCCCATGGACTGCAGCCTACCAGGCTCCTCCGTCCACGTGATTTTCCAGGCAGGAGTGCTGGAGTGGGGTGCCATTTCATCCAATTCATTAGGACTGACTCAAATGTGTTCTTTTTTTATAGCTGGGTAATATTTCATTGTATATGTGTACCATAATTTCTTTACCATTCATCTGTCAATGGACATTTAGGTTGTTTCCATGTCCTGCTGCTGCTGCTGCTGCTAAGTCACTTCAGTCGTGTCCGACTCTGTGCGACCTCATAGACGGCAGCCACCAGGCTCCCACATCCTGGGATTCTCCAGGCAGGAACACTGGAGTGGGTTGCCATTTCCTTCTCCAATGCATGAAAGTGAAAAGTGAAAGTGAAGTC
>NW_011495022.1:1859064-1860243 GCF_000754665.1 Bison bison bison | reverse complement strand
AAGTGAAAGTGAAGTCGCTCAGTCATGTCCGACTCTTAGCGACCCCATGGACTGCAGCCTACCAGGCTCCTCCATCCATGGGATTTTCCAAGCAAGAGTACTGGAGTGGGGTGCCAGTCCTAGCTATTGTAAAAAGTGCTGCCATGAACACGGGTCCATGCATCTCTTTCAATTATGTTTTTTTCAGGGTATTCACCCAATAGTGGGATTGTTGGGCCATATGGTAGTTCTATTCCTGGTGTTTTAAGGAATTTCCATACTGTTTTCACAGTGGCTGTATCAATTTACATTCTTACCAACAGTTATTGCTCACTTTTACATCATGGTGCTGAGTCTTAAATTGGGATTATATACAAATAACACTCAATAAACATTTGAGTTGGATCTTATTCTAAACCCTGGACATTCTGAGATGTACTAATTCCACTCCTCCAGAATCATATAATCTGGTAATGTAGACAAATAGGGAAATAAATTATTATACACAATATGTTGGGTAGTAAATCAGAAGAACTCATAGAAAACAAAATTCACCAATAAATGTATGCATCCCCCATTAATCTGTAGGCTCCCTGATGACAAAGGCCAGGTACTCTTCAATTCACATGCCTCTCGGTTTCTCACCTGGCATGGGTTCAGAAAATATTGGCTTAATTATGTGTTGTTGAATTGAGAGCAACCAGGCTGGTAAAGAGTCTGGAAATTATTTGTTGAAAGACTTTAACTTTAACTAGGCATGCTTTGCCCAAATGAAAGAAGATTACATAGGACATTTAGCCTTCAACTATTTCCAAGACTGTCACATAGTGGAGGGAATGAACTTATTCTGTAACTTGCCAGAGGATAAAGTCTTCCATGCATTCATCCTGGTTCTAATGTCTGAAATGCTACGAAATAAGTCTCCAACATGCAACACAACCTTAGCATTGCTGAAGAAGAAAAAAGTATAGGTTTTGAAGTAAATTTAAATACAGTGAATATTAGAGATAGGTTTAATTGTAGTTTTTCCAGTCATATTATTAACTACTGTCATCCTAACATTCACATTTTGTGCTACTCATTAATCAACATCTCAGAACCTTATGATAATTCCTAACTATAATTATGTTCTTATTTGGTTGCAAGTCATGTCTGACTCTTTTGCCACCCCTTGGACTGTAGCCCGTCAGGCTCCTCTGC
>NW_011495022.1:1857024-1858964 GCF_000754665.1 Bison bison bison | reverse complement strand
TTCCTTACCACTGAACTACCAGGGAAGTCCTGTTATAATTTATTATTTATTTATTATATTATAATATTATAATTTATTATAAATTACAGTCTAGCTGTAATTTATTTCCCTAAATTTAAAGATAATAGATATTGATGTGATCTGAATGTGTTTCCTTCCTAAAATTCATATACTGAAATCCTAACGTTCAGTGTGATGATATTAGGAAATGGGACTTTTGGGAGGTGAATAGGTCCTGAGGATGAAGTTCTCATGAATGGGATTAGTGTCCTTATAAAAGAGATCTCATGGAGCTCCCCAACCCCTTCCACCATATAAGGACACAATGAGGAGTCTGTAACCCAGAAGAGGGCCCTTACTCAACCATACCGTCACCCTGACCTCAGACATCCAGCCTCCAGAACTGTGAGGAATAAAATTCTGCTGTTGATAAGCTGCCTAATCCATGGTATTTTATTACTGCATCCTAAATAATCTAAGAAGATACAACGTCCTTAACTGAAAATGAGAGTTTTGCCCTTGAATATGCATTTCTAATCAACTAATCTTAATTATATCCCGCTGAATTAGTTGATTAATAAACTTCACCAACTCCCATTTTATGAAAACAAAGCCCTTGAAGCTACCTTGAGGATATGAAGTGGGAGCCAGATATCCTGAAAAGAGCCTCCTGCAACTTTGGTGCTTAAAGTGTTACACAGAAGAACACAAAAATGTCATGATAAACTTGCCCCCAAAATGGAAGAATATTTTGTCCTCACAAAAGTAAACTATGATTCTTATCTTTGCCTAGCACTGTTACCCATTTTTCTAGAGTAAGAGGATGTCTGGTGGACTCCCTTGGAAGGCAGGGCATCCATCCCACCATCAGCTGGATGCCAGGGACTTGCAGCCTAAGCCCCCAAACACAGCAGCTTGTGCCCCGTGACAAATGGCTCACTGAGCCACAGATCCTAGTAACTGAAGGAGCCAACACTAACAATGGCATTAGGGCACTCCCTCTTCTGGTTTCTTCCCACATGTTTATGGAAAAGTCCCTTACTTCC
Organism: Bison bison bison; assembly: GCF_000754665.1. Classification (NCBI taxonomy): domain Eukaryota; kingdom Metazoa; phylum Chordata; class Mammalia; order Artiodactyla; family Bovidae; genus Bison; species Bison bison. The sequence goes on along the minus strand of NW_011495022.1, from coordinate 1,857,918 downwards.
ATCACAACCCCTCCCCTTCCAGTCCCTCTGGAAAATGCTGTCACATGATGGCCTTAGTACCAAAGCACTTCACCAAAAGCATCCATCAGTGTCAGGTTTCCAGAGGTACAATTGCTGCATTATGATCATGTTCGTAGGATAAAGATTGAATTGAGGCCACAGAACCCATCTCAGTGGCCAATATTCGATTCACTTTCCAGCCTAAGAGTAATTTTGGGTGACCCTGTTTACCCAATGTAGGCTCAGCTAGACTGCTGCTGCTGTATAAAAATGGGCATGCCACTGTCTAACACTGATACTTTTGATGCTATTTATAACCCCTGTTAGTGACAGGTCCTATAGAACAATAACCTGTTACAAGTATATACATATGTGTGGTTGGATCTCAAAACATTTACACAGGAAAGACTGAGTCTTTTAATCTTTGAGTTTTAGAAAAATAATGATCCATCATCTAGGCTCCTTTGGAGCGTGTTAAAAATACAAAATTTGTTTGTGGTTTTAAAAACACCTTCTGTCACTATCCAGCATGATCAGGTTTATGAAGCTAAAAGGGGAGTTGTTGTTGCTGTTTAGTTGCTAAGTTGTGTCCGAATCTTTTGCAGCCCCATGGACTGCAGCCTGCCACCTCTATCCATGGGGTTCAGTTCACTTCAGTTGCTCAGTTGTGTCCGATTCTTTGCAACCCCATGAATTGTAGCACGCCAGGCCTCCCTGTCCATCACCAACACCCAGACTTCACTCAAACTCAGCTCCATTGAGTCGGTGATGCCATCCAACCATCTCATCCTGTGTCATCCCCTTCTCCTGCCCCCAATCCCTCCCAGCATCAGAGTCTAAAGTACTGGAGTTTCAGCTTTAGCATCATTCCTTCCAAAGAACACACAGGACTGA
>NW_011495022.1:1856568-1856924 GCF_000754665.1 Bison bison bison | reverse complement strand
GCGTCTTTTAATTTCATGGCTCCAATCACCATCTGCAGTGATTTTGGAGCCCCCCAAAATAAAGTCTGATACTGTTTCCACTGTTTCCTCATCTATTTCACATGAAGTGATGGGACTGGATGCCATGATCTTTGTTTTCTGAATGTTGAGCTTTAAGCCAACTTTTTCACTCTCCACTTTCAATTTCATCAAGAGGCTTTTTCGTTCCTCTTCATTTTCTGCCATAAGGGTAGTGTCATCTGCATATCTGAGGTTATTGATATTTCTCCTGGCAATCTTGATTCCAGCTTGTGCTTCTTCCAGTCCAGCGTTTCTCATGATGTACTCTGCATATAAGTTAAATAAGCAGGGTGACA
>NW_011495022.1:1823091-1856116 GCF_000754665.1 Bison bison bison | reverse complement strand
CAGTCTGTTGTTCCATGTCCAGTTCTAACTGTTGCTTCCTGACCTGCATACAGATTTCTCAAGAGGCAGGTCAGGTGGTCTGGGATTCCCATCTTTTTCAGAATTTTCCACAGTTTCTTGTGATCCACACAGTCAAAGGCTTTGACATAGTCAATAAAGCAGAAATAGATGTTTTTTCTGGAACTCTCTTGCTTTTTCGATGATCCAGCAGATGTTGGCAATTGATCCCTGGTTCCTCTGCCTTTTCTAAAACCAGCTTGAACATCTGGAAGTTCACAGTTCATGTATTGCTGAAGCCTGGCTTGGAGAATTTTGAGCATTACTTTACTAGCCTGTGAGATGAGTGCAATTCTGCAGTAATCTGAGCATTCTTTGGCATTGCCTTTCTTTGGGATTGGAATGAAAACTGACCTTTTCCAGTCCTGTGGCCACTGCTGAGTTTTCCAAATGTGCTGGCATATTGAGTGCAGCACTTTCACAGCATCATCTTTCAGGATTTGAAATACCTCAACTGGAATTCCATTACCTCCACTAGCTTTGTTCGTAGTGATGCTTTCTAAGGCTCACTTGACTTCACATTCCAAGATGTCTGGCTCTAGGTGAGTGATCACACCATTGTGATTATCTTGGTCATGACGATCTTTTTTGTACAGTTCTTCTGTGTATTCTTGCCACCTTTTCTTAATATCTTCTGCTTCTGTTAGGTCCATACCACTTCTGTTCTTTATCGAGACCATCTTTGCATGAAATGTTCCCTTGGTATCTCTAATTTTCTTGAAAAGATCTCTAGTCTTTCATATTCTGTTGTTTTCCTCTATTTCTTTGCATTGATTGCTGAGGAAGGCTTTCTTATCTCTTCTTGCTATTCTTTGGAACCCCACGTCCAAGGAGCGGTGGCTGTGTGGGGGCAGGAGGACCGAGAGAAGCTACTCCATGTTCAAGGTCAGGAGGGGCAGTGGTGAGGAGATACCCCTTGTCCAAGGTAAGGAGTAGCAGCTGCGCTTTGCTGGAGCAGCTGTGAAGAGATACCCCATGTTCAAGGTAAGAGAAACCCAAGTAAGACGGTAGGTGTTGTGAGAGGGCATCAGAGGGAAGACACACTGAAACCATAATCACAGAAAACTAGTCAACTAATCACACGGACCACAGCCTTGTCTAACTCAGTGAAACTAAGCCATGCTGTGTGGGGCCACCCAAGACAGGCAGGTCATGGTGGAGAGGTCTAACAGAATGTGGTCCACTGGAGAAGGGAATGGCAAACCACTTCAGTATTCTTGCCTTGAGAACCCCATGAACAGTATGAAAAGGCAAAATGAGAGGATACTGAAAGAGGAACTCCAGGTCGGTAGGTGCCCAATATGCTACTAGAGATCAGTGGAGAAATAACTCCAGAAAGAATGAAGGGATGGAGCCAAAGCAAAAACAATATCCAGCTGTGGATGTGACTGGTGATAGAAGCAAGGTCCGATGCTGTAAAGAACAATCTTGCATAGGAACCTGGAATGTCAGGTCCATGAATCAAGGCAAATTGGAAGTGGTCAAATAGGAGATGACAAGAGTGAACGTCGACATTCTAGGAATCAGCGAACTCAAATGGACTGGAATGGGTGAATTTAACTCAGATGACCATTATATCTACTACTGTGGGCAGGAATCCCTTAGAAGAAATGGAGTAGCCATCATGGTCAACAAAAGAGTCTGAAATGCAGTACTTGGATGCAGTCTCAAAAACAACAGAATAATCTTTGCTCATTTCCAAGGCAAACCATTCAATATCACAGTAATCCAAGTCTATGCCCCTCAGTAACGATGAAGAAGCTGAAGTTGAACGGTTCTATGAAGACCTACAAGACCTTTTAGAACTAACACCCAAAAAAGGATGTCCTTTTCATTATAGGGGACTGGAATGCAAAAGTAGAAAGTCAAGAAATACCTGGAGTAACAGGCAAATTTGGCCTTTGAGTACAGAATGAAGCAGGGCAAAGGTTAATAGAGTTTTACCAAGAGAATGCACTGGTTGTAGCGAACACCCTCTTCCAACAACACAAGAGAAGACTCTACACATGGATATCACCAGATGGTCAACACTGAAATCAGACTGGTTATATGCTTTGAATCCAAAGATGGAGAAGCTCTATACAGTCAGCAAAAACAAGACCAGGAGCTGACTGTGGCTCAGATCATGAACTCCTTATTGCCAAATGCAGACTTAAACTGAAGAAAGTAGGGAAAACCACTAGACCATTCAGGTATGACCTAAATCAAATCCCTTATGATTATACAGTAGAAGTGAGAAATAGTTTTAAGGGACTAGATCTGATAGATAGAATGCCTGATGAACTATGCATGGAGATTCATGACATTGTACAGGAGACAGGAATCAAGACCATCCCTATGGAAAAGAAATGCAAAAAAGCAAAATGGCTGTCTGGGGAGGCCTTCCATGGGGTTTGAATGAGACAAATGAGTTCAGGAAGCCATCTACTTGTACTCAGATCTATTTGGCAGTAATAATGAGAAGAATCCATTAGGAAGAAAAGTGATTGTTCCTACCTGCTATCTAATCTGCTTTCACAGAAAAAGATTACTGTAAACAGCTAGTCTTCCACAAATTCCTTCCTTACTTCAGTACTGGCCCAGCCCAAATTCTGGTTGAAAAGGTCTAACACATAAACTGTTGGTAACAACTAGGCTGTTTTTATAGTTGTTTCAGGGGGAGTTGAAAATAATTTTATATAGTGTTTTATTAGACTTTCATCTGAAAAAAAATTCACTATTTCTTTTAACCGCAATAGTGAAAGAAATTTTCCTTATAAAGAGCTGTTATTAAAAAGGTGATCTTCATTTACTGACCCTTAGAAGGAACAGTCACTGAATTCAACCATTTATTTAACCAGGAAATATTTCATGATGATCCACCAGGGCCGGCACCTCACTAGATGCTGAGGATACAAAGATGAGCAGGGTGGCATTGGCTCCTCCTCAGGAACTAAGACCCAGCAGACTGAATAACTGAACTTCCCAGAGGCTCGTCTTCTACCGTCCCTTAGCATCATTTACAACCAGTCCTTTCTTGTAGAAGATGGCCAAAAATAAAGCTTTATACCCTTGCTTGGAACAAGTTGAGGTATTCATAAGCAGATAAATTTAAAATATGCTCTCATGCATGAGCATTCTCATATTCACATCTTGAGAACTTTGAAAAGCTTATGTGAGAGGACTTCCCTGGTGGTCCAGTGGCCAAGACTCAGGGCTCCCAACGCGGGGGCCCAGGTTCCATTCCTGGCAAGGGAACTCTACCCCACACGTCACAGCTGAGTTCACATGCCACAAGTAAAGATCCTGCATGCTGCAACAAAGATCAAAGATCCCGCAGGCCGCAATTCAGACTCGGCGCACCCAAATATTAAGTAAATATTAAGGGAAAAAAAGCATATGTGAAGAAGACAGGTAGTTCTTGCCTTTGGTATGAAGTTCATGAAGTTGAAGGAGTGATTTCAAGGACTCGGCACTCTCAAACTCCTGAGTCTTCTGGAGGAAATCTTCTGCTTGGTCTATTTTAATGGCAAACTACAACAGAAATACAAGGGAAACACATTTGAAAAGATAAAAACTGAAGTGCCACATTTAGTTATGTGTAAATGTTTTCCACGAATTATTGGCCTAGCCGATTGTGTATGTGTTGCTGGGATGATGTGTGTGTGTGTGTGAGCGCATGCTGGCTCCCATGTTTGTATGAGGTCTGTGTGCCCATGTAGTCAATTTGCAAAGTGCCGAGATAAGAACTTTCCTCTGTCTGAATTGCATTTCTTTCATACCTGGAAATACTAATATATGCTAAAATAAACCCATTTGGTTACTGTTCTAATGTCTATTGAAATTTTCAAGTAAAATTATTGTGTCCCATGTAACAAATACAGCTGCTGTCAACATTCTAAAGCAGTTTCTCAAAGAACAACTAAAATGTTTGTTAACAGAAACCTACAAAAGTTTGTGTAGCCAGTAACCTACATAGTTATTAGTAAATTTAACTTAAAAATCCACTTAAAGAGGTTGAAATACATAGCTGATTTTTTCCTCGATAATTAGATGTAGAATTAAAAAATGTAAGTCTCAGAACATAGTCTAATCCCATCTCTACACTTGATTTTAGGGCTGAGAAGTAACATCTAATCCCATTTCTTATACAAAGAAAGATACATATATTTGTATTAAAATATATGTGGTCCAAGTAGATACATACCAAAGGGTTATATTTATGAGAAGGAATAGGATTAGAGACAGATGAGGAATGGTAAGCTTTTAGCTTTTAAATCTATAATTTGTAATTTTGTTTGCATTTTTATCAATAATTTTATGTACCTTTATACAAATAAAAATGAAATTAGATGCAGTGAAAAAGAAAAATGGAAAATGTCTCCTCTACTTCAAGAAAAAAAAAAGGAAACGGCTATTTGACACCCTAAATGGTAAGGAACATGACCAGCCTCTTTTTGTATTTCTCCATAGAGGAAGTATGAAAGGGAGATGCTCAAAGTGATGTCAAGATTCTCAGGGGAGTAATCTTAGAAGCAAATTTTAGAAAAGAGCAAAACATACTCAGTAATGCTAGTACAGTGTATGCGTGTATGTGTATTTGTGTGTGCGTTCACGATCAGTAGCTCTGTTGTGTCTGACTCTTTGGGACCCCATGGACTATAGCCCATGAGGCTCCTCTGTCCATGGGATTTTCCAAGCAAGAATACTGGAGTGGATTGTCATTTCCTCCTCCAGGGGATCTTCCTGACCCAGGAATGGAACCCACGTCTCTTATGTCTCCTGCATTGGCAGGTGGATTCTTGTACCACTGCATCGCCTGGGAAGCCCACAGTATATCCACAGAGTAGACAAATAACTCTTTCATCTCAGCATGAAAGTTCAAAGGAAACTATTACCATTTAGGAGAGCATTCAAATCAACACATTCGCCTTTGCATGATGTATAGAATAAATTCATAAAAGAGAAGTATCAGTGAGAAAGACACAAAAGCCTGTCGCAGTGCCTGTCATCTTTTTCAAGTTTTATCCAAACTCTCGTCTTTGGATTTAGTGATATCTAATATTTTTATGTGACAGTTTAAGGATCTACTGTGTTTGATTATTATAGCAATATAAAATCCAGTTATAAATGGCATGGAAAGATGAGAGAGCAATTGCTGAGCACACCCCCTTCTGAAATACAGAGAAGGCTTCCACCATCCTGTTAGAACCAGCAGATAGACACCAGCCAGTGTCAACTGGGGACAGTGCTCCTAAACTGAAGAACAGTGTTTCAGGAGAGAATAACCTATATGATGGTTAAGCTTGTGAGCCTGAAGTCATCTTGTACTAACCATCAGCCATGCAATAACAGGTCATTTTGTATTTCTAAAGAAATTCTGCATGCACATAGTTCACTAAGGGGATCCTATCTATACATCATTTACATCTCTAAATCATTCTAACAGTTGACTATAAGGATATTCTTTGAAGAGAAATTTCAAAGGAAAAACAAAACCCTGGGAGGTGATTTGGTTTTCCCTGTAGATCATTACAAGAAATTTTGGAGTCACTGTGTAACTTATATCTATATTTCAACTTTTTGTTTGGTATCTTTTTTAAAAAGACAACCCAATAAACAAATAATGCCTTACTCAGAAAAAGCTTCCCCAAAGTTCTAATATTAACCTTTGTCTCAGGGATATTTTCTTTTCCCTACTTTTCTTCTTTTTACAGTCAGTATAGGATGGAAGTGGCAACAGGGGGACACTTTTACACTTTTCAAAGACCCTATTCTTAGTTTTGCTTACACAAGGGGCAGGGAAAATCATGTAGGAGTTTTCCATCAGCTAAGTATGAAGTGGTTCACAAAATTGGAAGGAGGGTAATATAAGAAACTTCATCTTTTCACTAGGAATCAGAGTACTGGGCTGAATCATGGGTTGACTTAGGAAGTATAATTCCTTTTATCTCATGTAATATCTGGAAGTCATTTCTCATCATATAGAAAATCAGCTAGTATTAATGCGCCTACACAGTGAGAAACAAATATTGGACTTCATGTTTGAAAAAAGATAACTTCCTGTGCTCAGGCAACCTGAATTTCAAGGGCACTTAATACTTATACCTCACCTACTAAGACAAAATGAATCAGATGTATCTATAATTTGACCCTTGTAGGTGTATTTCACCTGGTTTATTTCTTTTCAGGAAAGAAAATTATCTGTGGGACTTTTCCCCAAAATAATCTGTGAGTTGGACTTCATTGTTCAAACTGTGAAAAACAAACCTTGAAAGTTACAGTGAGGTTTCTGCTCCTCCTTTTAACTTTTAAACGAGTTCATGATACATGAGACTGTCTACCTCAATTTTAATGTTCTAATACTAATCTTCTTTCTTTCATTATTTTGGATTTAAGTCCTGAATTTTCAGTTTGGAAATATCATATTTTTCAAAGCTAGTGCTTTATCATAATGAAGCAGTGCTCTCACATCAAAATGAATGTCCTGCCACTTGACAGAGAAGTTAAAGTGACATTTCCAATAACTACCTTACACTAAATATTACACCTGCTTTGAAACTGTTCTTTGAGTCTCACATTTTGAAATTGGGTTCTTCAAAAAAAACTCCAGAATTCAAGAAAAATCATGACCTTCTTAGGTCCAGGACTTTCTCCTTCCATATAGTTTAACGAGCTCAAACTACGGAAATTAACTACATGCCTTAGAAAGTACTCTATCATATGCTATGCTGACAAGTCAAACATTCTATGGACTATTCTGCAGTTGCCTTATCATAAGAAGCAGAAGAAACTGAGTCCTCCAACTGTTAGTTAACAAGAACATGTTAGACCAGCATTCCTAGTAATCCTGTAATCAGAGGTAATTGTTTGATTTAGTAATTGTATTATTATTATCTAAAGAGAGAAATATATCAAAATGGCTTATGGGTAAAAATTCCCATTTTTACTTAACATTTCCCAATTTAATTAATTGCACTTTTCTTTTGTTTGAAGGTATACATTCAAAGTATTAAAAATTTTATTTTGACAATCAAAATTTAAATGTATATAACTTGGTTATTCTGCTGTTTAAAAAAAAAATCTGATCGCAATGTCTATTCAGAAAGAAAGGATTACTCTGAAGTGGAGAAGGGAAACTTTTTTTTAACAAACCTCCAAGGCATTTTCAAAAAATTCAGAGGTCAGTCTGAGAAGTTCCCTCCTTCTCTCAAGCATGGAGACCAGGGATGCCCATGCTTCGCCCAGCGTTTTGGCCATGGCATCATAGACCTGACTCTGATCCTTGTTCTCTTCAGCAGTCTTGTCTGCTTCTTGCAGGAGTTCCCATACTCGATCTTCCAAAGCCTAAGTCCAGGAAAAAAAAAGGGCAGAGTGTCACTCCCTGTAAGAATTTGGGATCATATTTTAAACACATAGATTTTTAAAATTATATGTAATTTAGGAAGGCCTGGAAAATCCCATGGATGGAGGAGCCTGGTGGGCTGCAGTCCATGGGGTCACTGAGCCGGACACGACTGAGCGACTTCACTTTCACTTTTCACTTTCATGCATTGGAGAAGGAAATGGCAACCCACTCCAGTGTTCTTGCCTGGAGAATCCCAGGGATGGGGGAGCCTGGTGGGCTGCCATCTATGGGGTCGCACAGAGTCGGACACGACTGAAGCAACTTAGCAGCAGCAGAAGAGTATTTATAAACACAAATTGTTGTGCAGGCAGGTAGTAGAGCATACAGGAGAGAGCAGTTGTGACTGTGGTAAAATGGGGAGCGTGGCCAGGCTAAAGGCATCCACATTTGGATGCTGTTGAAACACCATAGAGATTTATAAAAAAAAATGCATGATTACATACACAGGGGTACAGAATACTATGCCAACTTCACATTTCACAAAAAGAGAACTAACTGAAACACTTCTAGAAAGGAGTAATCATGAAAAGAAATTGTGAGAAATGAACCCAGTAAAACTTTTTATTCTAAATAGTTGTTACTGCTAACAAGCTTGTGAAGCTTAATGTAAATGTTAAGAGTAAGTTCTTGAAAGTGAATAGTCATAATGTAAAAATTAGAATATCTGTAACCAACACTGCATATTGCTTGAACAAAATGTGGAAGATGAAGGGCAACATGTGCTTTCATAATTGTCTCATTTGGGGACAGGAGGAGGATCCCACAGATCCTACTCTATTCTTGATATTGGCACCAAAATCAAGGCACAATTTTAAAATATAATACATTAACAATAACATGAGTAAATCCTAAATGTCAACAGAAAAGGAAACTAAACATGTGATGATGCATAATACAACAAAGAAAACGAAGTAAATAAGAATACATTTATTAGGACACACAAAACAAAACGATAGGAAAATAATTAAATATTAGTTAACACTCACAACATGAATGAGTTAATTTTTTCAATTAAAAGGCAAACAGTATCAGATTAAGGGGAAACAATTCAACTAATTTATATTTGCTGGAGTCATCCCTCAACTAAAAAGATATAAAATCGTAAAGAGATGAGATATATTAGCAGAGACAAAAATAAAGGAGAATTAGCAATGTTAATCTCAGACAAATTAGAAATCAAAACAAAAAATCACTGTGATTAAAAAACAATACTTTACATTGATAAATTACACAATTCACAGGGGAAATAAGGCACTCATGATGTTTATATTTATGACATTAAAATATTTAAGGTAGGTATGTGCCTGTGTGCTAAGTCGCCTCAGTCATGCCCAACTCTTTGACACTCTATGAACTGTAGCCCGCCAGGCTCCTCTGTCTCTGGGATTCTCCAGGCAAGAATACCAGAGTGGGTGGCCATGCCCTTCTCCAGGGGGTATTCTTGACCCAGGGATTGGATCCACGTTTTTTAACTCTCCTGCACTGGCAGGTGGGTTCTTTACCACTGGTGCCACCTATACCCAGTCAGACCAAAATGCAATACAAGATCAAATAAAGAAAAAGCTATAAATACAGGCTATTTAGAAGAAAAAAATAACATTGAGGCTACTATGTTTAAAACTTAAGATACACAGATATTTAATGCTTAGATGAAATTCATAGCATTAGACAACTTTGTTTTTGAAAGAAAGAAAAAATACATTAAACATTCAAGTCTAAATTATAGAAAAAGACTCCTAAATTGAGACAAAATTAAAGGGGATTAACTTGTTAAATATAAAATCAAAAATTAAGAAATGAAAGATAAATATAAGAATCGATTTTTTTAAAGGTTGAGTCATTGAAAATCCAAATGAAATATAAAAACATCTGACAGGTGGGACAAGGTGGCAGAGTGGGAAGATCCTGAGCTCATGTCCTCCCACAGACAAACCAGCACACAACTACATACAGAGCAACTCACTCTGAGAAACACCTGAAGGCTAGTATAAACGGCTCTTCCAAAATTAAGGAAAATTTTGAAAACTACATCAAGATGGAGAGAAGTGGCAAGGATGTAATGTATCAGTATACATACCACCAGAGCAGGGACCCACAAGTGGGAAGGGATATCACAAAGTCGAAGGTCCTAAGGAGCAAGGGGTTCGAGCCCCATGTTGGGCACCTCAGCCTTTGGTACCAGCACTGTGGATAAGGCTCCCTTAACGGACTTTGAAAACCAGCAGGGCTTATGTAGAGATGAGACTCTTAAGAGGCTTGTACACTAACTTACTCACTGGAGTCTCAGTGCAGAGGCAAAAGTTTGAAAAGTGCCTGTTGCTCTAGCCAGCCTGCCCAAGTTGTCCAGTACATACATTCTATTAATACATAGGAGATGAAGTAAAGTTATGCCCAACCTAGACAGCATATTAAAAAGCAGAGACATTACTTTGCCGACAAAAGTCCATCTATTCAAAGCTATGGTTTTTCCAGTAGTTACGTATGGATGTGAGAGTTGGACCATAAAGAAAGCTGAGTGCCAAAGAACTGATGCTTTTGAAAACTGTGGTGTTGGATAAGACTTCTTGAGAGTTCCTTGGACTGCAAGGAGATCAAACAAGTTAATCCTAAAGGAAATTAGTCCTGAATATGCATTGGAAGGACTGATGCTGAAGCTGAAACTCTAGTACTTTGGCCACCTGATGAGAAGAACTAACTCATTGGAAAAGACCCTGATGTTGGGAAAGATTGAAGGTGGGAGGAGAAGGGGACGACAGAAGATGAGATGATTGGATGGCATCACCGACTTGATGGACATGGGTTTGAGCAAGTTCCAGGAGTTGGTGAAGGACAGGGAGGCCTGGCATGCTGCAGTCCATGGGGTCGCAAAGAGTTGGACATGACTGAGTGACTGAACTGAACTGATGCTCCTACTCAAGATCATACCTTCAAGATTGGGAGAAGTAACTGCTTTGTCTAACCCATAGAAACAAACACAGAAAACCAAACTGAAATGAGGAATTTGTTCCAAATGAAAGAACAAGATAAAACCCAGGGTTTTATCCTAATGAAAAAACCCTAATGAAATGGAGATAAGTATTAGGTTGATACACAAGTAATCGTGGTTTCAGACCATGAATTTTAAATCATTTTAACTAGCCTCAAACACATCTTTATTAATCAAAATAGGAACCATTATAATCAACACATTGTTGCCGATGAGAAATAAATTTGTTTACTCCTGTAGCATAAAAATCCGTGCTTCAGGATTTGATGAACTCTTAGAAAGCATTTTCTGCCTCCTGTTGGTTGTGGAAACATTTTCCCTGCAAAAAGTTGTTGAGATGCTTGAAGAAGTGGTAGCTGGTTGACAAGAGGTCAGGTGAATATGGCGGATGAGGCACAACTTTGTAGCCCAATTCGTTCAACTTTTGAAGCTTTGGTTGTGTGATGCGCAGTCAGACATTGTTGTGGAGAAGAATTGGGCCCATTCTGTTGACCAACACTAGCTGCAGGCATTGCATTTCTCAATGCATCTCATTGATTTGCTGGGCATATTTCTCAGATGTAACAGGTTTTGCAGGATTCAGAAAGCTGTAGTGAATCAGACTGTCAGCAGACCACCAAACTGAACATCAGATCTTTTTTTGGTGTAAGCTTGGTTTTAGGAAGTGCTTTGGAGCTTTCTCAGTCCAAGCAGAGCTGGACATTGCAGTTGCCATATAAAATCCACTTTTCAATGCACATCAGAATCCGATCAAAAAATGGTTCATTGTTGTGTAGAATAAGAAAAGACAACACTTCAAAACAACAAATTTTTTGATTTTCGATCAGCTCATGAGGCAATTACTTACTGAGCTTTTTCAACTTTCCAATTTGCTTCAAATGATGAATTAGCACAAAATGGTCAACACTGAGTTCTTCAGCAACTTCTTGTGTAGTTGTAAGAGGATCAGCTTCAATGATTGCTCTTAATTCATCACTGTCACTTTCTGATGGCCACCCACTGCACTTCTCATCTTCAAGGCTATTGTCTCCTTTGCAAAACTTCTTAAATCACCACTGCACTGTATGTTCGTTAGCAGTTCCTGCATCAAATGCGTTGTTGATGTTGCGAGTTATTTCTGCTGCTTTACAACCCATTTTGAACTTGAATAAAAAATCACTCAAATTTGCCTTTTGTCTAATATCATTTATATAGTCTAAAATAAACAAGTAAAAAGTCTCTAGCAAATAAAAAAGTGAGAAATGAGCATTTAAAATGATGTATAACATAACCACATTTAAGAATGTATTCCAGTATGAAAGGGCAAAGTTCAACAATGTAAAACTGCAATTACTTTTGCACCAGCCTAATAATTGCCTGATAAAAAGTACAAAGTGGAACTGTTAGTTGCTCAGTCATGTCTGACTCCTTGCGGGCCCAGGGATTATAACCTGCCAGACTCCTCAATCCATGGAATTCTCCAGGCAAGAATACTGGAGGGGGTTGCCGTTTCATTTTCCAAGGGATCTTCCCAATTCAGGGATAGAACCCATGTCTCCTGCATTGACAGGCAGATCCTTTAATGTCTGAGCCACCAGAGAAGCCCAAATAGTCCAAAGCAATAGTCATAAAGTCACACACCAAACTCAGAAAAGGAATGGAGGAACACAGTAAGAATTTCAACAAAGTTAAAAAAATATAAAAAAGAACCCATCAATATAAAACTGATATAAAAAAGAGCTAAAGAATACAATAACTGAAATAATATACTGGAGGGAATAAACTACAGATTAGGTGATGCAGAAGAACACATACACAAGCTGAAAGACAAAATAGTGGAAATCAGAACAACAATGATAGTTTAAGAAATCTCTGGGACAAATTGAGAGTATAAACATTTGCATTACAGGGGTCCCAGGACAAAGAGAGAAAGGGGCATGTTGTTGCAAATGGCTACATTTCATTCTCTTTTATGGGTGAGTAATATTCCATTGTAAATATACACCACATCTTCTTTATCCAGTCATCTGTTGATGGACACTTAGGCTGATTTCAATTCTTGACTATTGTAAATAATGCTGCAAATAAACATTGGGGTTGCTTGTTACCCTAGCATAGCCAGGTAGATTCACAAATGTAAAATTATTTGTTATGCATTAGACATTCAAGGTTCTCTCATACTTAATAAAGAAAGACAATAAAATTCATAATGAAACAAAGAGCCAGACAATTTCATACTTAATTCAAAACTTCCCTCAGGTAGAGTGGGTTGAACATGCCAATGAACTAACTCTTCAGAGACATCCATTGAACACTTGCCCACTCCACTCTCTTTGGTATTTAGGCTAACCACACATATGATTGTCTAAATTGCCAGGACAGTTAGATCAAATGTGTGTACTTTCTTCAGTTCAGTCGCTCAGTTGTGTCAGACTCTTCGCGACCCCATGAATTGCAGCGCACCAGGCCTCCCTGTCCATCACCAACTCCCGGAGTTCACTCAGACTCATGTCCATTGAGTCAGTGATGCCATCCAGCCATCTCATCCTCTGTTGTCCCCTTCTCCTCCTGCCTCCAATCCCTCCCAGCATTAGAGTCTTTTCCAATGAGTCAACTCTTCGCATGACGTGGCCAAAGTACTGGAGTTTCAGCTTTAGCATCATTCCTTCCAAAGAAATCCCAGGGCCGATATCCTTCAGAATGGACTGGTTGGATCTCCTTGCAGTCCAAGGGAGTCTAGAGTCTTCTCCAACACCACAGTTCAAAAGCATCAATTCTTCAGCGCTCAGCCTTCTTCACAGTCCAACTCTCACATCCATACATGACCACTGGAAAAACCATAGCCTTGACTAGACAGATCTTTGTTGGCAAAGTAATGTCTCTGCTTTTGAATATGCTATCTAGGTTGGTCATAACTTTTCTCCCAAGGAGTAAGCGTCTTTTAATTTCATGGCTGCAATCACCATCTGCAGTGATTTTGGAGCCCCTAAAAGTAAAGTCTGACACTGTTTCTACTGTTTCCCCATCTATTTCCCATGAAGTGATGGGACCAGATGCCATGATCTTCGTTTTCTGAATGTTGAGTTTCAAGCCAACTTTTCAGTCTCCTCTTTCACCTTCATCAAGAGGCTTTTCAGTTCCTCTTCACTTTCTGCCATAAGGGTAGTATCATCTGCATATCTGAGGTTATTGATATTTCTCCTGCAATCTTGATTCCAGCTTGCACTTCTTCCAGCCCAGCATTTCTCATGATGTGCTCTGCATATAAGTTAAATAAGCAGGGTGACAAGGTACTTTCTTAGTTTCCACTTTATGTGACAAGGGCTGGCTAACTTTATATTGTCCATGTTTTTCCATTTTATATATTTTATCATTAAAATGGAATAACTTGGCCTCAATTTCTACTTATGATGGCTCAAGACTTAAATTAGAAGTTTTAAATTCTAAGATACTGCAATCATATGACAAAGACTGAATCATATGACAAAGAACTCAAAGCAGAAAAACTCGACAATCTCATGACAGAGATGCACAAGGGAATAAGAAATAATGAGCAATAAACTCATTCTAGGAGAAGGCAATGGCAACCCACTCTAGTACTCTTGCCTGGAAAATCCTATGGACGGAGGAGCCTGGTAGGCTGCAGTCCATGGGGTCACTAAGAGTCGGATACGACTGAGCGACTTCACTTTCACTTTTCACTTTCCTGCATTGGAGGAGGAAATGGCAACCCACTCCAGTGTTCTTGCCTGGAGAATCCCAGGGACGGCGGGGCCTGGAGGACTGCCGTCTATAGGATCACACAGAGTTGGATACGACTGAAGTGACTTAGCAGCAGAGCAAAGCAAGTGAACACTTAGACTTTCAGTGATATTTCTCAAGTTTGACAAGAAGGTGGTAAGATGAATCTGAAAGTTGGCTACTTCTCTATCAAATGGGGTTGTCTTTGGAAGTATATTTAGCCTTATCAAATACATATAGGTTTCTCATAATACTGTTCTTTTCCCACTGACGTGACACTTTGTAAACAAATAATACAGGAGTTTTGGGGACAGGCAACTTGAAGGACTACAGTTCTGGTTTTCTATATTTCCTTGGGATTTTCCCATGACCTCCAGTATGAACTGCAAAATGTTTGATTCACTGTAATCCCAAGGCTGGAACATTCTTGCAGAACTTTCTGGGTTTAATTTGGTAAAAATTACACTTGGGATTTTTCCAAGCAAGCCAGTTGACATCTGTCTTGAAGATTGGCAGAAAACTATCTGCTCCAAATTCTCTTGGAATTCAGATCAGTCTCGGGGTTCTGGGATCAAGGCCAGGTACAGTTAATGTTCCCCTATCAAACACCATCGGAAATAACGGAGGAGACGGGGATTTCAACAGAGTGAACTAGGCAGGATTCATAGAATAGAGACATTTCTATACCAATCTAAAATCTAAGATAATAACCAGTTGGGGTTTATTTCTGGGAGATTCCTGGAATGGAGGCTGATCTGTACACAAAGCAAAATTCCACCCTACAGGTGTTTGATGCATAGTACTTGGATCTCTGTGATACTTCTTCCCCAATGTTGGTAAAAGTGTTAGGAAATCCACTCAGTTCTTACTGTTCTATTTTAATGCTGAGTCCTCAAGAAGACTACCTCTTTCTTCCCTCAAGGAATAGGATCTATCAGTTTGGTAGCCTGAAACACAAAGGCAAGTAAAGTTCTACTGGAGAGGGCTAGAGGTCATACTACCCATGTATGTTAATGATGATGATTTCAAATCTGTGAAACAGATACAAGAGATCTATCTCACTCATGTTTACAGCTCCAGTACCAGTCATGTTAAGGCATTTCTAATGGTCATCATGTGTTTGTGTGATTTATGGGGAAGGAGTTCAGTGAAGAATTGTCCTCCCAAATA
The DNA here is from genome assembly GCF_000754665.1 of Bison bison bison. Lineage (NCBI taxonomy): Eukaryota > Metazoa > Chordata > Mammalia > Artiodactyla > Bovidae > Bison > Bison bison. The sequence continues at coordinate 1,840,796 of NW_011495022.1, read as the reverse complement.
ATAATCTTATGGAGAAACGCCAAATGCCTTACACAAATGGTTGTGATAGAATGTGTGAGAGGTCTAAGAGGTTCCATTACTTTCTCTTGAAAATCATTTCACTTTATTTCACAGGCTGTTAGAGAGTTTAGAGGCCACTTATTCCAATTTGACATCAGCCTTAGCAAGTGTCTAACGAAACTGCAACACAGACCCATTCTAGACCAACAGGGCTCCTTTAGTTTAGGAGTGAAACCTTCCATAGTTTTTGGAAAAAAACTTTTCTTAGATGGTCCCAAATTTTGCCTCCTCATTTTCTAGAGTGCCACAGATCCCAGATTTCCCATAGTTGTCAAGAAAACCCTTGACAACACCCTGCAAGTCTAGATCTCTCTCTCCTTATATACACTTGCAGAGTTCTTTTAAAACGTTCATAGGATTAATGTATCATGGAAATTAAACCCAGGTAACCTTGAAGGATATAACTTTGAATACCTGAAGTGAACATCATCTTTTCAAATGGCCTCTCTCAACTGTGGGAGACATAGGAGACACAGGTTCGATCCCTAGGTCGGAAAGACCCCCTGGAGAAGGAAATGGCGGCCCACTCCTGTATTCTTGCCTGGGAAATCCCATGGATTGAGAAGTCTGGCGGACTAAAGTGAATTGCATATAGCAAAGGGACAGACACGACTGGGTGGTTATGCACAATGTTGCTGTTGGCTATAGATGGGCTTCTTACCTAATTGAAGAGAAGCTGCTCTTCCAGGTTGAAGACTATCAAAAACCATAAGGTCAAAAGATAAATTAGTATCGGAAAACATACTTAAAGGGGAAGAAATCTCATTTTTGCATGTCTTATTTTTTTAGTGCAGTAAAAATACTGCAGTACAAATAATAAAATTGGTATAGTGTTTTACAGTTTAAATGTTTATATATTATCCCCACAGCACTTAAAACATCCTCAGTCAACAGGAATCTATAGCAAGTTATTTAACTTGAATAGGAAGGGGCTCTTTATCCTCCATTACAGCTAAAATCAGTCACTTGTTCAAACACAATACAATCATATTTTCAACAACTCCTAGGGTTCAGAGCAGATAATACCTAATGGAACCTGATGTTACTCAAGAGCATATTTACTCACCCACGTTCTCCACCAATTTTTCAAGCATCTCTTAATCAAATGATACAAACTGTGGTAATATATCTGAAAATTGAGGAGAGAAGCATCTAGTTTGGATTGTATTGTTTTCCTTTCTTTGATGCTTGAGCTTTTTCTTAATCCTCATTTACTTCTGAATTCACTTCTGAATAGCTTCTATTCCCACCATGCCAGTGAAATATTCTTGTATAGATCCACGATGACCTCACATTTGTCAATGCTAAATAATCCTCATTCAATCACTTGTTTGTGATTAATACTGCTATGTGCTCCTTAAATTTTTTTTTCTTCCATCAACTACAAGTATACTTTGATTTTCCTTCTGTACTTTGGCATTCTTTTACAGGCTCACTTTCTCTGCCTAATTTTTAAATGTCTAGGTGTCTGTTGGGCTTCCCTGCTGGATTAGACAGTAAAGAATCTGCCTGCAATGCAGGAGACCCAGGTTCGATCCCTGGGTTGGGAAGATCCCCTGGAGGAGGGAATGGCAACCCACTCCAGTATTCTTGCCTGGAGAATTCCATAGACAGAGAAGCCTGGTGGGCTACAGTCCATGGGGTTGCAAAGAGCTGGACATGGCTGAGTGACTAACACTCTAACTTTCACTCTCGGGTGTCTATTAGGGGAGGTCATTGAAAGGACATGACCTGGTGGTTGACCTGTAAGCTGGATCCAGGCAATTAGAGGCTCCTCGCTCCCTCCTCTATGTTTAGTAGGTTTACATTCCTGGCTTCCAGAAGTTGCCCCCACAGACACAGCTTTGAGATAGTGATGTGGTGTTGAGACTATCTGGATGGAACACATGACTGAATGCAGTGAAAGAATCTATACGAACTTTTAAGATTTGGCAGACAGGGGTGTGGCTGCCCAGGACAAGCCTCCTAAATAAGTTCTCTTGGTTGGTAAACCTACCACCTGCCATCTGGAGCGGTCCATCTCTTTGTTTCTCCCTGCCCTCCACACAGGGGATCAGCTTCCAATTACATCCAGGTAGCTTCCTAGGTTGTAGAGACACAATGCTCCAGAAAACCACAGTCTTTGCTCATTTCTTCTCACTCAACAAGTAGGTGTCAGGGGTAGGACAAGGGCGCTTATAATAAAGTCATTTGCGTGACTTTTTTCAAACTATACTCAACTTCTTCACAAAATTTTAATGTGGTCTCAAGGGCAAGTGACCCCAAAGTCTGAATGGACTATCACAGTGAGCCACTAGTATTGATTAGACTGTGTTTCTACATAAGCCACGAGGGAAGGAGGGGAAGAGAAAAAGAAAGTTATTATTTAACACTTCTTTCCAAGTGAGTGCGTAAGTTCTTATTACTACAATCACTGTCTATGTAATTTGTTTCTCCTGATTTTTAAACTGTATTGAAAAATTGCACCCAAACACCCCAAAACTCTCTCATATTCAAGACATCTAAAACTGATCATGCCATCTTCTCCACCAAATCTCCCACTCACCTGGCTTTCAGGGGCAGAAACATGGATAACAACTTTTACTCCTCTCTCCTCCATACCTCCTTCAATTCCAAGATCTAATTAGTCAACATCCTATATTTCATTCAAACTTTCTCCTTCCTCTGTTTCCACTCCCCCACCCACTGCCTTACCCTGGTTTAGTCTCTCACTTCTCACATGGATTCCTACAACAGCCTCTCAACTTGTCTTCCTGCCTCCCAGCTCACCCTTACCCAATCCATTCTCTGCCCTGATGCCATGTAGGTCTTTCTAAATCAGAAATATGACCACTTCCTTTAGCAACTTATCAATCTTTCAATGGCTTTCAAATGATTTTAAGATAAAAATGCAAAGTGTAAGCACAGATCTCTTTCTGATCTTCTCTCTGCTCACTCCCTCACACTGCTCTCCAGCCTTATTACATTCTTGTGGTTCCCTAACTTTCTCACAGCCTAACCTCCCAGTCTCAGCCCAACCTCCCAGTCTCAGCCCAGAACACTTTTCCTTGTTGCCGTCCCCTCTTCTCTCTCTCTCCTGTGACTCACCATGCTTGAGAAATTCTTCATCATCCTTCAACACACTGTTCAGTTTTGACTCTTTAAGCAACCCTTTCCTTACCCTCAGCCTCCATGAATCTGAGGTAGTTACCCCTTTAAAGTGCTTTCCACTATTATAGCAATTATTATAGTGAACTTTTTGTTTACTTTTCTTATCAAAAATGTCATTTCATATTAAAAATGAGTAAAAATATTTTTAAAATCACTTAAAAAATAACCTATAATCCTACTACCCAGAGGTAACCACCATTAATATTCTTATGGTTTTACCTACACACACACACACATATACACACACACTTAAAATCATATAGTAGAGATCAGAGATCAGAAAACTATGGCCCACAGTCCAAATCAAGCCTGCCATCTGTTTTCACATGGTCTGCAAGCTAAGAAGAGGCTTTATATTTAAATTATATTTAAAATTTAAATACCACTATTTAAAACTACTATTTAAAAAAATTTTAAGCTACTATTAAAAATTAAAAATTTAAAACTACTATTGATATTTCCTGACACATGAAAACTATACAAAATTCAAATTTCAATGTCCATAAATAAATTTTTATTGATAAACAACCATGCCCAATTTTTATGCACTGTCTGTGGTTATTTTCACATTAAAATAGCAGAGTTTTAATAGTTTCAACTCTCAAATTCATATGACCCACAAAGTCTAAAATATTAACCAATGTGACCTATTACCAGAAAATGTTTGCTCACCTCTGATGTAGAAAGTTATGTGTTGTTTTTCTGCTTAACATTATGAGTTCTTTCAATATTTTCTATAATTATTATGTTTTGTTGTTTTTGTGTTCAGTTGCTCAGTTGTGTCCAACTGGACCCCATGGACTGCAGCATGCCAGGCTTCCCTGTCCTTCACCATCTCCTCGAGTTTGCTCAAACTCATGTCCATTGAGTTGGTGATGCCATCCACCATCTCATCCTCTGTCTTCCCCTTCTCCTCCTGCCTTCAATTTTACCCAGCATCAGGGTCTTTTCTAATGAGTTGGCTCTTTCCGTCAGGTGGCCAAAGTATTGGAGCAAAGTATTATTGTGTTTAGTGGTTGTCTAATATCCATTAGTGGGGTGCCATAACTTAAGTATCCTCCTATCGTTAAGTATTAAACCTTGCCTCCATTTTTAATTATTGTAAAAAATATCAGGCTGAATCAATTCCAACAATCTTCATTTCATTTGACTTCTTGATCCTTTCATATAAATCTTGTGGCTCTTTATTATTCCCCAAAAATAAATTCCTAAGAGTAGAATGATTGGGTTAAAGCTTATCCTACTTTTCAATTGCTAAAGTTGTTCTCTAAAAAGTTTGTACCAACTGACTAGCACCACTACAATATATAATGACTGTCTTTCTATATGTTCGACTTCCCACTAACCCCTGAGGACCAGGACTTTTTAAACTCCCAGTATACAGCAGAGTACAAGACTCACAGGAAGCACACAGTGGATTATGAGGAATGTGTAGCCAGGCCCATTTCCAGTATAGAAGAGCAGTGTTTCTCAATCTTGAGAACTCAGAACTCAAAACAACAAGTTTGTGGACTCCCAGTTTGAAAAACCACTAAAAAAAAGAAAAAGGTCAAACTACTCCTTCAGAGACACCACATGAAAAATACAAGTGTAAGCTCTGAAATTTAGCAACTTAAATATCTTAAGTCATCCCATTAAAAACCTGTAATAATTTAGGTTCACATGGATCTCTGAGAATGTACCTCTGAAGTCCTAGGGATCTGAGAAGCACGATTTGAGAAACAATGTGACAGAGGACGCAGGATGATGAGCGGGGCCTTGGGGGAGGCACCTAGCTGTCAAATGCGTAGCTGCAGTGACAGCAAACTGCCCCAGAGATGCTCCCTGCTGACAAGCTGTGTGATCCGTACCTTCCAACCAGCAAGAGACCACTTCTGCCCACTCAGTCTTGTGGTGGTACCTCTTGGGGAAGGTAAAAAGTGGGGAAAGCTTCAGGTGGGAAGAAAACCGTAGGACTGAACCAAAAAGATTGGGGTAGTATGTTTAAAAAGGGGAGAGATGTGCTGGATAACAAAACACCTGGAAATTAGGAAACCTCAAGAATAGAGGCAGATGGGGTAGGGTTAACAGAGTCCAGAGATGAAGTCATCCCAGAGCTTGATGCAGGAAGGCTGAAGGTTAAGGACAGGGTAATGGATGGCGTGAAGCTCCTAGGAAGCATCAACAACACATCAAACTGATATGTTTCACAAACATAAAGAGTACTTGATATTATTCTTGTGGAGTCACAGTAGCTATGAAGTATATGCTGCAAGTAAACATAAGTGAAAGTTGAGCAATTACTCCGATAATTTGATTGATGCATTTAGTCAATCTGGAAAATGACATGAAGATTTTTTTGCTCAGTGCTTGCTTCTAGAATAATTATTTCAACTGTCTATTTTAACATTTCTTGATGAAATTTAAAAATTTACTTCTCACAGGAGGAAACAAGGTTTGCTCATGAAGAAAATTTTGAGGTACTATCCTGCCTTTCAGGTTCAAAGATGATATTTTTCTCATCAACAAAAATTCATAAAATTGAAGTGTTATTACACTGTTGGTGATGTACTGGCCACAGTACGCAATAATAATGTTTCATTTGTGATGCAAGGTATGCAGTATAACATAGTGAATTAAGACACAGAAGCTGCAGTCCACATTTTAGATCCACTTTAGCAGCTCTGAACATTTTATAAGCTAATTTTTCTCATTAAGTCTTGGCCTATTGTAAAATGGGAACAATAATACCACCTACCTTATAAGGTGTTATGAAGATTGAACAAAGTAATCCATGAAAGCTCTTAGTACAGTGCCTGGTATATAGTAAGCATTCAATAAATGTCTGAAATGAGTCTGAAATCCATGTTTAAGAAGGGAATGTTGCATTCTGGGATTTGTAGTTCCTGTTGGCTGAAGGCTATATGAATGACTAGAAAGCAAGCATTCAATAAATGTGAGCTATTATTTTAGTTACATTACTAGTATAATTTTTGCATACTTATAAAAACATTGGATGGAGAACATATTGAGGTCCTTGCAGGAATAAACAAAATGACTTCAAACTTTTAATAGAAAATGATTTCCAATTAGAAGTGTCTACATGAATGCCAATCACTATAGCCTTCACTAATAATTTCAAGACGCTTACTCCTTGGAAGGAAAGTTATGACCAACCTAGATAGCATATTCAAAAGCAGAGACATTACTTTGCCAACAAAGGTCCATCTAGTCAAGGCTATGGTTTTTCCTGTGGTCATGTATGGATGTGAGAGTTGGACTGTGAAGAAGGCTGAGTGCCGAAGAATTGATGCTTTTGAACTGTGGTGTTGGAGAAGACTCTTGAGAGTCCTTTGGACTGCAAGGAGATCCAACCAGTCCATTCTGAAGGAGATCAGCCCTGGGATTTCTTTGGAAGGAATGATGCTAAAGCTGAAACTCCAGTACTTTGGCCACCTCATGCGAAGAGTTGACTCATTGGAAAAGACTGATGCTGGGAGGGATCGGGGGCAGGAGGAGAAGGGGACGACAGAGGGGCAGGAGGAGAAGGGGACGACAGAGGATGAGATGGCTGGATGGCATCACTGGCTCGATGGACGTGGGTCTGGGTGAACTCCAGGAGTTGGTGATGGACAGGGAGGCCTGGCGTGCTGCGATTCATGGGGTTGCAAAGAGTCGGACACGACTGAGTGACTGAACTGAACTGAACTGAATAATTTCAGAACTATTAAAAGTCCAAAATATATGAATAAGATATTTAAGTCTGAGTCCAAATAACAGGGAGCTACTTCCAAAGAACAAGTATGTTAGAAAGAATTGTTTTTAGAACATTTTAGAAAGAATTGCTCCTCCAGAAAAATTCTCAATTAATCATTTTGTCCTTAAATTTTACACTAGTTCACTATGGTGAAATGGCTATTTTTTTTAATGTATGAAAATAATTTTATCACATATACAGATGAGGCGGACAGTACAAATATATTGCTTCTTAAAATTGAATATAGAAATGTACTAAACCTGACAAAGGTCTATGTTTAGTAAAGTTCAAGTGGGCATTTTGAACTTCATGGTAAATCCTATTATCTCATCAAACTGAGTGGGAAATCTATGTTTAAGAATGGAATGTTGCATTCTGGGATTTGTAGTTCCTCTTGGCTGAGAGCTATATGAATGACTAGGAAGACATCAACATATTCTTTTTTATGCCTCACTAAAATGAAGTAAACATATGTGACAGTAAACATGTTCTGTCGTTTTCACAACCACATTTCCAATGCTGATATAAAATGCATTCTAAATCAAAGTTTATGATGGTCTCCTGCTATTTCTTCTAATGCTAAGAACTGTCCTGACCAATTTGTTTCAAAACGCATCATACAATTCATACTAATGACTAATTTGTTAAGAACTGCCATTTGCTGATGGGTGGATTATGTTTATATATAACAGTCTTTGAATTAATATATATTATATTTTACTGTCAATCTGATTCTAATTCTACTGCCAAGCATTTTTGTTATTAGATCACATTTCAGAGTCAGGATTAAGATGTCACCTGAAATTTGTTGCCTACAAATGAGATCTGAATATCAATTTTCTAATGTTTTCTTGAAAACACACCACATGCTCTCTATCAGGTAATCTAAATTACATCCTAAGTACAGAAGTGCATAAAATCTAGTTTTAAAAGCTGAAGAATTTCTTTTGGCTTCTTCAGAGTGTGAAATTACCAAACATACAAAAATTCAGAGAATATTTTAGGATAATCTATTTAATCCAAAAATAGAACAAAACAAGTTAACCCCAAAGTGGGATGTATTTAGAGATTGCTTACATATAGGATTTATCTATGGAAAAATATGACAGTAAGAAAAAAGTAATATTGCAATGAACGAGCACAGCACACTGTACTCTATAAAGAACTTTTGTTACCAGAGATAACAAATTATAATACAGAGGAATGGGATGTTTGTTTCCCATCCTTACCCTGATTCAATACAGTGTGTGTTTCTTAACACAAGATACTTCTGTGGGATACTCTGCACTTTCCTATCTTCCAGATGAGGCAACACCTCATTTCCCTCCTCTCTGTAACCCCAGAGAAAATATACTTCCACCAGCCACAAGGAAACCCACAAGCTATCAACTACCCAGTATCGCCATTATTGAGCCTCTCTCTTAGGCAGCTCCAAGGCTGCCCTTGAAGGATCTATACGTGAAATAAAGCTCTGTGGCCTTCTCCTCTGTGGCCTCCTCTATACCTGAAATAAAGCTCTGTCTCCCTTATATAAATTCCTTGGCAAGAATTCTGCCCCAATTTCCCTGAATAAAGTCCAGCTTGTTTATCTGAGTTTCATTTGCAGGAATATTACTTGAGATATCACTTAATTGTAATTTGTTATTTGCATTTACATGTATGGGGTAAAGCAGGAGAGAAAAAAGAAATTAAACAATGTGAATGCACCTTTGTTCAAGTTATCAGCTTCTAAATCTTTTATAAGATGTCAGTATATGGCAAAGAAGTCCCCAAGAGGAAATCAGTGGGGGTTTTCATATGAAACTGTCCAAATAGTATTCAATGACCACTCTGTAGGATACTGCAGATGTCCACGGCCATCTAAGGGATTAACTAGATGACTTCTAAGGTCCCATCAAATTCCATGGTTTTGCAATAGAGTAATTCATTAATTCACTCAGCATTTATTGAGTACTTATAACTTACAAGGTAAAAGAAGCAGCTGAAATCTAGAAACTTTGATTGTGACATGTTTAACTTTGTTTTCTACCATATTTCAATATTAAACTTTGTGTTTTAAGAGGCTCATAATAGCCAAGTCCTTATTGAAATACAAAAATAAAAGCACTGTCTATACTATTGAAGAAATCTATTTTTTTTTTCAGTGATAGGACATAATTTGGCTTTGCCATTGAAGACTTCACCTTTTCTTCCTTTTCAGACACACACACTCAGGAGAAAATGAAGCTGCTATGGCAGGCATGTTGATTTTTTCTTTTCTTTTTGCCAAAACAATATCCCTTTTCTTCTCATCAACAGAACCCTTATTTCATGTGAGAAACCCACAATATGTGATTTTAGGAAGGACCAACCCTGCCCCCTCACCCACTGATGAGCAAAGGCACTGACAGAGGACTAACCCATCCTAGTTATGAATTGGTTGATAGGCTCAAGGATGAAAACGTGATTGATTCAGGGATGAAAGATGATTCAAGCCGGAAAAAGCTTCCTGTGGGAGCTATCTGGAAAGACCTTTCACCATAATTACTAAGCTTAGGATATGAGCCTAATGTAGCTGATTGGCCATCCTACCAGCAATGTGTGAGAATTTGCCCAAGAGACGGAGAGACAAAGCTTTGACAACATCACTGTATTCCTGATCCAGCCATGACTTATCCTCCTACTTACACAAGTAAACACATTCAGAGATTTAGTTCATATTTTTAATGGGTTTGCCAAACTGAACTTACTTAATGAATGCATGAAACACATTAAAATCAACTCCATCTTTGAACTGAGGGTTAGCTAAAGAACTGTATATGATAAACAGCATCATTTAGCCACTTTCAAAACCTTGCTACTATGTAGAAGCATCTAGAAAAATTGTACCAATGAACCTATCTGCAGGGCAAGAATAGAGACACAGACGTACAGAATGGACTTGTAGACACAGTGGGAAAAGGAGAGGGTGGGACAAAGTGAGACAGTAGCGTGGAAAGCATACACATGACCGTATGTAAAAGAGCTAGCTAGTGGGGAAGTTTCTGTGTATCACAGGGAGTTAAACTTGGGGCTCTGCGACAACCTATAAGGGTGGGATGGAGTGAGGAGGGGGAGATTCAAGAGGGAGGGGACATATGCATACTTGGGGCTGATTCACGCTGCTGTATGGAAGAAACCAACACAACACTATAAGGCAATTATCCTCCAATTAAAAATAAAATTTAAAACACTAAAATGAGGTACCACCTCACACGGGTCAGAATGGCTGTCATTGAAAAGTCTACAAATAACAAATGCTGGAGAGAGAGTGGAGAAAAAGGAATCCTCCTACACTGTGGTGGGAGGGATATAAATGGTATGACCACTAAAGAGAGCAGTAAGGAGGTTCCTTAAAAAACAAAAACAGAGTTATCATATGATCCAGCAATCCCACTCCCGGGCATATAACTGGAGAAAACTACAATTTGAAAAGATACATGTAGCCTAATGCTCACTTACAATACTATTTGTATTAATAATAGTCAAGACATGGAAACAACCTAGATGGCCATCAACAGATGAATTAATAAAGAACTGTGGTGTATTTATACACAATAGAATACTACTCAGCCATAAGAAAGAATGCAATAATGCCATGTGTACTAACATGGGAGAACCCAGTGATTATGATACTAAGTGAAATAAGTCAAATACTACATGATATTACTTACAGGTGGGATCTAAAATATGATACAAATGAACTTATTTATAAAACAGAAACAGACTCACAGACATAGAAAACAACTTTATGGTTACCAAAGGGAAAGGGGTGGGGGAGGGATAAATTAGGAGTTTGGGATTATCAGACACAAACCATATATACAGAATGGATAAACAGCCAGGTCCCACTGTATAGCACAGGGAACTATGTCAAATATCCTGTAATAAACCATAATATTAAAGAATAAAAAAAGTTAAAAAACACATTACTCTGGAATTTGGTTTTTGAACAGAGTGAAGTGTCAGTCACTGAAGATCAGTTCTTTTCCCCCAACACCCACTTTCTGACTGCTTCTTCAAGTCCCTCCCCACACCCACAATGTCTAAATAAAATGGTTTTACTTTAAATCATTGGAGGTCAGAAATAAGACAAATGTTTAAAGTCTGACAAGAATCTTGGTTTTGACATCTATAATGGAAATGTTAACTAACGATTGTGCAGTACTACTGTCTCTATGTGCTAAGTAAGATGACAAAATATTTCACAACATTTCAAAACACTTCTGAAGTAAACATCATAGGATAACTGTCAAGACCAGCGTTAAATGATTTCTATCTCCATTATTTAATATATGCCTGGATTAACTATCATTATTACCTCCACCTGTCATCACTTAGCTTATCTGTCACAATCACACCCTAATGATAAGTGACTCAGAAGGAGTCCCAGGGAATACATTTTCTTAGTTTAGTCCATGAAGTCCAAGTATGGCAGTGTTCACAAAGTGAACACAATAGTGATGTCACCTCCTATTTCTGTTATCTACTTTAGAGCAGATATTTTATCAAAATGGCTGAGTCTTGATTAAAAAAAAACTTAGTAGAGTTGCTGAAAAGTCTGAGTAAATATCTGGGCTTTAGGTTATCTATTTCATTGATTTTAATAAGTTAGTAATTTTAGTGTTTTGGTCAATGATACATAATATACTGCCAGACGTCTCCTTTGCTAACATTTGGGTTCAGCAATTCTCATTCATCAGACATCTGTGGAGTGCCTATTACGAGGCTGACTTTGAGATATTTTCCAAGGTCACAAAGAGACATAGGACAGGGCATCTTGAACAATGCAGGCTGGTGTGGTGGATGTATTCTCATAGCATTTGGTAGAGCTATCCTGGGGACTGACCAGTTCTGATCCCTTTGCAAAGCCCTACGCATCGGAATCCTCCCTTATCCTCCCGCTACTGAGCGATGCCACCAAACCTCGGCAGCGAACTGGCTGCACCAGCGCCACCTGGGGGAGATCTGGGAGAATGCAGGTTCCCAGGCCCCATTGCTGACTCAACAGATTTGGAGCTAAAAAACTGGGGAATCTATGTTTCTTTAAAAAAAAAACAACTTTCCACTTGAGTATGATACACAACCACGTTTTAGAAGCGCTTTTCTACATACCCATTCTTCTGGGGATGGAAAAATAGGACAGCTATTCAAAGCTTATCAATTCACAAAATACCTCTGTCACTAGATTTATGAGGAAGCCTGATAATTTCTCTTTTATAGTATTAATAGTTCTTTTAACTTAAGGCATAGGCTACCCTCTACCTAAAGCATAGCAATGATTAATCATCAACCATAAGATAAAGAGAAACCTCCTCTCTGTGGCATACCTGGTTCACCATGATCAGACCACTGCCTACCTGTCCCTTCCTATTTGTCTCAGAACCTATTTCTCAATTCCTTTCTCCCCTGCCTGAAGCCCAATGATGAAAAAGTATTTACTGTTCTGCTAGTGCTCCACCTTGGCTCAGCTCTGAGCCTTTGGTACTGCTCAGCTGGTACCCACACCTCTTACATCTGGAAAATAATCTTATAAAGGATGCCCTGATTCCTTCCTATACTCTCCTTTTCCCTTATATTTTATACAGATTTCTGCTGAAGCCTCTCTAAACTTACTGGACTTACTTGTTAAAATGCTCCTCTTTTGAGGTCTGAAACTGAACTTTAAGTAGCTCCCTCCTTCCCTCAAAAAGAAAAAGTGAGCGAGAAGGCAAGAGTGAGAGAGTGGAGGACAGAGGGGGAGAGAGAGAGACTGCAACGTTAATGGAAGAATGTGAACAATGAGTAAATCTCGGTGAAGGATTTCTGTAGGACTGAAGTTTTTCAAAAGGAAAAGTTAAATGTGTTAAGTGGCCTCTGTGTAAGTTTTGGAGTACAGGAACCATCACACTCATCTTTTATTGCTCATATCTGGTTTTCATTAACTACTGAATGAATCAGTGAGTGAGAGGGAAGGACACATTAATATTTTGATCTCTTCTGATGCATGAGTTAAATTTTACCTCATAGAAAATAGTTTGAATTCCAGCTGAGGTTGGAGGGTCAGAAACAGAGGAGGTTGGACTTTCTAAGCTGTCGAGACTCTGTTTCTAAAGGGAAGAAGCTACTAGCAACAGTAAAGTTAGGGTGAACTGTTCCCCAGGCAAACCTCAGTGCAAAATGCGTTCCCTACGTCAGGCCCCACGCTGATAGAATTCTTTTTTTTTTCCCTAGTAGGAGCTGAGAAATAGTTGCACACCCATAAAACTGCATCTGTTTATTCATTTAGAATTTCAATTTTTACACAGCAGAAATACTTGAAGGTTACAATGATCAAAATTTTATTTTATTCAAACACTCTGAATTTAATAATTACTTACAACAAAAATAAGTGCCTGCCAGCAACCTACAAGTTCAACTTTCCCCACATCTTACTTTTTTATTTCTATCGAAATAATAATTGACCTTTGCAAAAAAAAATTAATAATGATTCTAGTTCTATCTTTTGATGGTGTTAGCTGTGCTAAGGAGACACATCATTCCCTGTAAACTGGAGGGCCCATTCTACAAATGAGCTTGCAGTTCTACTCATGTCTTAATTTGGAAGCAAATTGTTTTATCAGGGTGTTTCTGGGGAGTTAGAAACACATGGGCCTTCACCTCATGAGTCTTCTTGAACACTTCTTTACATCCTCATTCCCTGTCACCTGCTTCAGGGCATAACAAAGCCCTCCTTTCACCCCACGTCTTCTTTAAATCAGAAGAAAACGGCATGTGGGTTACACGAAGCATCATAAAGAAATATTAGACACCATCTGAGGTGAAAAAAGTTGTTTTACAAAGTCTAAAGAAAAAGATCAATTTCTTGTCCTTACTTTAAAACAAAAACATCTCAGATATTAAAAGTCCATTCTCAGGTTAAAGAAGGCTCAGGGCAGTCACCAAATAAAAACACTTAGCTGACAGTAGCAGTAATAACATATTTTGGTTTCCTTTAGTCTTTTTTTTTTTTTTTTTTAAGCTAGTTGTTAAACAGAACAAAATGGAATGCCCAGTTTACAGTGTAAGCAGGCTTTGTGTTGACAATGAGATATGGAGCTTCTAAGATGAGCAATCCATGAAAAATAGTTTGCTGAGGACTTGGTCAAGGCCAGCTGAATTTAAGTTTTCCTCCCCCACTTCGTTTGTCATTAAACTCAGAAAAGCATTTTGGAATTGGATCTGAGAAAAAGATACTCTGGCCAACATCATAAAGCTGGTTATTTAAAGTGATGCTAAAAGGTTCCAAAGGAATAGGAAACCAGGGCCATTCTGTGATACTTGAAAAATGCACTCTATCTTTTTAAACGTAGCTCTGAAATCGCTGGTTTGAAGTAGAGCATATTTTATGGACATTATACCTCCTCAAGTGCCATGAAACACACAAAAAGGATTATGGATTTCCTCTTCAGTGGAGCATTAAATGGTCCCCTAAATAGCAATTTTCTAAAAGAGCAAATATATGTGGCGTATCCTGCATATGTTTTCCTGACACTGCAGGGTCTATCCATAATACAGACTGTAGGAGACAGGTAACAGTTTCTAGTTCATAGGGAAAAAAAATCTTAATTTTACCACGAAAATGAAGGCAGTTAATTGAGGATACTTAAAAGCAAAAAATGAACTTTTTGCAAACTTTCAAGAATAGTAGATTGTTAAGTTTACTACCTTTGTCAGTCTCTTGCTAGTAACATCAAGGATTCGTTTTGTCCTTTGCTGCTCTAACTAGACTACTTAACGCTTCCATTTCCACAGCCTGTTAGGCTTCACGCCCCAGTTCCAATACTGCCGCCTCCATTGAAACCCCTTTACTGACCCCAGCCAAGAGCAATTGCCCCGGTCCCCAGACTCCTTCGTCACCTTATTTTCACTTTTCTAATTTAGATATTGCGTTTCACTCTATAGTACAACTGTGAAAGAGCGAGTCTTAAATTCTGTAGATTATAAGCTAGATGAGAGCAAGAACTTTTTATCGATCTTTTCGGTAAATTTATTTATTTTAATTGTAGGCTAATTACTTTACAATATTGTAGTGGTTTTTGCCATACATTCACATGAATCAGCCATGGGGGTTCTATAGGACAGTACAATATTTTTTTTCAACTTTTTCAAGTTGATGCTACCTCAAAAGGCAAATAGCCAAAAAAGTAACATCAGTGCCTCAAAATTCAGATTCTGAAAAAGTTTCGAATTAAAAAGCCAACACAATCAGAAGTTTCATATGCCATTATAGTGATTCCTTGGCTTCTCATAAAGTAGGCTTGTGTGTTTAGAAGAGTAAGATTCTCTATAAACAGTCATTAAGACATTAGTAAAGGATGTTTGCTTACCAATGCTCATGAATTTGCACTAAAGAAGGGAGGTTAGGTACTTTCCAATGACACCTCAGCTCCACACAGTCAGGTACTGGCTAATGATACAGAAAGCCAACTCAAAGAACAAATTCAAGCTAGAAAATCTGCTTATTAAGGTGTAATTATTGTGCAGATACTGCTAACATGGTAAATGTTTTACTACATGTGCAAGGTAAATATTAAGGTGATATGAAGGAAGAACTCCTTTTTTTCTGCTAGATTGTTGATAAACACACTAGCTCTGAAATGTAGAAAATTAAATTGGAGTGCATTGTCAATAATATATTTTGAAATGCAAGTTTTTTGGGGAAACGTGTTCTGATGGCACAATTGAAATGATAAGAAAGTATCCTGGACTCACACTAAGGAGTTTTGCTAGAATGGAAATCAACATTATGCTTCCTTCATCAAGAAAATCCTCTCGTGGAAAAGAAACTACAACTGCACTAAACAGTGTGCTTATTGACACAATGAAGACCGTAGATTTATAAAGCTAGTGCATGACATTTGGTATTATTTTCTTTATTACATGATCAGACAAAATCTGGTGATGGCTGACCACAACTGCACACGGAGGTACAACAGAGAGAAAAGTTTATTTCAAAAATATATAACTACCAAATAAACTTCTAGTGATTCTATAAAGCAAAAATAAATAAAATCCATGTCCTGGGAATTAAATTTATTTTCAGATAATAATTCCTTAAAAGCCATTAAAAAAAAAAAAAAAGGTCCAGTTTCCAGGGCTTCCCTGCTGGCTCAGTGGTAACAAATCCACCTGCCAATGCATGAGACATGGGTTCCACACTTGATCCGGGAAGATCCCATATGTCTTGGAACAACTAAGCCCATGCAGCACAACTATTGAGCCCATGCTCCACAGCCCAGGAGCTGAAACTACTGAAACCCACACATGCTAGAACCTCTGCTCTTCAACAAGAAAAGTCATGGCAATGAGAAGCCCGTGTACTGTAACTAGAGTGTAGCTCCTGTTCCCTCAACTGGAGAAAAACCCAAACAGCAACAAAGACCCAGCACAGCCAAAATAAATAAATGAAACTTAATTAAAAAAAAATCTAGGTCCCGTTAGATTATAAGTTTCCAGAAGCCAGACCATGTCCTATTTCCTTTAGCCTCCCACAGCTCCAAGGTCAGAAAATTTGTGTTTCATCAGTGTTAACAATTATTTGTTCATTCAAAAATATAACTGTGTCTACAGAGCCAATGTTACACAGCTTACATGGCTCTATCTACTTGCCATTTTAAGATTAAAGTCT
Source organism: Bison bison bison (assembly GCF_000754665.1). Classification (NCBI taxonomy): domain Eukaryota; kingdom Metazoa; phylum Chordata; class Mammalia; order Artiodactyla; family Bovidae; genus Bison; species Bison bison. The sequence goes on along the minus strand of NW_011495022.1, from coordinate 1,824,183 downwards.
TCTTGGATCCCATTTCTTCATACACATCCAAATACTTAATACATAACCCAAATATTTCTATCATCTGGGTGAGTCTCCCTAGAGACTTTGCTGCTGCTGCATTACTTCAGTCGTGTCCGACTCTGTGCGACCCCATAGACGGCAGCCCACCAGGCTTCCCCATCCCTGGGATTCTCCAGGCAAGAACACTAGAGTGGGTTTCCATTTCCTTCTCCATTGCATGAAAGTGAAAAGTGAAAGTGAAGTCGCTCAGTCATGTCTGACTCTAGCGACCCCATGGACTGCAGCCTACCAGGCTCCTCCGTCCATGGGATTTTCTAGGCAAAATTACTGGAGTGGCGTGCCATTGCCTTCTCCACCCTAGAGATTTTAGGAATTGATAAAACATATTTGTGATCTATACCACTGATGAGTGAGGTATATTTATATTCAGAAAAATAAATGACTCTCATAGTCTTGATTTTATATGTGCAGCATTAATGGTAAGAGGGAGGTATTCATTATAAAGACCTATCAACACTGAGGCTTCACTCGTGTATTCTTAGATTACTCAATATCATACTTTTCTTGTGTCAGAAATTCTAATTTAACTACATAACACTTCTAGTAGTGTTCAGGTAGACAAAGCTACTCAAAACTATTACATGTTTTCTTTCTTTATTTTCTTTATTTCATACATTGCTTTATATAAAAAATAAGGTGATTATTCTACAGTTCAGTTCAGTTCAGTCACTCAGTCGTGTCCGACTCTTTGCGACCCCATGAATCACAGCACGCCAGGCCTCCCTGTCCATCATCAACTCCTGGAGTTCACTCAGACTCACGTCCATCAAGTTGCTGATGCCATCCAGCCATCCCATCCTCTGTTGGCCCCTCCTCCTCCTGCCCCCAATCCCTCCCAGCATTAGAGTCTTTTCCAATGAGTCAACTCTTCACATGAGGTGGCCAAAGTACTGGAGTTTCAGCTTTAGCATCATCCATTCCAAAGAAATCCCAGGGCTGATCTCCTTCAGAATGGACTGGTTGGATCTCCTTGCAGTCCAAGGGACTCTCAAGAGTCTTCTCCAACAACACAGCTCAAAAGCATCAATT
>NW_011495022.1:1822027-1822991 GCF_000754665.1 Bison bison bison | reverse complement strand
GCTCAGCTTTCTTCACAGTCCAACTCTCACATCCATACATGACCACAGAAAAAACCATAGCCTTGACTAGATGGACATTTGTTGGCAAAGTAATGTCTCTGCTTTTGAATATGCTACCTAGGTTGGTCATAACTTCCCTTCCAAGGAGTAAGTGTCTTTTAATTTCATGGCTGCACTCACCATCTGCAGTGATTTTAGAGCCAAAAAAATAAAGTCTGACACTGTTTCCACTGTTTCCCCATCTATTTCCCATGAAGTGATGGGACCAGATGCCAGGATCTTCATTTTCTGAATGTTAAGCTTTAAGCCAACTTTTTCACTCTCCACTTTCACTTTCATCAAGAGGCTTTTTCGTTCCTCTTCACTTTCTGCCATAAGGGTGGTGTCAACTGCATATCTGAGGTTACTGATATTTCTCCCAGCAATATTGATTCCAGCTTGTGCTTCTTCCAGCCCAATGTTTCTCATGATGTACTCTGCATAGAAGTTAAATAAGCAGGGTGACAATATACAGCCTTGACGTACTCATTTTCCTATTTGGAACCAGTCTGCTGTTCCATGTCCAGTTCTAACTGTTGCTTCCTGATCTACACATAGGTTTCTCAAGAGGCAGGTCAGGTGGTCTGGTATTCCCATCTCTTTCAGAATTTTCCACAGTTTCTTGTGATCCACACAGTCAAAGGCTTTGACATAGTCAATAAAGCAGAAATAGATGTTTTTCTGGAACTGTCTTGCTTTTTCCATGATCCAGAGGATGTTGGCAACTTGATCTCTGGTTCCTCTGCCTTTTCTAAAACCAGCTTGAACATCTGGAAGTTCACAGTTCACATATTGCTGAAGCCTGGCTTGGAGAATTTTGAGCATTACTTTACTAGCGTGTGAGATGAGTGCAATCGTGCGGTACTTTGAGCATTCTTTGGCATTGCCTTTCTTTGGGACTGGAATGAAAACTGACCTTTTCCAG
>NW_011495022.1:1741097-1821927 GCF_000754665.1 Bison bison bison | reverse complement strand
GAGTTTTCCAAATTTGCTGGCATAATGAGTGTAGCACTTTCACAGCATCATCTTTCAGGATTTGAAATACCTCAACTGGAATTCCATTACCTCCACTAGCTTTGTTCGTAGTGATGCTTCCTAAGGCCCACTTGACTTCACATTCCAGGATGTCTGGCTCTAGGTGAGTGATCACACCATCGTGATTATCTGGGCCATGAAGATCTTTTTTGTAGAGTTCTTCTGTGTATTCTTGCCACCTCTTCTTAATATCTTGTGCTTCTGTTAGGTCCATACCATTTCTGTCCTTTATTGAGCCCATCTTTGCATGAAATGTTCCCTTGGTATCTGTAATTTTCTTGAAGAGATCCCTAGTCTTTCCCATTCTGTTGTTTTCCTCTTTCTTTGCATTGATCACTGAGGAAGGCTTTCTTATCTCTCCTTGCTATTCTTTGAAACTCTGCATTCAAATGGGTATATCTTTCCTTTTCTCCTTTGCTTTTCACTTCTTTTCACAGCTATTTGTAAGGCCTCCCCATTCAGCCATTTTGCTATTTTGCATTTCTTTTCCATGGGGATGGTCTTGATCCCTGTCTCCTGTACAATGTCACAAACCTCCGTCCATAGTTCATCTGGCACTCTATCTATCAGATCTAGTCCCTTAAATCTATTTCTCACTTCCACTGTATAATCATAAGGGATTTGATTTAGGTAATATTTGAATGGTCTAGTGGTTTTCCCTACTTTTTTCAATTATATCTGAATTTGGCAATAAGGAGTTCATGATCTGACCCATAGTCAGCTCCTGGTCTTGCTTTTTTTGACTGTATACAGCTTCTCCATCTTTGGTTGCAAAGAATATAATCAATCTGATTTTGGTGTTGACCATCTGGTGATGTCCACGTGTAGAGTCTTCTCTTGTGTTGTTGGAAGAGGGTGTTTGCTATGATCAGTGCATTCCCTTGGCAGAACTCTCTTAGTCTTTGCCCTGCTTCATTCTGTATTCCAAGGCCAAATCTGCCTGTTACTCCAGGTGTTTCTTGACTTCCTACTTTTGCATTCCAGTCCCCTATTATGAAAAGGACATCTTTTTTGGGTGTTAGTTCTAAAAGGTCTTGTAGGTCTTCATAGAACCATTCTACTTCAGTTCTATGAACGGTTCTATTGTACAGTAGGAGACTACAATTTGATACCTGCAAGACACTCATCAGAAGACCTAAAATAAAAAGGTAATGCAACACTAAATGCTGGTGGGGATGCAGAGAAATTGAATCTCTCAGCATTGCTGGTGAGAACATAAAATGTTACAGCCACTCTGGAAAACAATCTGGTACTTTCAAATGAAAATAAACGTAGAACTACCATAAGACTCAGTACCTCATCCCAGTGAATTGAAAACTTATATCCATAACAAAGACTGTACATGAGTATTTGTAATAGCTTTAAATTTATAATATCCAAAACCTCGACACAACTAATATGTGCCTGAGTCGGTGAATGATTAAACAAACGGGTCCATTCACACCATCTAATGCTACCTAGCAATAAAGGATAGGCTATGTTACATACAGCAGCTTAGATGGATCTTGAGGGTTTTATGAGTGAAAAAGGCCAATTGCAAAAAGTCAAAACTGTATGCTTCCATTTATACAAATAAAATTCTTGGATAATGAAATTTATAGTGATGGAAGACAGATCTGTGGTTACCAGGGTTTAGGGGTTGTGCCTGGAAGAAGATACAGCAGAGGGAGATCTCTGTGATAAAGGAAGTCTTTGATTGCATAAGTGGTTATACTAAATCTACACATGTGACAAAATGATATAGTATCTACTTTGCAAATACAATGTATCAATATCAAGTTCCTGGTTTTATATTATAATTGAGTATGTTCTAACCATTGGAGGAAACTGGATGAAGGATACCCAGGTCCTTTCAGAACTAACCTTGCAACCTCCTGTGAATCTAAAATTATTTCTCAAACTGGTTAAAATTGAAAATACATAAAAATAAATTTTATAAATATGTAAAATTGTATGGAACTTAATGATAGCAAGCATATACTAGACTCTCCAAGGCATCTGGGTCTATATTGTTGCTCCATATTTGATTTTTAATGTTACTTGTATGTTACCAGTCTTCCTCTACTAGATTATAAATTTCAGAAGGGCAATGACTATTGTCAGCTTTGTCCACTGCTTAATCCCAAGATCAATGCTTGCATACTTGATGTATTCAGTCAAAATCTGTTGAATGAGACAAATAAAACAGTAGATCTATTGCTTTAGCATGTATAGGTCATAACTTATGGTAACAGATGAAAAGATGCCCAGTCTCAGACCGTGATCATGAGAATTGCAATTGCAGTGCTGCTGCTCCTAAGTCACTTCAGTTGTTTCCGACTCTGTGGGACCCCATACACAGCAGCCCACCAGACTCCGCTGTCCCTGGGATTCTCCAGGCAAGAACACTGGAGTGGGTTGCCATTTCCTTCTCCAGTGCATGAAAGTGAAGTTGCTCAGTCATGTCCGACTCTTCGCGACCCCATGGACTCCAGCCTACCAGGCTCCTCCATCCATGGGATTTTCCAGGCAAGAGTACTGGAGTGGGATGCCATTGCCTTCTCCAGAGAATTGCAGTAACCCACATCAAAACATTCTTTTTATCTCCTTAACTGTCCACTTACTCTTGTGTTTCATTTACTCAAGTAAGTACAGGCACACAGTTATTCTAACTGTTGCTTATGTAAGTTCTCAATAAACAAAAAATGTCTTGTTAGCCTTTAACTATATAACTTGAAACATTAAAGCACAAAACAATATTAAAAATATAAAATTCTATTTTTTAAATAATAATATTGACTTTAAAACGTTGAAAAAACATAGTTCAAATACATCAGTACAGCTCTTAGTCTCTCTCACAGAAGGTTAGATAAGACATGAAAAATCACTTGGTGTTATTTTATTATAAGTAACTTCATTATAATATAATCACATTATAATAATACGTTATTATCACTTGGAATCCAAAGAACTCCATAGAAAGCATTTGCACGTCTCAATACAAGCTGTATTTTGTTCTCCTACTCTAACCATATGAGGTTCTTTAGAACTAAAATCTAAAATATAATTTTACTTAATTTTGTCCTTAGCCCTGTATATGTGAGTTATGTGATGTTCCCCACCAGGTGTTCTCTGGCCAATGCACACTGCCTTCACCAGGGGCCCTAAGGATGTGCACACCAGAATCTTCCCTGTCGGCACTGGACAAGACTTAGGTCTGTCCTCCCCATCGGGGACCAAGCCATCCTCACTGTTGGCTGTGATGTGACAGCACTTTTCGTGAAATCAAGGGTACACTTCCAGACAGGACAAGGCCTGAGTGCTCAGCTTGTGCCAGGAGACGTCAGGATACAGTGCAGTGGAAAGATCATTACAAACTGGATTTTAATCAGAGTGGGAGTCCCAGCTCAGCCAGTATCCGCCCTGAGCAAGTCATCAAACCTCTCTGAAAACAGACTGGTGGCTGCCAGGGGCAGTGTGCTTTTCTCATAATATTGTCATAAGGATGAAATGAGATGATGCATGGAAAGTGTTTAGCGCAGTGCTTGGCCACTGTTCTTCCATAAAGGTTAGTAACTGTTAGTCATCAGTCATTACTAATGACTGCCAAAATGTAAGATAATGTAAGATCACAAATGATTTGGAAATCACATACTTCTTTTCACGGGTACTTTATGCCTTTACTTCACTATCAACATAGGTTATACCCTCCTTTTTAACCATACTTCTTAAATTTAATTTTTAGTTTACACATACAGTATGGAAATGAAATGGCTTTCTGGCTCAAAATATTTTCTGATGCAAGGAAAAAGCAACACGCCACACCTCATTCCAGCGGTGAAAACCCGACTGCACACGTCTGTCTGATGATGCTATCATCCTGCTCTGTCTGTAAGGGCCGCCCCTCATCCCAACTGGCACACATAGCGGAACTCAACGTCTGGTTGGCCTCCAGTTTGAAACAGGAGCTGCAGCTAATGGACTGCTGAAAAGCGTGAGGGCCACAGCTGTTCAGGGTGGAAATAGCCTCGAACTGAAAACTGACCATGGCCCTCATTCAGTTAAGAATTCTTCAGGGCAACTCTAACTTTCAGTGGTTCCTGTGCTAAAACCAAATTAGTAAAATATGAGATGGTTCTGTTGTTGCTAGGAAATGCCAGCAACATAAGCCATGACAGAAAAAGATGAAACTAAGAAAAGTAACTTGGAAAACTCTGGCATTGCATTGAATCAGTCAATTTAGATTCAAGAAAATAAGCAGGCTTTTTTTTTTTTTTTTTTGGTCAAACCAGAGTCATTTACTAAAAGCCCATTAAAGGTCCATTTTAGTATAAAATCTGCTCACAAAGGAAATGCCAGAGCAACCTTTCCCTTTCAAAGTTACAACTTAGTTCCTTTACAATTAAATGTAAATAGAATCAGATATTTTCTTCTCTTCAATTTGCTGCAAAGCAATTTTTGTACAAAAAAGATTTTTGTAGAGACCCAATAAAAGATTATATTTTAAAACAGATTTTAAATGCACCCAAAGAAGTCTACAACATAATTTTTCATAAGTGCATTTTCTTAAATTTTTTCTTCTTGAGTATTTGCATATAAATGACTTCTATGTCTGCTTTGTGAAATGAAGTAAATAATATAATTTGAAGTAATCTACAGGTGCACGGATTAGATTACCAGTGGGGGCTTCTGTTGTTTGAGGGATGTGTTGATACCCTTGGATTTGTTTAGATTTTACTACCTTCCTCTCAGATCTGTAGCTTTTTATGTGACTGAGAAAAAGAGTCCTGGAGGCTTATCAAGAATGTCATTGTGTGTTTTACTGGAGAATTTGAATTCTACCATGCTTGAATAAAACACCAGAATAACAACAAAGAGAACGACACATTCCCTAAGGTTTGATGAAAGCTAAAACATTGGGAAGTTTTTGTACCAAACAGAAGGATAAATAAATATAAGTACTAAACTAACAATTGTTCACAGGATGAAGCCAAAGTAGAGGAAAAAGAGAGCTACTTCTGTCTTAAAGAGTTTGCTCTCTTCCCTGCTCCAGAAATGAAACTTCTTACACCTGTCACTCCCACAGCCCTGTATTTCAAGGTTGACCTTAAATTCTACCTTCTCCATAGAACTGCTCCAGCCAAGTCACTTTCTCTTGTCATCTGAACTTGCCTATACTACTTTCACTATCATCAGTTTTCACCTGGGGACCTAATCATCCCGTGCCTTGATGATGTTATATCACTGTTATTTCATGGCTTCATTGGTCTCCTACAGTTACTTCCCCCTGTGTTATTATACAAGGTTCTGGAGGCCAAGGATGTCTCTTTCATTTCTTTTGTGTCTCCTCACCCTGCAATGCCAAACACAGAGCCAGGAACGTAGAAGACAGGGAGTCTAGTCCAGCAGAGCCGAGTCATCCTGATGCTACCACAACTGGACTCCTGAAAACCCTATAAGACCCATGGCTGTAACATTGATGAGAAATTACAGGGTGGTCCTTTTAGGTCAGTGGAGGCATGATATCCTTATAACTCCAGCATACCAATGATGAGGGCTTCTGAGGTGGCACAAGTGGTAAAGAACCTGCTTGCCAATGCAGGACACATAAGAGACATGGGTTTGATCTCTGGGTGGTGAAGATGCCCTGGAGGAGGGCATGGCAACCCATTCCAGTATTCTTGCCTGGAGAATTCCATGGACAGAGGAACCTGGTGGACTACAGTCCATGGGGTTGCAAGAGTCAGACATGACTGAAGTGACCTCACTTACTCATTCACTCTCACTAATTCACTCACTCACTCTCACTCACTTGCACACACCTTACTAAGTAGGTATTATTATTTACAGGGAAAGAAACTGAGACAGAGAGAGGGCAAGGAACTCTTCCAGAGTTACACACCTATGGTGCAACTCTGGGATTCATGTCTAGGCAGGCAGAGCTTCATGCTCACATGCAAGGTACATTACCGCTCATAAAATTTACTGCTCAGAATTATTTTTAAGGATTAAACAAATTAATACTTTAAAAACATTTAGTAATACTTGATATGAAATATTAAAATTTTAAAAGTGGTTGACATGTAGTAAGTACTCTATAAAAACCCACTGTATTATGTTTATCTTATATCATAATTTGGCTCCAAACTCTTACAACTAATTTAGACAGAAATGATCTAGATAATAACTTAATATATGCTGACACAATCTCTGTCCAGAGGAGGCTTAAACTCTTAAGAGAAAGATATATGTATGTTAAAAAAAAAAAAAACTAAGCAAACTGATTTTAAAAGCGAGGCTAACTGATGAAGAAAAGCCCACTGGGTGGGAAATGTGGATTGCCCTTGCCCTACCCAGCTCTCTTATCACATAGAGCTAACAGGCACCCAAGATGATTCTGGTGTAAATGCTCATAAACAACACTTTTAACACACCTATACAGCCCACACTTGGACGAGTACCATAGTAGAGTGTGAGACAATGCTTACATAAAGAGGTGCTGATTGAGAAGCTCAGAGGAAACCAGTGGAGACAGAGGGGCCCAACGTGGAGTTGGAGCCCAGGGAGTGCTTCTCAGAAGATGGTGACTTAGCATTCCAAAATAAAGATATCAGTAATTCACTTGGGAACTCATCCTCCAGCTCATTCCTCAGTTAAAAGAGGAATAATGACATAGACCAGAAAAACCAATAGTATGAGTAATTCATCAGTTCCAGCATGTTCTCTCAGAAGCCCAAATGTTCTATACATTAATAACTAGTCTTAAAAACCTCCAACTGTTGTTAGAAGAGTACAGTATACAAATAATAAACCATCACTATTTTCTTTACCATAGTCCTTTCTTATGGTTTTTTTTTTCCTATATAGAGATGAATGGTCCCTGAACTTATGTAATGGATACATGTATTCATTCATTCACTCATTCATTTATTCACTCACTCTACAAACATTTATCTAATATATAATCTACGCACAGTGCTAGGGCTAAGTGGAAACATGTTCACAGTCTAATGAAGACAAATATGCAACAGACCGGTTTTCCATGAATTGGATACTATAGTAGAAGTAGGCAGGCGACAAGTTATTACAGAGGGGCCTCAGAAGAGGATGTGGTCAACAGCATAAAAGGGGAGCATTCCAGACAGGTTTCAGAGAGCAATACTAACTTCCTCATTGTCAAATCTCAAGGCACATTCCTCAGACACGCTGCTGCTTCCAACAGTATCCAATACTGTCTTGAAATTTCCATTTGCCCAAATTTTCGTGATGAGACCCTGATTATTCTGCCCCTAATCTTTCCTGGCTGGCCCTTTTCCTATTCCATTGGATGGCACAAGCCTTTTAATGTGGCTGTTTTATTCTTCCAGTTTGGGCCAGAGCTTCTTATTCCTTGTTGTGTATCAGAATTACTGCAAAATCTTTTAAAAATGTATAGGTGTCCCAGCATACCCTAGACTTGGGTTTTGGGGCCTGCATATATAATCCATGTGCTTTTATTTTTTAAGATTCTTATGCCAGTCAGGATGAGAACCATCTACTTAAGCCTGCCTACCTCTAACTGCCCCATGTAGAGACTGTTCATTTCTGTATCATTCCCTCTCTTGGCTTTCTGAACTGCCTCAATTTGGGGCCTGGAAATAGTCATCAGACTGAGAACCTTGGAGCGTGAACTACTCATATACAACATACTTATAAATGAATTAAGCATTACAAAGAAAAATTCTTTGTCGCTCCAAGTTTTGCTGCTGCTGCTGTTGCTGCTAAGTTGCTTCAGTCGTGTCTGACTCTGTGTGACCCCATAGATGGCAGCCCACCAGGCTCCTCTGTCCCCGGGATTCTCCAGGCAAGAACACTGGAGTGGGTTGCCATTTCCTTCTCCAATGCATGAAAGTGAAAAGTGAAAGTGAAGTCGCTCAGTCGTGTCCGACTCTTCAAGACCCCATGGACTGCAGCCCACCAGCCTCCTCCATCCATGGGATTTTCCAGGCAAGAGTACTGGAGTGGGGTGCCATCGCCTTCTCCAATACAGTCTTTAATGATCTGTTAACCAACATTAAGCAAAATTAACCAAGGCATGTTAACAGAAGTCTTTCAGTTATCTTTAGAATCTGAATTGCATTTGGTATGCTATGTTATTAGTACTGCTAAGCAACAAAATATAAGTCCACTGAGCAATATTTGAGCAATGAACATAATTATAAATACATATGAAATTATTAATGAAATATGCAATAACACTTCCAGAACTCACAACTGGACAATTCGCCATTTAATTACTGCCTTCTACCATCAATCTTTCAAAATAGAGTAATATAAAGTTTTCATTTCATTCTTTCAAAATGCTTATGTAATTTGTTTTAAAGAAATTACTCCTTCAAGTAAAATCAATTCTAATAGCTAAAACACATGCGCAATGTTACCGAATCAAACTTTGGTCCACTGTCCCGCGAGCAATAAAGTCATTCTACTGACACTTGGTTGTGGTGAAGGAAAGTGCAGGGCTCAGCAGAGACCAAGCGGCTAATGCTCAAAACACAGAACTCCTAGATGTGTTTCTGGGAAGAGTGTTTAGAGGCAAAGTGAGGGAGGGGAGCTCATGGTGCTTGTGGACAATACTCTGATTGGTTTGTGTGAGGGTACAGAGGCGGTGTCACAGGTGTTTAACATTCTCAATCTTCTGGTTCTAGCCAATGTGAGGGCCATGTACTCATCAGGCAATTAACTTCTTCCATCTGGTAGGGTTTTAGTAGCTGTAAAATTACTCAGGAACGTGAATCAGATTGTTATCTATGTCCTTCATGGAGGAACTAAAGATTCTGTGACTGCTATATGGATGATTTGCTGTTTAAACTTTTCCTGTTTTCCTGACCTCAATGCTACTTTTTGTCATTACTATGTATTGACATTCTTTCAATCTTTAACTCTTGAGCCAGCCTTTTGTGACTCTGGGGAGGCTTGGGAAACTAAAGCTTTTCTACAAACAAGAGGCAGGTGGAGGACATTGTAGAGTCTGTCCTGGGAAAGCCCCATAATGCCTCTTGCTCAGTTACAATACTTGACTGTCCTTTTCTTTTTGGAATAGAACTGCCTGCTGAGAATACTAGCTCTTTCCTGCTCGTCAAAGCTGTCTTTCCTGCCCAACACTGGGTGGGAATCTCGAGTAACTCCGAAGTTCATGTAATAGTCCCTACTTTGGCGCTCGTTGGCTTCCCAGTTGCTGCAGTGATGAAGAATCTGCCTGCCACTGCAGGAGACACAGAAGACCTGCGTTTGATTCCTGGGTCAGTAAGATCCCCTGGAGTAGGAAATGGCAACCCACTCCAGTCGTCTTGCCTGGAAAATTCCATGGATAGAGGCGCCTGGCAGCCTACAGTCCATGGGTTCACAAAGAGTTGGACACAACTGAGCATCACCACCATCACCCACTTTGGCATTCATACTAATCAATATTCTCTAATTCGTCTTTACATTAATAAAAGTAACATTTTTGCCTTCTTAAAAAATGAAAACAAAAGCACAGTGCAAACACAATTACACACCTACATTTTTGAAAATATTACACTGGGAAAAATATTTCTACTCCTGTGACAGTATCTAATAACACTGCTTCATTAATCACCCTCAAAAATAATTTGCTATGAGAAATATTTTGGTATGCTTTTCTTTCATTTTTGTACCTAAAAGAAATCTCATCTCATAATCATTCTTCCAGACTCTTGCATACATTGGTTTGGTTATAAGCAGACTTCTCCTGAGCTAAAAAATAAAGTATTTTCATTCCCAGAAGATTTAATCTTCTTTAATCTCTAAATCTTCACTGTCTAATATGATAGCCACTACTCATTTGAAATGTGGCTAGTTCAAATTGTGATGTGCTATAAGTATTATGTAAATAATGGATTTTAAAGATTTAATGAAAAAACTTTAAATATCTCATTAATAGTTTTTATGATTATACGTTGAATAATTTAGACATATTAGAATAAATTAGACATATTACTAAATTAACTTCACTTTTAAAAACTTATATTGTTGGATGAGTTTTGGTAATTTATGGCTTTCAAAGAATTGGTTCACTTCATCTAAATTGTTGAACTGATGTGCACAGAGTTGTTCCTAGTACTCCTACATTATATTTTTAATATTTGTGAGGTTTAGAGTGATGTCCCCTCTTTCATGCCTAATACTGGTAATTTTTATCTTCTTTCTTTTAACCTTTCTCAGTCTGGCTAGAGGTTTATCAATTTTACTGACTTTTTCAAAGAACCATTCATTTCTCTGTTATTTTTCTGTTGTCAATTTCATTAATTTCTGCTCTTTATTTTTTGCTTCAGTCTGCTTGCCTCAGTTTTTAATTTGTTCTTATTTTTCCTGTTTAAGGTAAAAACCTAGATTGTTGGTTTGAGACATAATTTTCTAAAGTAAGTATTTAATGCTCTAAAATCTACATGAGGCTAATAGGAAATTTAAAATTACATAGTCCGATAAATGGTGCTGGAATAATTGGATATTCCTATGTAAAAGAATTAAACTGAATCTGTATCTTACACCACTTAAAAAAGTTAACTGAAAAGGGATTAAAGACTTAACATGTATACCTGTGGTGGATTCATTTTAATATTTGGCAAAACTAATACAATTATGTAAAGTTTAAAAATAAAGTTAAAAAAAAAAAGAATAAAAGGAAAAAAAAAAAAAAAGACTCGAAACCATGAAATTCCTAGAAAACATAGGAACAAAGCTCCTTGACATGTGTCTTGGTAATAATTTTGGAGGGTATAACATCTAAAGCATAAGCAACAAGATTAAAACTGAACAAGTGGGACTAACTCAAACTAAAAAGCTGCTGCACAACAAAAGAGATCATCAACAGCGTGAAAAGATAATCTATGGAATGAGAAAATAATATTTTCAAATAATATATCAGATAAAGGGTTAATAGCCAAAATGAATAAAAGCTCTTACATTTCAATAGCAAAAAAAAAAAAAAAAAGAAAAGAAAGAAATTAAAAATGGGCAAAGGATCCGAATTGACACTTCTTTTTTAAATTTATTTTAATTGGAGGGTAATTACAATATTGTAGTGGTTTTTGCCATACACTGACATGAATCAACCATGGGTGTACATGTATTCCCCAGCTTGAAACCCCCTCCCACCTCCCTCCCTATCCCATCCCTCTGGGTCATCCCAGTGCACCAACCCTGAGCACCCTGTCTTATGCATTGAACCTGGACTGGAGATCTGTTTCACATATGATAATATATATGTTTCAATGCTATTCTCTCAGATGATCCCACCCTTGCCTTCTACCACAGAGTCCAATAGACTGTACTATACATCTGTGTCTCTTTTGCTGTCTCGCATTTAGGGTTATCATTAGCATCTTTCTAAATTCCATATATATGTGTTAATATACTGTCCTGGTGTTTTTCTTTGCCTTACTTCACTCTGTATAATAGGCTCCAGCTTCATCCACCTCATTAGAACTGATTCAAATGTATTCTTATGGCTAAGTAATATTCCATTGTGTATATGTACCACAGCTTTCTTATTCATTCGTCTGCTGATGGACATCTAGGTTGCTTCCATGTCCTGGCTATTATAAACAGTGCTGCGATGAACATTGGGGTACACGTGTCTCTTTCAATTCTGATTTCCTCGGTGTGTATGCCCAGCAGTGGGATTGCTGGGTCATAAGGCAGCTCTATTTCCAGTTTTTTAAGGAATCTCCACACTGTTCTCCACAGTTGCTGTACTAGTTTGCATTCCCACCAACAGTGTAAGAGGGTTCCCTTTCTCCACACCCTCTCCAGCATTTATTGTTTGTAGATTTTTGGATAGCAGCCATTCTGACGGCGTGAGATGGTACCTCATTGTGGTTTTGATTTGCATTTCTCTGATAATGAGTGATGCTGATCATCTTTTCATGTGTTTGTTAGCCATCTGTATATCATCTTTGGAGAAATGTCTATTTAGTTCTTTGGCCCATTTTTTGGTTGGGTCATTTATTTTTCTGAAATTGAACTGTAGAAGTTGCTTGTATATTTTCGAGATTAATTCTTTGTCAGTTGCTTCATTTGCTATTATTTTCTCCCATTCTGAAGGCTGTCTTTTCACCTTGTTTATAGTTTCCTTCATTGTGCAAAAGCTCTTAAGTTTAATTAGGTCCCATTTATTTATTTTTGCTTTTATTTCCATTACTCTGGGAGGTGAGTGATAGAGGATCCTGCTGTGATATATGTTGGAGAGTGTTTTGCCTATGTTCTCCTCTAGGAGTTTTATAGTTTCTGGTCTTATGGTTAGATCTTTAATCCATTTTGAGTTTATTTTTGTGTATGGTGTTAGAAAGTGTTCTAGTTTCATTCTTTTACACGTGGTTGACCGGTTTTCCCAGCACCACTTGTTAAAGAGATTGTCTTTTCTCCTTTGTATATTCTTGCCTCCTTTGTCAAAGATAAGGTGTCCACAGGTGTGTGGATTTATCTCTGGACTTTCTATTTTGTTCCATTGATCTATAGTTCTGTCTTTGTGCCAGTACCATACTGTCTTGATGACTGTAGCTTTGTAGTATAGCCTGAAGTCAGGCAGGTTGATTCCTCCAGTTCTATTCTTCTTTCTTAAGATTGCTTTGGCTATTCAAGGGTTTTTGTATTTCCATACAAATTGTGAAATTATTTGTTCCAGTTCTGTGAAAAATACCATTGGTAGCTTGATAGGGATTGCATTGAATCTATAGATTGCTTTGGGTAGTATACTCATTTTCACTATATTGATTCTTCCAATCCATGAACATGGTATATTTCTCCATCTATTTGTGTCCTCTTTGATTTCTTTCATCAGTATTTTATTGTTTTCTATATATAGGTCTTTTGTTTCTTTAGGTAGATATATTCCTAAGTATTTTATTCTTTTCATTGCAGTGGTGAATGGAATTGTTTCCTTAATTTTTCTTTCTGTTTTCTCATTGTTAGTGTATAGAAATGCAAGGGATTTCTGTGTATGAACTTTATATCCTGCAACTGTACTATATTCATTGATTAGCTCTAGTAATTTTCTGGTGGAGTCTTTAGGGTTTTCTATGTAGAGGATCATGTCATCTGCAAACAGTGAGAGTTTTATTTCTTCTTTTCCAATTTGGATTCCTTTTATTTCTTTTTCTGCTCTGATTGCTATGGCTAAAGCTTCCAAAACTATGTTGAATAGTAGTGGTGAGAGTGGGCACCCTTGTCTTGTTCCTGACTTTAGGGGAAATGCTTTCAACTTTTTCACTTGAGGATAGTGTTTGCTGTGGGTTTATCATATATGCTTTTATTATGTTGAGGTACGTTCCTTCTATGCCTGCTTTCTGGAGAGGTTTCATTATAAATGGGTGTTGAATTTTTCAAAGAGATCATCAACAAAGTGAAAAGACAATCTATGGAATGAGAAAATAATATTTTCAAATCATATATCTGATAATGGGTTACTAGCCAAAATGAATAAAAATTCTTACAATTCAATAGCAAAAAAAAAAAAAATTAAAAATGGCAAAGGATCTGAACTGACATTTCTCCAAAGAAAATATATTGAAAGGTCAACAGGCATATGAAAAGATGCTCAACATCATTACAGGTCAACAGGTATATGAAAAGATGCTCACTAGTCATTAGGGAAATACAAATTAAAACCACATAGAGATATCTCTTCACACCTGATAGAATGACCCTCATCAAAAAGTCAGGAGATAATAATGCTGGCATGGATGTGGAGATAAGGGAACCTTTCTGCATTGCTGGTAGGATTGAAAACTGGTACAGCCACTATGGAAAACAGAATGGAAGATCCTCAAAATGTTGCAAATAAAACTACTGAACAATACATTTCTGGGACTATAACCAAAGGAAGTGAAAACAGTAACTCAAAAGATATCTGCAGCCCTCCATGTTCATAACAGCATTATTTGCAATAGCCAAGACATAGAAGCAACGTAAGTGTCCATCAATGGATGAATGGATAAAGAAATTGTGTATATACATACAATGGAATAGTATTCAGTCATTAAAAAAACAAATTCTATCATTTGCAACATGAGCAAACCTTGAAGGCATTATGCTAAGTGAAATAAGTCAGAGAAAGACAAAACTATATGATCTCCTTCACATGTGGAATCTAAAAACCAAACAAAAACTGAGTTCATGGATGCAGAGAACAGATCAATGGTTATCAGAGGCAGAAGGTGTGGAGAGGGGAAACTGGTGGTTCAAACGTACAAATTTACAGTTGTAAGGTGTAATATACAATCCAATGTCTATAGCTAACACTGCTGCATAATACAGGGGAAAGTTAAAAGAGTCAGTTCTCATCACAATAATTTTTTTTCCCCTTCCCTTCTCTTTCTTTTTTTTCTTATTGTACCTGTATGAGAAGATAGATGTTAGCTGACCTATGGTGGTGATCATTTTACAATATATGTAAATCAAACTATCATGCTATAAGGTTTAAATTTATATAGTGATGTATATCAATTAACTTTCAATAGAACTGGAAAAATAAATTACATGTAAATATAAATGTAAATTAATTACATTTGTGGTTCATATTATATATTTCTATTTATTGCTACTCTAAGAAGTGTTTTCTGTCTAACACATTAGTAAAAGTTTAATAGCTTATGGGAACACTGAATCAAAACTCTCAGGCTTTCAGAAAGCAGTCAGCAACAGCCTTCAGTGGTCTGGGTTCCTCTAGTTCCAATTACATAAATACTTGGGATATATTTTGAGGTGAAACTTAAAGTAAAAAAACATGTCCTATGACACTGAATCTGACAGCTCATGGTTCTTTAGAGTGCCTTCTCTACTCATAGAATAATTAGGATTTCTTTAAGAAAATCAGACAGCCATCTATCTAACATGAACTATCAAGCTGAAACATGAGACTGCTCTCTCACCTTCTTTGTCTTCCCATTTCACTGGCTTGACACATGCCTGCAATATGTACCACAGACACCCTCTTACTGGTCCTCTAGCCTGAAACCTGGGGCTTTGATTTCCTTCCCACCACTGTATCTGCAGTACCAAGCAGTGGGGAGAACACAGGGGAGAAAAAAGGAATGTGAATTTATGACAAGTTTTGGGACCACAGGACTAGAAAAGGTCAGTTTTCATTC
The DNA here is from genome assembly GCF_000754665.1 of Bison bison bison. Classification (NCBI taxonomy): domain Eukaryota; kingdom Metazoa; phylum Chordata; class Mammalia; order Artiodactyla; family Bovidae; genus Bison; species Bison bison. The sequence continues at coordinate 1,806,739 of NW_011495022.1, read as the reverse complement.
CAATCCCAAAGAAAGACAATGCCAAAGAATGTTCAAACTACCATACAATTGCACTCATCTCACACATTAGCAGAACAATGTTCAAAATTCTCCAAGTTAGGCTCCAACATTACATGAACTGAGAACTACCAGATTTTCCAGCTGGATTTAAAAAAGGCAGAGAAACCAGAGGTCATTTTGCCAACATCTGTTGGATCATACAAAAAGCAAGAGAATTCCAGAAAAACATCTACTTCTGCCTTATTGACTATGCCAAAGCCTTTGACTGTGTGGATCACAAAAAATTGGAAAATTCTTAAAGAGATGGGAATACCAGATCACCTCACCTGCCTTCTGAGAAACCTGTATGCAGGTCAACAAGCAACAGTTAGAACCAGACATGGAACAATGGACTTGTTCCAAACTGGGAAGGGAGTATGTCAAGGGTGTACACTATCACCTTGCTTTATTTAACTTACATCCAGAGTACATCATGCAAAATGCCAGGCTGGATGAAGCACAAGCTGGAATCAAGATTGCTGGGAAAAATATCAACAACCTCAGATATGCAGATAACATTCACCCTAATGGCAGAAAGCGAAGAAGAACTAAAGAGCCTCTTGATGAAAGTGAAGGAGAAGATTGAAAAAGCTGGCTTAAAACTCAATATTCAAAAAACTAAGATCATGGCATCCCGGCCCATCACTTCATGGCAAATAGATGGGGAAACAATGGAAACAGTGAGAGACTTTATTTTCTTGGGCTCCAAAATTACTGTGGATGGGGACTGCAGCCATGAAATTAAAAGATGCCTGCTCCTTGGAAGAAAAGCTATGATCAACCTAGACAGCATATTAAAAAGCAGAGACATTACTTTGCTGACAAAGGTCCATTTAGTCAAAGCTATGGCCTGTCCAGTACTCATGTATGGATATGAGAGTTGGACTATGAAGAAAGCTGAGCACCAAAGAATTGATGCTTTTGAACTGTGGTGTTGGAAAAGACTCTTGAGGGTCCCTTGGACTTCAAGGAGATCAAACTAGTCAATCCTAAAAGAAATCAATCCTGAATATTCATTGGAAGGACTGATGCTGAAGCTCCAATACTTTGGCTACCTGATGTGAAGAACTGATTTACTGGAAAAGACAGTGTCACTGGAAAAGACTGAACGCAGGAGGAGAAGAGGACGACAGAGGATGAGATGGTTGGATGGCATCACCGACTTGATGGACATGAGTTGAGCAAGCTCCGGGAGTTGGTGATGCACTGGAAAGCCTGTTGTGGTGCAGTCCATGGGATCACAAAGAGTTGGACACAACTGAGTGACTAAACTGGGGACCACGGTTCCTTGGTCAGAGATAAGATCCCCTCTCTCAGAGATTTAGACACCTGCCTACTGCCTCCGTCTTTACCAACATTTGGGAATTGCCTGGGTTGGAGCAGAGAATAGGAAAACATGAGGCAAAAAAAAAAAAAAAATCAAGATATTTCCTCCCTTTCTAATTCACAGAAGTCCTCATTCTAGGTCTCAGATCTGAAAGAGAAGACTTTTCTGAAAATTTTTCTGCCCATATCTGATGCATTCTTCAGGGTGTAAATTTGCTTTTGATCTGAGCTGAGTAATACTGAAAAGAGGGAAGAAAAGCAACAACAATATTGGCTTGGTGATCTTTGGAATTCTGGACACTTTCCCTAATCTACGTGGTAGTCTCTCATTTTCAGCATCCTCAGCACACATACATTCTGCCAGGTTTATAGCTACATTTAATGGAGACAGAGTGGAGGGCATTCAATCCGTCTTTCCTGGAAATAGAATGAGTATCCAATTTTAAGACATTTTTTTTTAAAGACAAAAATTCTAATCTTAGTCAAGTCCCCAAACTTCAAATATGTATTAGGCGGGAGATGGAGGACTCAGGTATTAATCATTTGAAGGATAGGTCTAACCACAGAATCAGAAGTTCGCCGTATTCTCCTGAGGAGTAATAGCTAGACTTCTCATGAGAATGACAGAGCCATGTTATTTGAAAACATCTTGAGTTTTACACATTTATACTTAAAGTAAATCTAAAATAAGTCTGTTGTTTAGACAAGATGCATTATGGCTAAGGCTAATTAGGTGGGAGTATAGTAGACTTAAATAAACAAAACAAAATTCGCTCATTCTTGATTAAGTATGTTTTTTCCAGAGCAGAAGTATCTGTTATCATCTGAATAGAATGCAAAAGGTAAATTTTTATCCTGATATTTAATCTAACTCGGTGTATATTGAAGATTGGGAGTGGGGTGAGTAGATTCTGTGCTATCATCTAACCTTGGCCACCCCTCACTTGTATATCTTGAACATCAGAATTCTGCCTTTTCAGTCCAAATCTTAGACCAAAACCCTTTTTTTCATAACTAAGGACTATGTGTTCTACTTTCTGAAAAACATTTTGTTTGTAGATTTGTATTTTAAAGGAGGACTACTTTCTAAGTAACAGCTTGGAAGCTACAGGTGTATGACCTCAAAAATGCTAGTTATGATCCTGACTTTTGACCCAGTTTTCAAAGAGGAATATGTTGGCGACAATGTAAAGCCCAACCAGCACTGGTTTAAACACTCAAGAGTTTGTCCATGTCACAGCAATAATATACCTAGGGCTCACTATACTCTCCTACAGTGTAAAAGAAACACAAATAATCTTCTTATACTTCATTCCCCCATTGTTGGACATTTTTTTGTTTCCAGTTAAGTTATTCTATCAGAAAAATGTGAAAAGATGCTTAATATCATAACAAAGCAACTTCATATCTGTATCTTTACTAGTGTTTTTATTTCCAAGGATAGATTCCCAGAGGTGAGGTTGCTGAGTCTCAGGATGTGAGCATTTTACATTTTAATGCTTGCAAGTTTCCAAAATAATTTTGATAATCCAGATTCTCACCAACAGTATAGAATGCTGCTTTCCTCACATTCTCACCATTACCAAATGTTACCAGTATTTTAACTTATCATGGTGGATAGACAGAGAAGGGGGCAGCAGAGGATGAGATGGTTAGATAGCATCACCAACTCAATGGACATGAATTTGCGCAAACTCTGGGATACAGTAGAGGATAGAAGAGCCTGGCATGTTACAGTCCATGGGGTCACAAAGAGTCAGACATGACTTAGCAACTGAACAACAGGAAGTAAGACAATGAATGATTTACTTTTTATCATTATCTAGTTTCATTTCTTAGAGCATTATTGATGTTGATCATCTTTTTACATGCTTACTGGCAGTTTGTCTCTCTTCTGTGAATAGTCTAGTATTTATATTTATTTGTCTCTCATCAATATAAAGGAGTATAATAACCCTTTTGTTGTCATATAAATTACAAGTATTTTCCCTCTAGTTCATTGTTTGTCCTTTAAATTGGTCAATGATGTCTGGAAAACTCATACTCACCTGTAAAACAGCTCATATATCACTTTCCCTGTCAAGCTTCCCCTGGTTTTCCTGGAAGAATTAGTCACTCCTTCTACAATATATCCATAATATTTTGCGCACATCCCTGTGTGCTGAGTTATAACTAAAGATTTTTCCTCCTGATCAAGAAAGAGTATCAAATTCAAGTCAAAGAGACTAGCATTATAACAGATATCTTTGAATCTGTTTTCATTTTTCTAAGAGTAGATCATTCACAAACTTCAAAGTTTTATTTTTCTCTATCATTAGTATTATCATACCATCTTTCATTTTAGAGAATCCTAGCTCTACTTCTCAACTGTCTCCCCATGAAAACTCTTCTTTTCTTCTGCCTGTCTGTTTTCATTCATGAGGGCTGCCTTCAAAATCCTGAGAGGATACCAGCATTGCTGTTGCCCTCTGTTCCAGTTGTCTATTGCTGTGTGACAAACCACTGCACATTCTGAAGACATAAAATGACAATTATTTATTTTGCTCACAATTAATTCTCAGGCTGGGCTAAGTGGGTAATACTTGTGCCCACTCTGTAGAGGTCAGGTTGGAAGTCCAGCCAGGTCTGGAGAATCAATTTCCAGATGCCTCGCTCACATGACTGGCCAGCCAGAGCTGCTGCTGGGATACTCAGTTCATCTCCACATGGGCCTCTCTGTAATGTTCCTTGACTTACTCAATAGGTTAGGTTCCAGGAGTGACTATTTGGGATTACTATTTGGAATTTATTTCGGAAGTAAAAGTCTCTTGAGACTGGACTGGAAACTGGCACCGCATCATCATCATCTATGCTATATTTATTTGCTCAAAGCAGTCAGAGTCTGCCCGGTTTTAAGGGAATGAACTTAGACCCCACTTCTCAATGGGAGGAGTGCCAAAGACATCATGGTCACCTTAAATCTACCATATCTTGCCAAATATTGGGTCCTTCCAGGGTTGTCAAATCAGTATTTGCTATAACCGAGCCCTTCTCTGTTCCCTTCAGAAGTGTGGAAAAAAGAAAAAAAAAAGAAGTGTGGAAAAAGCTTCAGTTCCTTCTGACTCTGTGTCACTTGGTGTCCCAGCCACAGAGAAACATGATGAGTGTTTCATATTTCCCATGGACCCTTCAGCTTCTCCCAAGGAGCCCAACCTTGACTGCTAAACCAAGACACGGGTAAGATAGAGGGTATCCTTGCCAAATTTTTTACTCTTCAGTCTCTGTGCTGACAAAAATGTCTCCTTATAGAACTCCTTCCCCTCTAATAAATCAACTTGAATCAACACTTCATTAAGTATGGACATATTCTATAGACAAACCACTTTGGGCTGCTTAGCCCAAATCTTAATGTGCCTTTACTTCATGTCTGAGAAGCCTATTGGCATGGACTCTTTAGCCTCTTAAGCCAACTTATCTCATAAAAACAATATTTTATAAGATTGCCTATGGCACTCTCAAAATCTAAAGAATGCTATTTCTACTCTATTCTAAAGAAATTCTATTTCTTAGACTTTCTTAGAACCCCACAGCTCCATACTATGCACTGGAATTTAATGTCTGGGAAAAGAAATACCCTGTACCCTACTAGGAAAGTACTATGTCAGCCAGGGAGAATCACTAGGACGTTTTGCTATTTCTTAGTTGTGAGAATAATATTTTTGTTTTAAATGGAAAAGCCCTCTATTCTCAAAAGCCTAAAAGAGAAATCACACTGCCCACTAGTTCCCACTCCCCCAAGAACTCTGCAGGGGTTCTGTATTGTTTCCACGACCTTCGTCAAAATGATCAGCAAACTATGACAGGTACCTTACATGTAGAGAGCACTACAACACAGATTCCTTTAAACCACACATCAGTTAAGTGCCGGAATTTGGAAGGTGACAATTGATTTCACCTCTCTCCCCTCAAGATTCCAAATCAATTGAGAAACAGACATCAGAATCCAAGCATATGGATCAAAATATCTGCTGTTGTTACTGGCAAAGCTGGAGGACAGGTTTGATTTGACTTTCTACTATTTTCTTTAAAACCTAGTCCTTGGGACCTGCCTCTGAAGAGAACTGGGTCTGAAGTATAGACATATATTTGGCTGCTCTGTGTAGGCCAGACTGTGGCCTGTTCTGCCATGCAGGGACATCTGGCCAAATCAGCAGAAGCAGAAAGAGTAGAGAACCTGCAGCCACAGGCAGTCATGGTCTGCAGAGAAAGCCCTTGAGGCTGGCTTTCCCATGCTGGATACCTCCCCTAGTCTCACCAACCGGTAACACAGTGCCCTTCACTCCTATAGGAAGAGGAGACGTGGCCAAAAGCATTTTTCCAACATTTCTGAGAGAGAAGAATTTCCTAACTTGTGGGTCTTACAGGAAAACAGAAAGGAGAGAAAATAAGTCTCCTATATGAAGTAAACATTTAGGATAAATCATTGCTATGACACAGATCTTGTAAAATATGTTATTCTTCTTCCAACCCTGTCCTAAAGCATTCTATCACATTCACAATACACATCCTATAAATTTTTTTTCAACATGTAAATATATATAATTCAAGTCACACAGTCTTACTTTATTATGAACAAAGTTAAATGATAATCTACAGAATGGGAGAAAATATCTGCAAATCCTATAATGAGGATTTTATAAGAATTTATATCCAGAATATGCGAAGAATTCTTATAACTCAATAACAAAAATCAAACACCCCAGTTAAAAAGTGGGCAAAGACATTTCTCCAAAGAAGATATACGACTGTCCAGTAAGCACATGAAAAGATGTTTAACATCATCAGTCATTAGAGAAATACAAATCAACCCTGAGATACTGCTTCATCAAATAGGATGGTTATAATTAAATACACTCAAATACACACACAGAAAATAACAAGTTTAGCAATGATGTGAAGAAACTGGAACACACAGTACATTGCTGGTAGGAATGTAATATGGCCAGCCACTGTGAAAAACATTTTGGTGTTTTCTCAAAGAGTTAGCATAGAAAAGCCCGACGACCAAGCAATTCCACTTCAAAAGAATTGAAAGCAGGTATTCAAACAGATACCTGTATACCACTGTTCCTGTAGCATTATTTACAATATCTGAAAAGTGTAAATAACCCAAGTGTCCATGGTCAGATGAATGAATAAATAAAATGTGGCATATCCATATATTTAAATATTATTCATTCATAAAAAGGAATGAAATTCTGATACCTGCTACATGAATGAATCTTGAAAACATATGGTAAGTGAAATAAGCCAGACACAAAGGGATAAACATTATATGATTCTATTTACATGAAATACCTAAAATAGACAAATTCTTAAGGGCAGAAAGTAGATTAGAGAGATTAACCAGGGAAGGGAGTGGGAATCTTTGCTTAATAGGTACAGAGTTTCTGTTTGGGGTGATGAAAACTTGGGTAGGAAGTTGATAGCTGTAATGCACAACACTGTGAACACAATTAATGCCACTGAATTGTATTTAAATATAGTTGACAGATGAATGGATAAAGATGTGGTATATATACCCAACGAATATTACTTAGGCATTAAAAAGAACAAAATTGGGTCATCTGTGGAGACATGGATGGACATGGATGACTTACACAGTGAAGTCAGTCAGAAAGAGAAAAACAAAGAGCATATGTTAACGCATATATGTGGAATCTAGAAAAAGGGTCCAGATGAACCTATTTGCAGGGCAGGAAAAGAGACACAGACATAGGGAACAAGTGGGTGGACATGGTGGGGAGGAAGTGGGAGGTGGGATGAATTGGGAGACTGGGACTGACATACATACGGTACCATGTAGTAAAATAGCTAGCTAGTGAGAACCTGTTGCATAGCACAGGGATCTCAGCTCTGCATTTTCTGATGACCTAGATTGGTGGGATGGGGGGTGGGGACAGTGGGAGGGGGGTCCAGAGGGAAGGGAGATATGTATACTTATAGCCGATTCACTCTGTTGTACAGCAGAAAACACCACAATATTGTAAAGCAACTATACCCCAACAAAAAATAATACATAAATAAATGCATGTAGTACTTATTACCTTTTGTCTTCTAATTATAATAGTGTTATTTCTTTTACTAAACTATAAGTTTTTTAATGTCTTTATGTTTCATTTTCTCTTTTCATCCATGCTAAATACATCATAGGTTCTTGATGAGTGATAAATTTTCAGAAATGAAAAAAATGGTTGAAATTGCAAATTTACCACAAAATTTTTTTAAATGATTCATTCATACTAAATATGCATTTACATATTTTATAGCAGTTTATAGGAGAAAAATCACACTATTCCTTATTTAAGAAATAAGTTTTAGTAGGACTACCACTACTAATATATTTTGACTATTCATTTTTAACTAAGTAAAGAAAAATAGGACAAAAATAAACATTCACTGGGTCAGAGATGAAATCGGAATCAGGAAGTCAATAGATTTATGAGTCAAGTCAGAGGTGAACTTTTTCGTGTTTTATATTTTCAAGGGTCATTCTTCACTGAATGCTAGTATTATATATTAAAAACAAATACAGGAGCCAGGGTCCAGAGGTTTTCTTGGCTCTTGTAGTTGGGCTTTCCTGCTGGCTCAGATAGTAAAGAATCCACTTGCCAATGCAGGAGACATGGGTTCGATCCCTGGGTCAGAAGATGCCCTGGAGAAAGAAATGGCAACCCACTCCAGTATTCTTCCCTGGGAAATCCCACAGACAGAGGAGCCTAGTGGGCTACAGTCCATGGGGTCACAAAAGAGTTAGACGTGACTTAGTGACTAAACACCACCACAGTTGTAATTCCTTTGCACAATAGCAATGCAGTTAGTAGTCAGACAGATGATAAGGGGCAGAATGTTTTCAGAAACATTCCTCAGGCATTTCTGACCCTTCTTTCCTCCTTGAGCCACCTGAGGATGTGGTGCTGACAGGGGCCACAAACAGATCTTTGTTACCTGCTTACACTTCACTCTTCCCTTTCCTGAATTCCTTCTTTCTCATTAAAATAAAAATTGAGTGTGGTTTGAGAATCTAGACACCTTTAGGGAATGAATATTTTCTCCACATGTTTATATTTTCCCCCACTGAAAACAGGGAAATATTTCTCTCTGGACACTCCGTAGAAATGGTTAAGTACTCTGTTGAAAGGAAAATAAGGTCTCTGGGGCATAGACATTACCAACATTAGAAACACTCTAACAAATTCTGTGTCACCAGAATTTTTCCCTTTAGTCTAAATTATTAGGATTTGAGATAATTTTAATGGAAGGCAGAAAATACCTTCCTTATAAAATAAAATACCCAAATTTCTCTGATATATTAAGTATCAACAGAATAATTAAGTACTTTTTCTTTTCAAGGCAACAAGCACTTCTGTAAATCATTGCATTTCTCCCCCAGATTTCCTTTGTAGATGTTTGAAGGTATTAATTACTATCATAATTTTTCAAATAAAGAATCCGAGACCAGAAAGGCTAACTACTTTGTCCAAAGCAGAGTGGACTCAGCACAGAACTCCTACACCGTCCCGATACTCCTGATAGTACATTCTTCTTTATAATTAGAACAAATCTCAGGGCCCTGTGCATATGGAAAACACTGGAGAGAACATTAAATATTAAATATTATTGGCTTATCGAACTGCTAATGTTCCTATCATTCAAAGAGCTCACATTAAAAATAACTTGGTACAACAATTTCCTGCTACAGGTTAAGACTGTACCTACCCTAACAACATAATAACTGGTAAATTAAATTACTCCAGCCATTTACAATATGGAATTCACATTCCTCTTATTTAAAAAAGTCTTTTGTCAGCAAATATGAAACAGACTTCAGACTTCTTGATTTTTTTTTAACCAAGATGATGCTACTACTAAAAATTTCTTGGGGGTAAGTGGCTGGGTTGTTGAGTTAGGAGAGGTTACGGGAAATGGACACTAAGAGGTCATGGCTAGAGATCTGCAGGAAGTCAAAAGGTCTTTCTACTTAAGACCCCATGTTCTTAGACCCACAGGCAGAGAGGAAGAATGGTTCCACTATTCCATTGCACATCAAGACAAGATCCACAATAGATACGAACCTTTGATTCATCCTTTCCCAATCATTTTTACAGATAAAAGCCTAAGGTCCAGAAGACTGGCATTAAAGGACAAGACTTTACAACTGAGAATCACAAGCACCTTCTGCGCATGAATCCCATTAATAGAAAACACTTTTCCAGCTGTGCTCCTGTGTAGATTCAGGTTTGAAAATTTGAGCACAGTTGTTAAGGAGAGACGAACTGCTCTGCTTAAGAGAGAATTCTCCCTGGAATTGTAGGTCTGGATAGGAATAGGGCTGGGGGGAAAGAGGTAGCCTGAGAAACCCAGGCTGCTGTGAGCTTCCCCACCACGCACAGCCCATCAGTGGACCTGAAAGGGCTGGCTGGGCATGGACGGCTAGCAGGACCTGGGGAAGACATACAGCTTCTGGGTTAACTTCAGAAACAGTTGGCAGGTGTGTATGAAGGGGCTGGGGACACAGGAGACCTTGAGAAAGTAAACCTCTATGGATGAGCAAGAATTGTAGGGAAGTGTTGCATTTCCACAAGTCATAAAATTGAGCTTTTTCTGTAGCAGCAAAACCTTGAATTGTTAGCCAAACTAAACTAGCTATTGGCATGTGTGTGCGTGCTTAGTCGCTCAGTCATGTTCAACTCTGCAACCGCAGGGACTGTAGCCCACCAGGCTCCACTGTCCATGGGGTTCTCCAGGCAAGAATACTGGAGTGGGTAGCCATTACCTTCTCCAGGAGATCTTCCCAACCCAGGGATTGAACCAAAGTTTCCTGCATTACAGGCCGATTCTTTACCATCTGAGCCACAAGGGAAGCAAAATTAGTCTCTTGATCCCTGGTTCAATGACTGCTTATATCAGCATGTGTTTTTTAAGATACACGAAGGACTTCCTGGTCACCAGGGATTTCTACCTTGAAGGACAAGGAGCTATCTACACAGGAGAATAAATTCTGGACTCTAATACCCTCCTGCTCCAGTACTAATTCTTTAACTTCTCAGTCTGATTTATCCTTTACTTTTACTACTGCTGCTGGTACTTGTCAGATGCCTATCAGCTCTGCCTCTAAATCTAGAAAGCAAGTGTAAATTCCAGCCTAGATGTTCAAAGAAGCAAGTAACATTAAAGTGCTAATGACACAGAATACCTAGTCATTGTAGACTTCTGAATCCAGCCTCTTTGATTTTAGGAATGACACTCATTTGCCTACGAGGGTTATCACTCACAGGGTTCACAGCTGCACTGGGTTCCATTCTCAGAAGGAGAAACTACTTGGGGTTTAATGTCTTACCTATTACTGTCTTGAAGTTCTTAACAATTTTACCTTTGACTGTGTGTTCTGCAAGTAAAGTTCAATGGCAACAGAGGAAGTGCTGAGAGATGGGAGCCTCACTCACCATGTGGTCCATCCCTCTGGGGAGAGAAACTCTTTGTTATCCTGTCTGCTCCCCTGCCCCTGCTCAATGATCTCTGCCCTCTGCCCTGGCAGGTGTCAGGGCACAGCTCAGAAAGGTTGGGGAGGTCCACACCCTATACACTGAGCTGGGGCTGCGGCCCAGTGTCTGTGAGGGGCTGGAGAAGGAAATGGCAACCCACTCCAGTGTTCTTGCCTGGAGAATCCCAGGGACGGGTGCCATCTCTGGGGTCACAGTGTCAGACACGACTGAAGCGACTTAGCGGCAGCAGCAGCAGCAGCACTGACCCCAATGTATTCCCCTGCCCGAAGAAGCCAGACATTAAATAACAGATTTTAAAAACACTGTGACAGGCCAAGAAAAAGCTTCTTCCTGCTTTTCACTTTGTGCTGGACCCCACAAACTATATTCCTGTCTCTGATTAGATATCTGGCAATCTCAAACCAATATTGTTTTTAGATTCTTAACTAAATAGTCACAACATATATGCAATAATAACTCTTCACTAAAACTATTCTTTGGTTTCAAGAACTCTTAATAATAAATGTAAAATCAGATCTTTTCAATAGTTCAAGAGGGAAAAACCCTCTATATTATTTTTGCCAGCAGGTATCATTAACAATAGAAGTTTGGGTCTGTTATTGTAGCTTGACAGTACATTGCATGAAATGGAAATGATGGAATTTTTTTTTCATGGAGGTAGCCAGGAAAAAAGAAAGTACTTATTTATCCACAGTGAAAATATTATCACTACATATTTTCTATCACATTAGGGATAGTTTAAAAAAAAATCTTGTTACTTTTCTCCAATGTTGGTGTTTGCTCAACTGTAGTGTTTTTCCATTATCTATCTGGCATGAAGTTAAAATAGCCATAGGTCAGTGACATAAGGGAGAATCAAGGGGAAGTGTAAGAAATAGCTTTTAATTTCTTCTTAATTTTGTATCTCCTTCATATCTTAATATCTTACCTTGAGTTTGGCCAAAAGAAGTTCATGATCGTGAAGAAGTTTTTTGGTTTCGTCTTGATTGCTTCCAATTTCTAGAAGATTGGGCTGTGATTCAGCCAACTGAAGCTGTATCCATTTGCCACACTAAAGATAAAAATGGGATAAAATGCACTTTTAGTTCCCCTTACTCCTTCCCTTTCACCCTTCTCCTTTTCCTTCCCCCTTTTTTTTTTTTCAAAGCTTCCAGTTACACTGTGAAGAGTTTAACCTTTCTATAGAGATAGGTCTTACTTAAATTAGAACAGAACAGTTCTAACATAAATCCGTGCCCTGGCTTTTCTTTTTTTCATTCATAGGATAAATTCTTTTCTCTTAGCATATTAGATTTAAATTAAAAGTTCCCAAATGAGGAACATTTACAATAGGTTATATATTATTGAATAGTAAAAAATTATAGAATAACTCACACAAGTTTACATTCTCTTGCTCAAAAAAACAAATTCTATAAAAATAGTGATTTGAGCAAGTAAGGTGTGAACTTCACCAAAGGGAAAAGGTTTCATAAATGTAATTTATGCTGATTAGTGTCTTTAACCTTGCTGAATCAATCAGAAAGAATAAAGAGCAGAGGAAGCAAGTGATTCTTAGTTTATTTCAAAGTTAAAACATAATATTTTTCAAATTTTATCATTGAATATTCAATAAAGCATGTACAAAAATATCAGTGAAGTTGGATGTGTGACAACTGCCATTTGAATGCACTCAACTTGTTTTCCACATGAAGGACCCTTTCAGTGTCCTAACCCAAGATATAATTCATCATTGCATTTCCTAAGGAATTGCTTTTTTAAGAAGCAATATCGATTCAGCAAGAGGAAGAAGTAGCGGGCACATGCACTTGGCTAAGTGAATTGCTGAGGAGAAATGAGAAAGCTACATGTCTATCCCAGACCATTAGTACCCTGAGACTGTTTAGAAACCAGAAGCCCACATAAATCAGACACAAGCACTTCTATTAAGACACACTTTCCATTTTGAACAGCTTGGAGTTTATTTCAAACAGCACAGCAGTGAACTTAGGGAGCTGAGGAGGCAGGATGGAGGGAACTTTCTTAAAAACAGTTTTAGTTAAGAGTTTCCAGTCTAATTTTAGAGTTTTTTTTTTTTTCTTACTGTTAATTTAGCCCTGATTCTTTTATCATTTATTCTATATGCATTCTTCCTCATCCTACTCAAATAAATGTTGCATATTTGAGGGAAAGAAAAGTGAATTAAAAAAAATAACAGTAATTTTTCCTCTTTTTCCCTCACTGCTGATAATTGCAGTTACTCAGAGCATCATAAAATGACATGCAAGTTATTAGTATTGCTGCTTTTGCTTCTGGCTTTTTTCCACATCCATCCATTGCCTTTGAAAAGAATAGAGGTGAAGGGACTCAGCAGAGGCCCTGTTATTGTGAGACCAAGTCTCAAGAGCCCTGGGCAAGCGGCCTTGGTAGGAACACTTTGCATTCCGTGCTTTCAGTGCTTCTAGACTGAATCATTTTGTTCAGTGTCAAGTACTGCCTTCCTGTTTCGAATTTTCAAAATAACATAAAATTTTCAGCAATTAGGTGAAATTAAACAGGCTTTATTGTCCATGCTTCTTACAAAAGGCCAGAAAATTCATTTGGTTAAGCCTGGCGGGGTCTTGAAAGTAACAGGCTGGTGAGCACTGATTCCCTTCATTAAACCCTGAATTCTTGAGCTGGTGAGTTGTCTAAATCCAAGCAAAAGGCTTCAGGAATTTTCATAGGACATATTCATAGGGAATAAAATCATGCATACATTCTTGAACCTAAAGACGTGTGCTCATCTTTGCAAAGGGCAAACTGCTTGACATAAAACATACAGAAACCTTTAAGTCCCAAGTGGCTTCAATTTCCTGTGGTTAAGGGCAAGTTAGACACATGCCCCTCGCACCTTCCCTGGTAGGGTCTTCATTCTCTCACCAGTGTGACAAGGATTTACTAGTGCCTTCACCATGTCAAAACCAGAGCTGCAGAGGGCAAGTGTCACTGTCTCTTGTTAGGAGTTCCCTGTGCTCCGTCACGCTGAAAACAATGCCGCCCCTTATCTCTTCCCTCCTTCATCACATCCACTCTCAAAAATCACAGACATTTCACAGGTCCACTGGACTCTTAAGCCTAGCAATCACGAACCTGTGGTCACAAATGTTTTGCCTTTAAAAACCAAACTGAAAGTATACAATAGGATTTGTTATTGCTTTTCTGAAAAATCAAGCTGCTGTAGATGTTTTATGGCTAACTGAAAGAGAAACTCTAGCAACTAGCTGAAACTTAGAGGGTCCTCTCAGTTGCCAATTTAAAGAAGCATTAAGATGTACTTGCTGGGTTATTTTCTATATGCTGTGTACTGCTGATTTTGTGGAATGTTTTTTAGGATTATCAGCAGAACAAGAAGTCTACAGCCACACAGAATAAAAGGAAGTTGTCTGCTTACCTTTATGACAGCTATAACGATTTTGGAGTCCCCAGCCTGCACAGCTACTGAACTGACTGTTGTTGTAGAAAACTCCACAGCAGGACTCTCTTGGCTGGACATGGTACGTTAGAACCAGAGTTTAAGTGTCGGACAGCCTCTGTGCAGATGTGTGGCTGCTGCTCATTTCAGAAGGCAACCACTGGGGTTACTTGGATTCATTCAGGCAAAGAGCTCCGCTCGTACTGATTACTCTGCCAAAAGGAAAGAACAGGAGGTTAAAAATAGACAACCTCATTGAGTTTATCATGAGAGAGAGAGGAAAGAACGGGAGAGAATCGCCACACCCCTAGTATGGTAATACTGAGCGCTTGTTATTTTGGCCATTATCTTAAACGCAGAGGGCAGCTTCTAGCTCTCTGCCTATCAGCTGATGTTTGATAGCAAATGGAAAAAGAATTACATCCTGACAACCCAAGATACTTTAGCCATTGAATCTATACAGTGATGGTGAACTTTGAAACCAGCCAGTCATTAACCTGGGTATCAATCTTTTCAAGATTTTTTTAAGTCTTCTTCATGCAAAGCAAACTCCGAAAGATGTACTTTAAAAACAAGTTCTGGTATTTATTCTGGGACTAAGCCATAAAATTGTTTGAAATACAATTGTTTGAAATCTGCTTTTCTAAAATTGCCTCTTGTCAAATGAAGTTTATGTGAAATGGCCACATTTCTCTCAGAGCCTTGAATTTCTTAGGGACTTTTAAAAACATTTCAATGAGCATTTATCAATAGATATCCAGCATGTCAGGATTTCTTTGCAACTATCTACTCCACTGAACAGTATTTTCAAGTTCAGGTATCATGACTACTAGGAAGTAATACATTTTCCAATTACTTTTAATTGTAGCAGGGGCATGACTTGTATTTTTGATTAAAGGTTAACATTATGTATATTTTGCTACTTTTCTTTTAAAAAGAATAACATTGTACTTCAGATTTGGTTTTATTTCCAACCCTCCCCCACCCCATGCCTGGGGCAGGAAAATTATAGATGGCTTAAATCAGAGCCTAAGATCGACAGATTAATCCTATTGCTAGAAACTCAGTGTGTGTCACAAGTTGTCTGTGGTATTAAACAGCAGCTGTTGGATTCCCTGTCAAGGAACAGCTGAAAATAACACTGAAGCTTAGGTCAGAGGTCAGACGCAAACACATCAGAGATACTGACTCTGGAGCTGCTGAAGCCGTGGGAAATCTTTGGGCCGAAGCCAGAGTGGAGGATATAGCAATAAACCGACTTAAATGAGTCCACTTGCTGGTTAAACCCTTAGCTCAATTTAAAAGCATGGTCAGGTTCAGGTTCATTATTCAGAAGGCTGAGTCAGCACCACGGCTTTGTTCATGATGATATTCTTGAATCAAAGGGGAAATAGTGTTATTACATATATTTTGGTTTGGGCAATTATTTTTGCTTCCCAGAGCATGTCCTGGCTGCTCTGCAGTTACGTGGGCATGACCCAGTTGCCTGCTGGTCAGCAAAAGGAAACCACCCGGGCCCCAGTTCCTGGGCTCCAGAACTTCAGCAGAGGCCATAAAGGGTGCATTTGGGGCAAGCTCGGGAGAGCAGATGCCAAAAGACACCATGATGCAGGAAGTACTGTAAATGGTTTCATCCTATGGCAGGGATGGAGAGCTTGCAGAGAACCATCCTGACCTCTCTATAGTGGCTGCCTCGGTATTCAAGGCGGGCTCCTTCTGCTTGAGCAAACAGTTGGTCCAAACAAACCAAAACAAATTGAGTGAAACCAGTTTTCAGCTAATTGCCCTCAAGAAAAATCAAGAGTTGACAAGTGTGTCACGTAATCTCCACACCCTAAACTAAAATGCCCAAAGCAGCCTTGCTTAAGCCTTTGTGTACACGGCAAACTGCAACAGCAAACAGTGCACCCAAAGTACACAGCGCACCTTCCCCCAGAGCTAATCTACTGTTAGAAACTCAGTGTGTTTCAGAAGTTGCATAAAGGCCCTCAGGAGGCAAGGGGAAACAGGTTACTTAGACAATGGTTAGAAGACTGCTGATGTTCACAGAGCCCCACTTCAGGTGAATGACTGTGTAACGCGTATGGAGGGCAGTGCGGACTGCGCGGAGTCACAGGCCCATCGGAAGGGAAAGGGAAGAGACAGGTGAGGAGGAGAGAGAACTAGGATCCAAGTCTGGTTAATTCCAAGGCTTAAGGGCAAAAGCAATCAGAAATATGTAAGACCTTGTTAAAAGATTAATCCAGCTATTCAGCTGCAAAGGTGATGGCACCTGTCTTTGTATAGATGATCTTTCTAAGCAGACCCAAAGTGCTGCATAGGAAATATTTTCTGCATTGGTGGACATGGACAATAATGCAAACCGCATGCATGAATTTAAATGGTTTCTAACACATGTCCTTTAATTCAAATTCTTGGCTTTAACATCTTCAAAAGACTTGAATCACTTTTTTCTCCCCTTCCCTTGCTTTCTATTTCTTTCCTCTTCAACTTCTTAGTCCTTCTTCCTTGGTCCGTCTACATCTTGCTCATTTAGAAACTTGGTCTAGGTCTCTTCATCTAGCATAATATTTAATTATAAGCTGCATTATTAACCCTGGGAAATACTTTGGAAAACCTAAGTGTAAAATATACTGTATTAAAGAAATTGCTACCCTATAATTAGACGGCTTTTTTTTGAAAGCTTTTGAGCTAGTTTGTTTATACTCTGCCTCCCCTATCTTCACCAAAAAAGCAGGATAAAACAAAACAAAACAAAAAACCTTACAGGCATTCTCATATTCTTTGAAGTTTATAGAGGATCTTGCTGAGGTTATTTGCCTTCTCTGTTTATCCCTCTGGGAAATGCCTGGTTTTTTTTGTTTTCATACCAGCTGAATTTTAGTGAAAAATCCTCCATGGGGAATCAAAAAGCTATAACTGGATTCTGTAGAGTTGCAAATAGCACATTCCCTCCCCCCCCCAATTTTTCTTTTATTGTAGTAAAATACACATAACAAAATTTACCATCTTAACTATTTTTAAGTGTACAGTTCAGTGATATTAAATACATTCATAGTGTTGTGCAACCTTCACCAACATCTATCTCCATAATTCTTTTAATCTTATAAAAAATGAAACTCTATACACATTAGACAATAATTTCATCCCCTACACCACCCCAAAACCTCTGGCAACCACCATTCTACTTTCTTTCTCTATGATTTTGACTACACCAAGTATCTCATAGCAGTTGTTTTTTGTGATTGATTAATTTTACTTGGAGAAGGAAATGGCAACCCACTCAGTATTCTTGCCTGAAGAATCCCGTAGACAGAAGAGCTTGGCTGACGACTACAGTCCATGGGGTCACAAGAGTCAGACACGACTGAGTAATTGACTCCACCAATTTTACTTAGCGTGATGTTCTCAAGGTTCATCCATGCTGTGGTGGTGGTGGTTTAGTCGCTCAGTCGTGTCCAACTCTTGTGACCCCATGGACTGTAGCCCGCCAGGCTCCTCTGTCCATGAGATTCTCCAGGCAAGAATACTGGAGTGGGTTGCCATTTCCTTCTCCAGGGCATCCATGCTGTAGCATATGTCATATTTTCTCTTAAGGGCTAAATAATATTCTCTTGAATATATATTCCATGTTTTGCTCATCCATTCAGCCACTTGAGTGGCTTCTACATTTTCTCTCTTGTGAATAGTGCTACTATGAACATGGGTGTATAAATTATCACATTGAGACCCTGCTTTCTAACTATCTGGGATATATACCCAAAAGTAAAATTGCTAGATCACATGGCAATTCTATTTTTAATTTTTTGAAGAAATACCACACTATTTTCCACAATGTCCAATAGCACATTTTAATGAAATATAGGTAACTGATAGTAATAAAAACTTTGTTATATGATTATTTTTTAGCTCTATGAGGATGCCATTCAAACGACACACTTTCTTTGCTGGAGTATATGTAGAGTCTGCTCATTCTTAGCATTTGTCTTAATGCTATTATTGATTAAACTGTATATGTTTATAAAGACAAATTAGACTTGATATGAATAACACAGAAGAAGTCTATTTATCCAGATTAAAAATGTAAGGCATAATTTTCTCTATTATTATTATCAGTAAATAATAATAGTTACTGTTTAATTATAGCTAGTTATGTGCCAGGAATGGGATGAGTACTTTGCATTTAATCCACATAATTTAATGGCTACAAAGACTTATTTTTATGACTTTATAAATTTCACACACTTATACACACACGCATACACATATCCACATACAGTGATTCACTGATTTTAGCCACCTCAGGTCTAACTTTTTCTCTCTGGGTTTGAAAGTAATCTATGGTCTTATCCTCATACCTACCTAATAACGTATACCATTATTCCCAGGCCTCAAAGATCATCTTTGTTCTCCACGTTAACTCAGTTGTTCTACCCAGAAATATCCTCTTCTCCACTTCATCTATATGAATTCCTCCCATCTCTTAAAGACCAAGATAAACTGTCAATTCCTTTTAAAAGCTGAAATGCCTGCATATATTCCCCTTCCCTCAAACGCAATTGTAATTAAAATTTAATAATGTTATGCTTGTATTATAAACTTGAATTGTTTTGTAATTATTTCATCACTCCACTGGTATTATTTCTTAACTAGATTTAAGGCTCTTTACATAAAGGAATTAAGTCTTAACTTTTTTTTTTTTTCAAAATCTTTGCAGACCACCTCAGAGATTAAAAACAGTTGCTTTACACAAAGCACTTAGAAGAGAACTTGATATTTAGCAAATACTATATATGTGTGTGTGTTGTATATATAATATATACAACACACACACATATATAGCTATATATATGAAGGAGAGTACTAGGCACAGAGGCGCTTACCTGATTTGATCAGTCAGCCAATATTATAAGCACCAATTCTGTGGGGTGTGTGTGTGTGTGTGCACGCGCGCACACTGTGTACTTACTTGCTCTGTTGGGTCTGACTCTTTGTGACCCCATGGGGTCACAAAGAGTCAGAAGCGACTGAGCAACTTCACTTTCACTTTTCACTTTCACACACACACACACACACACCACAGAATTGGTGCTTATAATATTGGCTGACTGATCAAATCACATTTTGATACAATTCATTCACTCAGTATTTACTCATTCAACCAATAGTTATGAGCATTTGCTACATACCAGGACGGAGGAGCCTGGTGGGCTGCAGTCCATGGGGTCGCTGAGGGTCGGACACAACTGAGCGACTTCACTTTCACTTTTCACTTCCATGCATTGGAGAAGGAAATGGCAACCCACTCCAGTGTTTTTGCCTGGAGAATCCCAGGGATGGGGGAGCCTGGTGGGCTGCCGTCTATGGGGTCGCACAGAGTCGGACACGACTGAAGTGACTTAACAGCAGCAGCAGGCAACCAACTCAAATGGATTAAATACCTTAGAAAGACATAAAATGTGCATTACCAGGGAGGAAATATGTCAGTATAATCAAATGGTAAAAAAATTTCAGTGAGTCAGCATTTCTAGAATACCATCTTTAATCATTCACTTAAATCTTCCCCAACTCATTATTTGTATTATGTAATATTCTCCCTGGCACTTCTCATTTATTTCTTAGATTATAAGCACTGTCATTTAATTAATAACCATAAGTAAATTAAAGTGTGCTCTTAAAAAAGCTTCCATCCTAGCTGTCAACTTATTCTTCTATGTAGATACTCACTTGTTGATTCAGTGAGTATGATTAAACAACTCGTAGATGTCAGGCACTGTTCCAGATGCCAGGCGCGCTGCAATAAATGAAACAAAGTTCACCCATTGATGCAGCCTGCCTTCTGGTGGGGGAGACACAACCAGTTAGAACACAAGCAAAAATACATATACAATTATGTTAGGATGTAATAAGTGTTATGAAGAAAAATAAGGCAGTAAGAAGGTGAGAGTGAACAGGGGGAGAGTCAGGAAAACTTCTGAAGACATGAGATTTGAGTAGAGGCAAGAATTAAGCCTAAAAGAGCATGGCATGAGGACATCTCAGCAAAGAACATTCCAGGTAGCTGGCCACGCTTGTTATAGCTGAAAATCTTTCAGTAGGTCAATGTGGCTGGAGCTAAGTGAGAACTGAGGGAAGAGGATGCTGATAGAACATGAGATCTGCCAAGTAAGGGTCTGGCTTGCTTGGGATAATCATGTGGTATGCCTGCTTCCCTGGCATAATTACTGTGGCCCCTTCCATTCTCTGAAGAGTTCTGCTTGGATTATAAACCATGTGGCAACCCTGCTCTTACACCCAGGTAAGGACTTTGGATTTCAGTCTGAGACGGGACATTATTGCAAGGTTTTCATCTAAAGAATGGCATCGTTTGACTTAACACTTCTTTAATGTCGTTTAAAAAAACTCTTCACGGAGAGGGTAGGAGTCAAGAGTGGAAGCAGAGGTGGGATGAATTCCATAGCTCCCCAAAGACAAATGCCAAATACAATGCCCCTTTGGGATGTTTCTTTATAGACACTTATGACTTACTTAAGAAACATCATGACTCTTTTTAACAGTTTTACACTCTGTGTACATTGATTGCCATAGATTTCCTTACAATTAACACATTTAATGACATAATGCTTAGCCTCTCCATATGACCTGGAAGAATAATTATAAACAAGCAACTTTAATATCCAGTAAAATTTTCTTCTATAAGTACTAAGAAAAACAAAGCAAAACAAAACTCGGGAAAGCTCGAAAATTTGAACTTGATCAAAGATTAAAGATGGCTGTATTTACTCTAATTTTAAGGCATGGTTTACCAAGTGTGTGAAATAATAGCAATATCTGTTCAATTATCATGCACACATTTTCCTAAAATTCTCTATCTAGAACAATGTATTGGGGAAGGAAATGGCAAACCACTCCAATATTCTTGCCGGGAGAACCCCATGGACAGTGGAGCCTAGTTGGCTACAGTCCATGGGGTCGCAGAGTCAGATATGACTTAGCAACTGAAGGGCAATAGAACAATGTTTGATCTGCAAAACTGTCAAATATTTGTATAGAGTGCAGTTAAAATAATCAGCAAATATGTGGCTATTACTATTCTGGCAAAACTTTTTTTCTCAGTGGGAGACACTATAATACTTCAAGCCAGAAAAGTTTTTTTTTTTTAATCAGTGAAAAGCTTTTATGCGCAAAGTTTATTTTAAAAATTTAAACTAATAAGGCTTTCTACCTACATTGAGCTGTGCACCCAGGCTTCAACATAGCAGAGTTTCTCTAATTCTTGTTAACATAATGAAGAGTCCAGAGAGTTACCCTTCAGAAGGGAGGGTGAGTAAATGAGAAGACAGCAGTCTTAGTCAACTTGATTTTGGAAAATTATGCTCCTTTTGTTTTGTCTTCACTGTTGCTTAACTCCAGATGAGGCTGAGAATTTCCAGCCCAGAGTAATCCCCGGGGAAGCCTAAAGAGCAGCACTCCTTCCAGCTGCTTGGGAGCCCAGCAGTGACACTGAGAGTGAGCTGTCACTTCTCCATGCAGCTATAATTCCGCCAAGGAAGGAAAAATAACATAATGCAAAATTCAAGGATAGAACTGCCTTATGATCCAGCAATCCCACTGCTGGGCATACACACTGAGGAAACCAGAAGGGAAAGAGACACGTGTACCCCAATGTTCATCGCAGCACTGTTTATAATAGCCAGGACATGTAAGCAACCTAGATGCCCATCAGCAGATGAATGGATAAGAAAGCTGTGGTGCATATACACAATGGAGTATTACTCAGCCATTAAAAAGAACACATTTGAATCAGTTCTAATGAGGTGGATGAAACTGGAGCCTATTATACAGAGTGAAGTAAGCCAGAAGGAAAAACATAAATACAGTATACTAACGCATATATATGGGATTTAGAAAGATGGTAACAATAACCCGGTGTACGAGACAGCAAAAGAGACACTGATGTATAGAACAGTCTTATGGACTCTGTGGGAGAGGGAGAGGGTGGGAAGATTTGGGAGAATGACATTGAAACATGTAAAATATCATGTAAGAAACGAGTTGCCAGTCCAGGTTCGATGCACGATACTGGATGCTTGGGGCTAGTGCACTGGGACGACCCAGAGGGATGGTATGGGGAGGGAGGAGGGAGGAGGGTTCAGGATGGGGAACACATGTATACCTGTGGCGGATTCATTTTGATATTTGGCAAAACTAACACAATTATGTAAAGTTTAAAAATAAAATAAAATTTAAAAAAAAATTCAAGGACATAAAAATCAGATACCCTAAACAGAATGGTAGTACCCATGGATTCAAAGCAGGAAGTATGCAAAGAGTTGAAAAGAGAATGTTTAAAAAAATGTTTTAAGGAAGACTAAACATAAAGAACTTAAATGTATACATATATATAAAATACATAATACACATATGTGTTCAGATGATTGGTATCTGTAACAATACTGTTTTTAATATTGTTAAAATGGGCTTTCTCAGTTGTATGAGGTGATGTTTCACCATATATTCACAGTTTATTGGTTATCAGTTTAATGACAAAGTCTTCCCTGGTAGCTCAGACTATAAAGAGTCGGCAGTGTGGGAGGCCTGGGTTTGATTTCTGGGTCAGGAAGATCCCCTGGAGAAGAAAACCCACTCCAATATTCTTGCCTGAAAAATTCCGTGGACAGAGGAGCCTACATGGACAGAGGTGGGCTACAGCCTATGGGGTCAGAAAGAGCTGGACACAACTGAGTGACTAACACTTTCACTTTCACTAATGATAAAGTCACTGTTAACAGAATTCCCCTGTAGATTATATTTTTAAAAGTTCAGTTGCCCGAGTTTCTAAAACTTTACTGTATGGTTTTTCAGATCTGCATCCTCATTCCAAGTAAGAATGCCTCACACCAGGGCTCATACAGAAGTCCATCACTATCGTTATATTGGTTTCTGTTACTACATCATTCACTGCAGTCCTAGAAGCCACATGAAAGGCAATGGTTGCTGAGAATGTCCGGAAGGATAAAGCAGTTACCAACACCTGCAGGAAAAAAGATATTCATATACTCAGGCTTTCAGGAAAAACAGGAAGCAAGATGAGAGAAACTCACAGAAACCTGGAAATCAAAAATGGAAACAAAAGGAGCAGGTCATTTGCACCCCACCCCTGACAGCTCACACCACCCTAAGCAAACCGGTTTCCTATCACAAATTCCACCCTCACAAAGGACAGATTTCAAAAGCAATTTACATAGTCTAAATTCTGCTGGGGCGAGTTGATGACATCGCCATTAAATGGGCTTCTTGAGTACCTACAGTGCATAGGCTCTGATTTTTTTTATAAGCCCCTTCCTCATTAGCTCCCTTTCGATTTGTAAAACGTATAACCAATTCATCTGGTTGGACCTCTCGACAACCTCGTGCAGTCGGCCCTCCATATCTGAAGATTTTATATAAGGGACTTAAGCATCTGTAGATTTTGGTATCCGCAGGAGGTCCGGGAAGCAATCCCCTGTGGATAAGAAAAGTCCTGCACTACAGTCAGGGCAGGACTGTTATTTCTGTCATATTTGTTGGAGAATTGAGGCAAGAGAAGTTAAGTGGCTTATTCAAGTTCAAGAAGCGAGTCTAGAACTCACTTCCCTCTTACTCTCTTGCTCCAATGCCCCAGGGAGTAAGTTCTATCCTAATGTTAGATAAAAAATTATACAGAGGTCCATACAAACCCATCATTCAGCTGGTCCACAAAGGTTGAGCATTTCCTGGACAGAGTTCTCTGAGTCAGAATACCAAGCACCCTTAAAAGGCAACAACAGAAGTACAAAATAACATCTCTATCCTCAGCTTTCTCTGTTAGAAAACTAGATAAAATACACACATGAAGCAATTTGACCAGAAAGTCATATAACACAGGAAATGCACCAAACTAAAATGTCCCGGAAACAAAGTCCCTTTTAAAGAATTTTCCAAATCAAGGTGAAAAAGCATTAGAACATTTTTCTGGACAGATGTAAATTCATGTGATAATAAAACTATTTGAGTTTCTGTCAAAGTTATTTTTGGGTTGTTGTTGTTAAAATGTAATCACATTATTAAGGATTAATCACATAGAATAATGGAAATCAATTCTTCTAGTAACATATATTGTAAGATTGTTTAATGATTTGTATATGAATTTACATTCATATATGCCATTTATATGAATTATGCATTGATATTCATCTTTCTTGGACCTAAAACATGAAATAAAGTATCTGCTTTCCAACAGGTCTGTTTAAAATCTATTTTGTGTATTTTCAACTTCTCAGATTCCTAATTCTATTTTATCCATTTCTCCATACTTTACACAGGTAAATGTAAATACTTAAAATAAGATGTGATTTCCTTGGATTTTCTTTTTCCATTTACTTCACTGATACGTAAGAAAAAAAATTTATGGGGAAAGGAAATAGCTGTATTTAGTATTCATTTTTAACTTTACCAGTATGCTGAATATTCAGTCTATCTTTACTTGCTATTTCCTTGGATTATGTTAGAAAGATAGAAAATTTAATACAGATTTAAAATAAAGGCATATAAGACCAAGTTTAAACGTAGGGTGACTCTCTGAATATCTATCTGAATCCACTCACTTTGGCCTTTCCATGAATTTTTAAGAACATATTTTAATAATTTCCAACCTTCTTTAATCTACCACACTCTGGTTTAATCTGTGAAATTACTAACCCACCACTTCCTTCTTCTTGCCAATGGTATATTATGGAGTAAATTTCGTTAATAAGTTTTAAAAGGTGCCTTGGAAAAAATATTTAAAATTTCTGTGGAGATGTTTAAAGATACTTTGAGTTATCACAAATTTTAGGCTTAGAGATATTACTACCCTGTGTATTTTTTCCAGGCTTACTGAGATATATTTGACATATAATACTGTGTAAATTTAAGAATTGCAATGTGTTAATGTACTTACATATTACAAAATAATTACCATGACACCAAAAGCTAGCAACTCTTATCACATCACATCAGTACCATTTCTCTTTTGTTTTGAGAATATTCAAGATTTATTTTTTAAGAAATTTTCAAGTATATAATATTGTTAACCATAATCACCATGTTGTACATTAGATCTCCAGAATGTATTCATGTTCTACGTGGAAGTTTGTACAATTTAACCAATTGTTGCTATCTTTCAGTCCCTGGTAACTATCATGTGTTCTCTGTTTCTATGAATTTGGATTTTGAAGATTCCACATGTAAGTGACATCACACAGTATCTGTCTTACTCTGGCTTATTTCACTTAACATGATACCCTCATGGTCTATCCACGTTGTTGCAAATGGAAGGATTTCCTTCTTTCTCATCATTGAATAATATTAATACACACATACTGTGTGTGTATACACACATACGGGCTTCCTAGGTGGTGCTAGTGGTAAAGAACCTGCCCGTCAGTGCAAGAGACATAAGAGATGTGGGTTCAATACCTGGGTCAGGAAAATCCCAGGGAGGAGGGCACGGCAACCCACTCCATTATTCTTGTCTGGAGAATCCTAAGGACAGAGGAGCCTGGCAGACTACAGTCTGTAGGGTCGCAGAGAGTCAGACACGACTGAAGTGCATATGTGTGTGTGTGTATTTATATACCACGTCTTCTTTATTCCTTCATCCATTGACAGACACATAGGTTGTTCTCAGATTTTGGCTATTATTCATAGTAAGACAATAAATATGGGAGTAAAGATCTCTGTGAAATCCTGGTTTTTATTTCCTTTAGTTTTATATCCAAAGTGGGATTGCTGAGTCATTTGGTAGTTCTGTTTTTAATTTTCTGAGGAGCCTCCATACCATCTTTCATCAGCTGTATTACTTACATTTCCACCAATGGTGCACACGGACTTGCTTTTCTCCAAATCCTTGCTAACACTTGCTCTCTCTTGTCTTTTTGATGATGGTTGTTCTAACAGGCGTGAGGTGATATTTCACTGTGGTTTTGTGTTGCATTTCCCTGATGATGAGAGATGCTAAGCACATTTTCATATATTTGCTGGCCATCGTATGTCTTCTTTGGAAAAATGTCTATTCAATTTCCCTATTTTTTAATTGGGTTAGTTTTTGTCTTGCTATTGAATTGTATGAGTTCTTTATGTACTTTGTATATTAATCAATTATCAGATATATGCTTCGTGTATAATTTCTCCCATTTCATAGGCTTTTTATTTTGTTGGTTGCTTGTTTTGCTGTGCAGAAACTTTTCATTTTGATGCCATCCCACTTAATTTTTTTTTTTGGTGCCATATCTAAAAATCATTGCCAAGACCAATGTCAAGGAGACTTTTCCCTATATTTTCTTAGTATTTTTATGGTTTTAGGTCTTATGTTTAACTGTTCAGTCCATTTTAACTTTTGTGAGGTGTATATGGTAGGAGTGTAACTTCATTTTTATGCCTATAGTTATCTCAATTATCAACTATTAAGGAGACTATCTATTGATAGTCTCCTTAATAGTTGTCCCCCACTGAATCTTCTTAGCTTGTCAAATATGTGTTCATCATATATGGGATAGTTTATTTCTGGCCTCTCAACTCTGTTCCATTGGTCTACTGTTTGATTACTATAGCTTTATAGTATACTTTGAAATGAGGAAATGTGATGCCTCTGGGTTTGTTCTTTCTCAGGATTTCTTTGGTTATTCAGAGTCTTTTGGAGTTATACAAATTTTAGATTTGTCCTACTTCCATGAAATAAGCCATTAAAATTTTGATAGAGATTGCACTACATCTAGTGAGGGCTTTGCGTATTATGGACATTTTAACAATATTGATTCTTCCAATACATGAACACAAGATATATTTCCACTTGTTTGTATCTCAATTTCAGTCTTACAGTTTACAGTGTAACCAAAATCTTTCACATTGGTTAAATTTACTATTACTTTTGATGTAATTGTGAATGGAATTATTTTTTCATGTTTTTTGTTCATGTATAGAAATGGAATTGATTTCTGTATGCCGATTTTATATTATGCAAATTTACTAAATTCGTTGATTACTTCTAATTTTTTTTTTTGGTGGAGTTATTGTAACTTTCTGTGCACAAGATCATGTCATCTGCAACAGAGACATTTTTACTTCTTCCTTTCCGATTGAAATATTTTCTCTCTTTCCATCATCTTGCCTGATTGCTGTGGTTGGACTTCCAGTACTATGTTGAATAAGAGCGGTGAGAGTTGGCACCCTGCCTTGATTTTGAATTTAACAGAGAAGTTTTCAATATTTCATCACTGAGTATCATGCTGTGTTCCCCAAGTGGTGCCAGTGGTAAAGAATCTGCTTGCCAATTACAGATTATGTTAGCCGTGGAATTGTTATATATGGCCTTTGTTATGTTAAGGTATATCCCATTGATATTCAATGTTAAAAGCTTTTATCATGAAAGGATGTTGTATTTTGTCAAATACACTTTATGCATCTATTGAGACAATCATGTGGGTTTTATATTTCATTCTATCAATGTGGTGTATTGCATTTATTGATTTGCATAAGCTGAGATGCTTGCATTCCAGAGATAAACCCTGCTTGATCATGATATATGATCCTTTTAATGTGCTCTTGAATTGTTTGCCAATATTTTATTGAGAAATTTTATACTTACATTTTTTACACTTCATGCTGGGCTGGATGAAGCACAAGCTGGAATCAAGATTGCCAGGAGAATTATCAATAACCCCAGATATGCAGATGACATCACCCTTATGGTAGACAGCAAAGAGGAACTAAAGAGCCTCTTGATGAAAGTGAGAGAGGAGAGTGAAAAAGCTGGCTTAAAATTCAACATTCAAAAAACTAAGATCATGGCATCTGGTCTCATCACTTCATGGCAAATAGATAGGGAAACAGTGGAAACAGTGGCAGACTTTATTTTTTTGTCTCCAAAATCACTGTAGATGGTGACTGCAGCCATGAAATTGAAAGATGCTCCTTGGAAGAAAAGCTATGACAAACCTAGACAGCATATTAAAGACCTCTGCCAACAAGTTCCGTACAATCAAAGCTATGCTTTTTCCAGTTGTTATGCATAGATGTTAGAATTGGCCCATAAAGAAAGCTGAGCACTAAAGAATTGATGCTTTCGAACTGTGGTGTTGGGGAAGACTCTTTGAGAGTTCCCTGGACTGCAAGGAGATCAAACCAGTCCATCCTAAAGGAAATCAGTCCTGAATATTCTTTGGAAGGACTGATGCTGAAGCTGAAGCTCCAATACTTTGGACACCTGATGAGAAGAACTGACTCATTGGAAAAGACCCTGATTTGGGGAAAGACTAAAGGCAGGAGGAGAAGGGGACGACAGAGGATTAGATGGTTGGATGGCATCACCGACTTGACAGACATGAGTTTGAGCAAGCTCCGGGAGTTGGTGATGGACAAGGAAGCCTGGCATGCTGCAGTCCATGGGGTAGCAAAGAGTTAGACACAACTGAGCAACTGAACTGAATTCAGTTTGTCAATATTTTATTGAGATTTTACACTTATATGCATACTTTGTATTATTACATAGGTTTCAGGTATGCAGCATTTTAATTATCTGTTTACATTTCAAAGCAATCACCACCACAAGTCTAAGTAGCATCTCTCAATGTGAGACCCATTTTGTCCACCCCCACAAACCTCTTCCCCTCTGATAACCACTAATCTGATTTCTGTATTTGAGTTTTATTTGCATGCTTGCCTGCTTTGTTAGACCCTACATGTAAGTGAAATGATATAGTATTTGTCTTTCTTCATATGACTTACCTTACATTGCTTCATTTCATTCATGTGGTTGCAAATGGTAGGATTTAATTATTTTTATGGTTAAGTAGTATTCCATTGGGTATGTGTGTACACCTCCCATCTTCTTTATCCAGTCATCTAGCAATGAGCACTTAGATTGTTTCCATATTTTGACTATTATAATTGAGTCTTCAATGAACACAGTTCAGTTCAGTTGCTTGACTCTTTGCAACCCCATGGACTGCAGCACGCCAGGCTTCCCTGTCCATCTCCAATTCCCAGAGCCTACTCAAACTCATGTCCACTGCATCAGTGATGCCATCCAACTATCTCATCCTCTGTCATCCCCTGCTCCTCCCACTTTTGATTATTTCCATCTCAGGGTCTTTTCCAATGAGTTGGTTCTTCGCATCAGGTGGCCAAAGTACTGGAGTTTCAGCTTCAGCATCAGTCCTTCCAATGAATATTTAGGACTGATTTCCTTTGGGATTAACTGGTTTGATCTCCTTGCAGTCCAAGGAACTCTCAAAGAGTCTTCTCCAGCACCACAGTTCAA
The DNA here is from genome assembly GCF_000754665.1 of Bison bison bison. Taxonomy (NCBI): domain Eukaryota; kingdom Metazoa; phylum Chordata; class Mammalia; order Artiodactyla; family Bovidae; genus Bison; species Bison bison. The sequence continues at coordinate 1,777,080 of NW_011495022.1, read as the reverse complement.
AAGCATCAGTTCTTCAGTGCTCAGCTTTCTTTATAGTCCAACCCTCACATCCATACATGACTACTGGAAAAACCATAGCTTTGACTAGACAGACCTCTGTTGGTAAAGTAATGTCTCTGCTTTTCAATATGCTATCTAGGATGGTCATAGATTTTCTTCTAAGGAGCAAGCATCTTTTAATTTCATGGCTGCAGTGACCATCTGCAGTGATTTTGGAGTCCAAAAAAATAAAGTCTGTCACTGTTTCCACGTTTCCCTATCTATTTCCCATGAAGGGATGGGACCGAATGCCATGATCTCAGTTTTCTGAATTTTGAGCTTTAAGCCAACTTTTTCACTCTCCTCTTTCACTTTCAACAAGAGGCTCTTTAGTTCTTCTTCATTTTCTGCATAAGGGTGGTGTCATCTGCGTATTTGAGGTTATTGATATCTCTCCCGGCAATCTTGATTCCAGCTTGTGCTTCTTCCAGCCCAGGATTTCACATGATGTACTTTGCATATAAGTTAAATAAACAGGGTGACAATATACAGCCTTGATGTACTCCTTTCCCTATCTGGAATCAGTCTGTTCTTCCATGTCCAGTTCTAATGGTTGCTTCCTGACCTGCACACAGGTTTCTCAAGAGGCGGGTCAGGTGGTCTGGCATGCCCATCTCTTGAAGAATTTTCCACAGTTTATTGTGACCCACACAGTCAAAGGCTTTGGCATAGTCAATAAAGCAGATGTTTTTCTGGAACTCTCTTGCTTTTTCCATGATCCAGCGGATGTTGGCAATTTGATCTCTGGTTCCTCTGCCTTTTCTAAAACCACCTGGAAGTTCACGGTTCACGTATTACTAAAGCCTGGCTTGGAGAATTTTGAGAGTTACTTTACTAATGTGTGAGATGAGTGCAATTGTGCGGTAGTTTGAGCATTCTTTGGCACTGCCTTTCTTAGGGATTGGAATGAAAACTGACCTCATCCAGTCCTGTGGCCACTGATGAGCTTTCCAACTTTGCTAACATATTGAGTGCAGCACTTTCACAGCATCATCTTTTAGGATTTGAAATAGCTCAACTGGAATTCCATCACCTCCACTAGCTTTGTTCGTAGTGATGCTTCCTAAGGCCCACTTGACTTCACATTCCAGGATGTCTGGCTCTAGGTGAGTGATCACACCATCATGATTATCTGGGTCGTGAAGATCTTTTTTGTACAGTTCTTCCTCTGTGTATTCTTGCCACCTCTTCTTAATATCTTCTGCTTCTGTTTAGTTCAGTTCAGTCACTCAGTCATGTCCAACTCCTTGTGACCCCATGAATCGCAGTACGCCAGGCCTCCCTGTCCATCACCAACTCCCGGAGTCCACCCAAACTCATGTGCCTTGAGTGAGTGATACCATCCAGCCATCTCATCCTCTGTCGTTCCCCTCTTCTCCAGCCCCCAATCTCTCCCAGCATCAGAGTCTTTTCCAATGAGTCAACTCTTCACATGAGGTGGCCAAAGTGTTGGAGTTTCAGGCTCAGCATCAGTCCTTCCAATGAACACCCAGGACTGGTCTCCTTTAGAATGGACTGGTTGGATGTCCTTGCAGTCCAAGGGACTCTCAAGAGTCTTCTCCAACACCACAGTTCAAAAGCATCAATTCTTCGGTGCTCAGCCTTCTTCACAGTGCAACTCTCACATCCATACATGACCACTGGAAAAACCATAGCCTTGACTAGACAGACCTTTGTTGGTAAAGTAATATCTCTACTTTTTAATATGCTATCTAGGTTGGTCATAACTTTCCTTCCAAGGAGTAAGTCCATACCATTTCTGTCCTTTATTGTGCCCATCTTTGCATGAAATGTTTCCTTCATAACTCTAATTTTCTTGAGATCTCTAGTCTTTCCCATTCTATTGTTTTCCTCTATTTCTTTGCATTGATCACCGAGGAAGGCTTTCTTATCTCTCCTTGCTATTCTTTGGAACTCTGCATTCAAATGGGTATATCTTTCCTTTTCACTTCTCTTCTTTACACAGCTATTTGTAAGGCCTTCTCAGACAGCCATTTTGCTTTTTTATATTTTTCTTGGGGATGGTCTTGATTCCTATCTCCTATACAATGACACAAACCTCCATCTATAGTTCATCAGGCACTCTATCAGATCTAGTCCCTTAAATCTATTTCTCACTTCCACTGTATAATCATAAGGGATTTGATTTAGGTCATACCTGAATTGCCTAGTGGTTTTCCCCACTTTCTTCAATTTAAGTCTGAATTTGGCAATAAGGAGTTCATGATCTGAGCCACAGTCAGCTCCCAGTCTTGTTTTTGCTGACTGCATAGAGCGTCTCCATCTTTGGCTGCAAAGAATATAATGAATTGGAGTTTTGTGTTGACCATCTGGTGAGGTACATGTGTAAAGTCTTCTCTTGTGTTGTTGGAAGAGGGTGTTTGCTATGACCAGTGGGTTCTCTTGGCAAAACTCTATTAGCCTTTGCCTCGCTTCATTCTGTACTCCAAGGCCAAATTTCCTGTTACTCCAGGTGTTTCTCAACTTCCTACTTTTGCATTACAGTCCCCTCTAATGAAAAGGACATCTTTTTTTGGGTGTTAGTTCTAAAGGTCTTGTAGGTCTTCAGAGAACCATTCAACTTCAGCTTCTTCAGTGTTACTGGTCGGGGCATAGACTTGGATTACCATGATATTGAATGGTTTGCCTTGGAAATGAAGAGAGATCATTGTGTCGTTTTTGAGATTGCATCAAGTACTGCATTTTGGACTCTTTTATTGACCGTGATGGCTACTCCATTTCTTCTAAGGGATTCCTGCCCACAGTAGTAGACATAATGGTCATCTGAGTTAAATTCACCCATTCCAGTCCATCTTAATTCCCTGATTCCTAGAATGTTGACGTTCTTGCCTAGAATGTCACTCTTGCCATCTCATGGTTGACCACTTCCAATCTACCTTGATTCATGGACCTAACATTCCACATTCCTAGGCAATATTGCTGTTTACAGCATTGGACCTTGCTTCTATCATCAGTCACATACACAATTGGGTGTTGTTTTTGCTTTGGCTCCATCCCTTCATTCTTTCTGGAGTTATTTATCCACTGATCTCCAGTAGCATTAATATAGTATCATTTGTTTATTTCTGTTTCCCTTGCCTTTGGAGTCGGAGCCACAAAATATCACTAAGCCTGATGTCAATGAGGTTATTGCTTATGTTTTTCTTCTAGGAATTTAATGATTTCAAGTACTACATTCAAATCTTTAATCCACTTTGAGTTAACTTTTGTATATTGTGTAAGATAGGCTTCTAGGTTTTATTCTTTTGCATGTAGCTGTCCAGTTTCCTAAAGCCATTTATTGAAAAGACCGATCTTTCTTCATTGTATGCTCTTTGCTCCTTTGTCATAAATCATCCATAATGTGTGAGTTTCTTTGGGGTTCTCAATTCTGTTCCACTGAGCTGTTTTTGTGCCAGTACCAGACTATTTTGATTACTATAGTTATATAGTAAAATTTGAAATCAGGGAGCATAATACCTAGTTTTATTCTTTCTCAGGATTGTTTTGGCCATTTGGCATCTTTTGTGGTTCCATAGAAATTTTAGATTTATTCTAGTTCTGTGAAATATGCTCTTGGAATTTTGATAGGGATTGTATTTAATTTACAGATTTACTTTGAGTAGAATGGACATTTTAATAGCATCAATTCTTCCAATCCAGGAGCATGAAATCTCTCCATTTGTTTTGGTCGTCTTCAATTTCTGTCATCAATGTTGTATTGTTTTCAGTGTACAGGTCTTTCACCTCCTTGGTTAAATGTATTCTTGGGTATTTTATTCTTTTTGATGCAACTGTAAATGTAATTGTTTCTCTTTCTGATAGTTGTAACTTCTGTTTAGTATTTTCTAAGACTCTTAAGCATCCCTTGCACTGCAAGGACTAGTCAATCCTAAAGAAAATCAACCCTGAATATTCATTGGAAGGACTGGTGTTGAAGCTGAAGCTTCAAGATTTTGACCACCTGATGTGAAGAGCCAACTCACTAGAAAAGATTCTGAAGCTGGGAAAGACTGAAGGCAAAAGGAGAAAGGGGCGGCAGAGAATGAGATGATTAGATAGCATCACCAACTCAATGGACATGAATTTGAGCAAACTCCAGGAGACAGTGGAGGACATAGGAGCATGGTGTGCTGCAGTCCATGGAGTCGCAGAGAGTCAGACACAATTAAGCAACTGAACAACAATATTCTCTATCTCTGTTGTAGTTCTGTGTTTATCCATTCTTGAGTTCAGTGAGTCTCTTTATGACCATTATTTTGAATCCTTTATCAGGTAGATTGCTTATTTCCATTTCATGTAGGTCTTTTTCTGGGGCTTTGTCTTGTTCTTTCTATTGGATAATACTCCTCTGTATTTTCATGTTACCTAAATGTGTGTTTGCTCCTTTGATTTAGGTAAATCAGCAATCTCTCCCAGTCTTGAAGGAGTGGCTTAATTTAGAAGATGTCCTCAGGGTTTAGAGGTGCAATCCTACTTACACCAGGCATCCTCTCTGTGGGTTCTATGTGCCTTCCTGTTGTAATGAAGACACAGCTACTGGTGTGATGCTTGGTTAGTGAGGCTGGACCTCAGACAAGCTGCAGGGTCCAGCCACTGCTACTGCACATGATGGTGGGCAAGCCTACTGTTTGGCTGGCTGTGAGGCCCAGCTGAGGTGCAGATGTGGGGGGTGCCCTCAGTGTGGCATGCCCACTGGCACTAACAGGTTAGAGAGAGAATTTTACTATTTTGCCAGCCAGTGCTGACATTACACAACCTGGGGTCACAAAAAATGGCTCCCACCCAGTGTATCAGTCCAAAGGGAGCATCCCAACTGGTTCTTTCCTGTCTGGCAGATGCTTCTAGATTAGTAAGTGAATCCCTTTTACCTATGATCTATGTACTTTTCCACCTGATGGGTTTTTTGCTGGTTTTCAGGTTGAGTGAGTCTGCAGGTATGTCATTTAAGAGCGAGTTTTCCATTCCCTGTAGTTCTATAGCTTTCCTAAACATATTCCCTATTGATTTTCATATCCAAAGGTATTTGGGGGGCTCATTTCTCCTACACAGAATTTAGAGGTTCTGCTGCACCAGCCTGCCCCCTCCATATTTTCAGGGAAATAAGAGGTTGGATGGGGCTTCCTTGGTAGTTCACCTAGTAAAGAATCCGTCTGCAATGCAGGAGACCCCGGTTTGATTCCTGGGTCGGGAAAATCCCCTGGAGAAGGGATAGGCTACCAACTCTAGTATTCTTGGGTTTCTCTTGTGGCTCAGCTGGTAAAGAATCTGCCTGCAATGTGGGAGATCTGGGTTTGATCCCTGGGTGGGGAAGATCCCCTGGAGAATGAAAGGCTACCCACTCCAGAATTCTGGACTAGAGAATTCCATGGATTGTATAGTCCACAGGGTCATATAGAGTCAGACATGACTGACTTTCACTCACCCACTCAATGCAATGTGACACTGGCCATTAGCATCCAGAGTGGTTAGGCTTGAAGACATCCAAGTTATATAATAGTTTCCTTAATTTGAATAGTTTCCTTAATTTCCTCCTTCATGGCCAGGAAGCCTGCATAAGTAACAAAGCTGAAGCAAAGGCACATTTTAATCAAACTCAAGCCGGAATTTAAACTCATTTCTTTAAAAAAATGGTTGAGATTAAGGAATTGGAAGGAAGCTTTGTGGTTCAGAAGGTATGCTCCAGAAGAATAAGTAGGATGCATTTTATTTAGACCCTCTTCACAGAATTCCACCTCTTAAGTACATTTGGATGTGAAAATTTTGCAGAATAAAATAGATAAGAGTAGCTCATGGGGAACTGAAAGATAACAGGTTCATTTTTGTACCCTCACACTCTCTGTTCCTTTCTGATCTCCTTTGCCCACCACCTGCAATGGGCCCCTAGCCTCTGTGCCACCCACTCCTGCCCTTACTGGTTATTAGTCCACATCAGAGGGCTCTTATCCTAATGTGTTAGTTGATGCTAGCTTAAACGGCAGCCCGTTCTTGATGAAGTTGCATTTAGAGGAGACTCCTGACAAGAGGAGATGGCACTTTCACATTCAGAGAGCGGGCCTGCAGAAAGCAGACCTGTGGTTGTGGCCTCTCTTCTCCTGTCATCATACTTGTATCCCTGAGGGAAAAGCCCTCTAAAGGATCAAATGTGTTCAAAACTAATATTGGCACAGCAAAACATCAGGGAAGGAGGTGGAGTATCTGCCCTCAAGGAGTTTGCAGTCAGCAAATTTACAGATAAAATTTTCAATATAGGGTGCTGCTTATATCTCAACTTACCTCTTGAAGAATTTATGATCTCATGTAACTACCAGAGAAACATTTTCAGGTATTTTCCATTACTAATCTCATTTTATTAAGGAAATTGACCTAGATACACTAAACACGCAAAATTATAAGGTTTATGAAGTTTAACTCATGTCAATCCAACACCAAAAACAAGACTGCTAACCGCCAGCTTTAAACTGTAGAGTCAAAGCTTATATAACTCCACAGCAAACTTACAAATTGAAAAATTATACAGTTAACCCATAAACAACATGGGTTTGAACTGCATGAGTCCACTTACATGTGGATTTTTCAATAAATATGTACTATAATATTACAAAATCAGCACTTAGTTGAATCCACAGAGGTGATACTATGGATATGGAGGTTTGACTGTAAAATTCTATGTGGAATTTTAACTGCAGCAGAAGGCTGGTGCCCCTAACCCCCACGTTTTCCAAGGGTCAACTGTAAATGAATAATTTCAAGTATTTAAAGTATATCCAAGTAAGCTCTACACTTGCAAATTCTTTTTACCATAAATCTGATCACATGAGAGAACTGGCTCTCTAAGGACAGTCTAAGGACCTGGGTCTTCTCTCAGTCTGATTCATTTGTCATCAATGTTGATACAACATGCTCTTCCTGTACGTCTCTATTTACCCCACGGATTGGGCCTTGTTTTGTATTTTACATTTTATATAGAAATATACTATTGCAAACATACTTCATATATTTATACTAGAATACTACAGCCATTATTCTCTTCTTGCAAAACTTCATCTTGTTTCTCCATTTTCTCCTACCCTTCCATTTTCACTATTTTCTGGCTGTTTTGTACTTATCTTATACTTTTTATTCTCTAAATTCTGCATCCCATTTTCTCCCTCCATTTTGCGTACTATGCCCATTCAAGTAATACACTTTTCAGCTACTGCTCTTCCCTTACCTCCTTCTTTTGTCTTAATCCATCTTTAAGCATATAGCCCTTCGTCTTCACCCCACTAAATTTGCTGACACGTACACCTATACTCAGCCAGGGATTTTATTAACTCATGTGACAAAAATATTCTTTCAGTAGGAAACAGCTCATTTTTGTAATGCTCCTACAAGGAACCTCTGGTTTTTGTTTTGTTTTGAAAGCAGTCTTAAAGACAGTGTGGGACTGGCAAAGGACAGACATACCAATCAATGGAACAGAACAGCAAGCTCAGAAGCAGACCCAGGAAACTTAAGAACTCAATATATTTTCACAGAAGTATCAGAAATCAGTGGGAGGGACAGGTTATTCAATAAGTAATGGTGACAACAGGTGATGTTTGGGAAAATCTATCATATTAGATCATTATCTCATATAGTGCATCAAAATTGCTTTTGGATTTAAAAGTGAAAAATAAAACTTTACAAGAGGAAAAAAAATTAAGCTGAAGGAGAGAATTTTTCTATGCTTTGAGGCTATGTAAGAAATCAAAAAGATTGGTTAGTAGATTTCACCATAAAAATAAACATGCTAACATCATCAAAATTCATAAAGATTTAAAAAAGTGACAAACTAGGAGCAATACTGCTCCAATATAATTATTATCCTTCCTGTATAAAAATTTTCTATGAACAAATAGAAAAAAAGGCTAAGATGCCAGAGGAAAAATACAAAAAACAAACAAACAAACACAGGCAAGTCATCAAGGGGAAATACAATGAATAATACCAAATTATTAAATTATTTTAAGCATCATGGCAGTTAAAGAAATGCAAAATAAATTTTTTTTTAAAAAAATTTGCAAAGACTTTTTATAAATAATACTTCATGCTAGAAGGAAAGCCATGAAATGTACACTTTTGATGCAATGCATAAATTTGCTTCTGGAAAACAATTTAGTCACAGCTATCAAAAATCTTAAAATATGGATACATTCTAATCCAATATTTTTACTTTAAGGAATCAATCTCAAGGGTAGACACAATTACAATTAAGTACAAGGACGTTCACTGTAGCATTATTTATCAAAGCATTAAGAAGGAAAGAGAAAAAGGAATGAAGTAAAACATTTTACCTAATAGTAATAATAGTTATGGTATCTATTTATTATTGAATATTACACAGCTATTGACTAGCACTGAGAAAAATTAATACAGGGAAATTTTTATGTTACATTGACTATAAAGAGCAGAAAATAAAAGTTGAGTAATGATATATAATATTGTTAGGATAAGGGAGGGCATCAAATATTAACTGTATATTTTCTGCCTTATGGGCAGTTTTAGTTTTAATATTTTTCTTACTTCCTAAAATACTATTTAAAAACAATAACTATACTTTATTCTGATATTTAACAGAATTTTAAGGAATAAAGCAAAAAAGGACAGTTGACCACAATTAGTTTCCAACTAATAAATATGTTCTAAAAATCTGTTGGTAGGTCAGTTATTCACAACTTGCAACAAATGATAAATTAATACTAACTAAATTTCTAGGTCATCGAACTGAGTAGCTTGATTAATCCACAATGTAGCTGAAGAAGACCTATTGCATTTTAATCGTTCTTATGGGAAAATGTGTCCCCAGTTCTAACAGAATACTCCAAGGAAAGCTTGGCCCTTATAGACTCCCCTGTAGACTCAACTGTGTAGACAAGTGGGTACAGCTAACAGTCCTATTCTGAGAGTGTTCTAGATAAAGAATAAAATGGGTTAGAAAGAGAGGGAAGTCTGCTATTGACTCATTCATGTTCTCTTCCAGTCTTTATTTTGACTAAGAATAGATACTTATCTTGAGGGATTTGGAGTAAGTCAGCATCCTGGGACAGAGGAACGTGACCCTTCCAATACAGGCATGGCTTCATTCGTATCAACCTGCAGCAACAGAGTTATTACTGAAATCTTCAGAGTATTTACTTTGCTTGTCCATTCTTAAAATGGAGCATTGTCCATACAAAATAACTTGCTTGAAACAGACCTGAAAAGAGGGATGTAAGCAGACTTTAATGCACATATTCTTAAGGTATTTAAATCCATGATGTTATCTTCTACATATCTCCGATACTAAGACTTCAGTGAGATGTACTTTTTGTAGCATTTGAAAATAGAGTATACTGAGTTTAAAGATTCCATCCCCCCTGATTTTCATATCTATTTTTGCCTACTTCACCTTGTTGCAACAGATACTTCAGACTTGCTAGGCATTTTATATTTAGAAGATCTTTACAAATACCCATTTGAAGAGAAAAATCAGAAAAGTAACAAACATAAGAAAATTATGATGATCAATTCCACATTTCAAAGATAACTTATTTAAGTTCTATAGTTATTTTTATTTTTAAATGGGTTATAACATTTCTATAGTTTTGGAACTTTTTCCACTCAATAATATATCATAAATACCTTTCTAATATTTTAATTTCAAAAAATGTATTTCTGAAACAACATAGTATTCTAAACTTACAAGATAAATTTATTCAAATCTTTGGGTTGTTGTCAATTTTTTTACTCTTATAAACATATTTATAATTAAATCTTTTCAAGATTAGACACTTTAAGTGGAAGTTAAACTTCCAGGTAAGTAAGTTATGCTTTGGTGCAGTACAAGACTATTTAATATGGGAGTATGGTTTGCTAACCATTATATTTTCGTTAATTATGGTCACAGACTAGCTTTTTGCTTATTGTTCACAGTTTTTCCACCTTTTTTGCTGTTGCTGTTGTTAGATACTATCTCTTCTATAGTCCCAACAAAAACTGGGTATTTCTTACTCTCCTTTTAACTTTCACCTAAGAGTTTGTTTATGAGAATACCTTTGTGTAGATTTTATGAACAATGTAGAACAACTCTGTGAATCCATCATGTCCAAAGGGAAATCTAGAGACGGGGTGGACACTAGTTGGGAAAATGAACTTTTTCATATATATATAACTCTTGCTCGTATGTTGAACTATCACTCAAATACACTTAATTTCATCCAACAAGGCTTGCCAACTTCCAAATTCTGGCAACTATGAATTCCTGGCAACTATGAATTCCTGGCAACTATGAATGGCAGCCATTCTGGAGCTGCTATTACGTACAGCATAATAAGAATGTGTCATATGAAGTACAGCTAACTTTCTTCTAACATGCATTCCCCAACCCCAAATATACTCTATCCTTCTCAGTCTTAAAAATGGACTTATTGGTAGGAACAAAGGAAATGTAACCACTACCATTGTGATGAGAACCTAACAATTTCTGACAACGTGGGACTTACAGAAAGTCCTGAGTTTTTGTGCTAAGCCTGTGGGAAGGCAGGATGGGAGTCTGACAAGGGAAAGAGGCACACAGGTAAAGTGTGTTTAGTCTCTGTCTTCTAAGACCCCAGATAACTTCAGAACAAAGGAGTTAAATTTTTGTCTTAATAAAATATTTTATAGACTATTGATAGGAAAAAAAAAAGCAATGTAAAAAAATCTAATTTGAATGATTAAAAAAATGCAGAATTCATCAGATTATCTTATAGAGACCAGTATGACTTAATTCTCTCTGGATGTTATGAAAAATCATTAGTAACAGAAACCAAATTTATTGTCCAAAGTGATAACATATCAAAGAAATACATATCAAATCTGTTGCCATTAATTAGTTTTTAACATCTTTATTGCATTTACAATGTGTGTGGAACATTATTAGGATTTACAGTAGAAGCCAAATATCCCAGCCCTTAAAAATCAAATAAGAAAGATTGAATGAACCATACATAAATATCTGTGAACACAAGCACTGGAAACGTACATATGATTATAATTTTACAGGCTTAGACAGGTAACTGCTGTATGTAACAGAACAGGTGGGAAGGGTAAGACAAAGTAGATAAAAGTCACTAGGGGTGCGAAATAACTGTAGCTGGGTAGTATTGAATAAAAAGACAATATTGAAAATACGATTTGATTTGTAAAGGCTAAAATGTCCTGCAAAAACATATCTACTTCCTAAGCACAATTGTGAGGTAGAATTCTCCCCACCCCGTTTTCTGGTTTCTTGACCACCGTTTGGGGGATTTTCCATCCAGATGCTTCTCTTCACGCTGCAGTACCTGGGACTAACCAGTAGGACATGTTCTTTAATACCCCTTCCATCCCCATTGAACAGAATGAATCTTTTCTGTTCAATTATCAGTCTTATTTTGCCTACTGAAAACGGGTGGCAAAAGTTAGTAATGTAACAAACCAATGCTGTTTCTTCTAGCTAATATTATCACCATGCTTGGCTAAGTACTTTAATCATTCAAGGAGTTACACTAAAATTTCAGGGATAGGTACCATTTGGGGAGCTGTTTTGGGCAGACAGGCATTTGTGTCCTTCAACACTAACTGCCAACTGTGAAGAATGCCATTTCTATTCCAAATCCACTTCTAATACCTCAGATTATGGGTCATAAAAATAGTTTACAGTTTTCTACACACTCAAAATATATGAAAATCCAGGACACAGCACACCCACATTGAAAAAAAGATATGCAAGTTTCTTTCAAAACTACCGTATGACACAGAAACTCTAATCCTAGGTATTCACCCGAGAGAGATGAAAGCCTATGTTCACATAAGACTTATGTTAGGAATAACCATAGCAGCTTCACTTATAATCGCCAGTACTGCAAACAGCCCAGGTATTTATAAATAGGAAAATGAATAAATAAACTGTAATACAGTCATACAATGGAATACTACTCAGCAATAAAAAAGGAATTAACTATTAATACACACAACCACATGGATAAATCTCCAAAACATGGTAAGTGAAGAAGCCTTCAAGAAAGATACATGCTGTGTGGCTCTATTTACACAAAGATCTAGAACACGAGATCCGATTTAAGGTAGAACAAAGAATAGAGGCTGCCTGTGGAGGAGGATGTGGTTGTAGAGGACTGACTGGAAATGGCACCATGGGAATTGTTTTAATAGCATTTTATATTTTGACAGCACTGTATGCATTTACCAAAACCCAGCAGATACACATTTAAGACTTCCACATTCATTGTATGCTAATTTTAAATAAAAGTAAAATTGCAAGCAAATACCGAATTCTAGCTAATGACTGAAGTATTCAGCAGGAAGTGTGTAGATTTCTTCAATTTAAAATGCATCAGAAACAATCTGAATTGGTGAACTGATGGATGGATAGATATGTGACAAAGCACAGTTAATGCTAACTAGCATCTAGGTGGTGAGTATACTATAAAATTTTAACTTTTTTATATGCTTGAAAAATTTTATAATAAAATATTGGGGAAAAAATTCAGGGCACACTGCTTCCAAAATAATGCTGCTGAGAACTTCATTACTGATTTCATAATCATAAATTCTTCCCAACAGTGTCAACTTAGAAACTTAAGAGCGTGTGAAAGGATATTCCTGTGTGAGGTAAGCAATCAGTTCTTGGATCTGTGCTGACTTAAAATTGTCAAGGTGATTCTTCATCTCCTCACACTTACATGCATTGATGGTTATTTTGAGCAAATTTGTTGGTTGTGTAGACTAACAGAGTTAAGATGAAAAAAACATTCTAAAGGGAAAAATCAAGCACATTTTTTTTTTACTGATTTTTAAAACTGAAAAAGAACCAGAGTAACTATAAGAGAAACAATGTGTAGACCCAAAACACAATGTGAGGCTTGATCATAGTGAATAGATCCCCGCCAGTCAAGTGGAAGGACACCGGAGTCATTCTCCTGTCTCTCCAGGAATGACACATTTAGAGACACCATCTAGAGATGGCATCTGACTTGTAAATACTTCTAAGGGGACACTGAGAGGATAAGAATGGCTTCAGACTCCTATAGCCTTTTGTCAGAAATATTTAGTATTCCACAAGACTGACTTAAGATTCATAACAATGCTACTCTAATATTGAAAGCTGGTAACTATTTTTAGTTATGGTGACTCAGTGGTAAAGAATCCACCTGCCAATGCAGGAGAAACAGGAGTCATGGGTTTGATCCCTGGTCAGGAAGATTCCCTGGGAAAGGAAATGGTAACCCACTCCAGTATTCTTGCCTGGGAAATTCCATGGACAGAGGAGCCTGGCAGCCTACAGTCCAAAGGGTCACAAAGAGTTGGACATGACTTCGCGACTGAGTACCCAGCACAAGAATTTCTGTATAATTACCTATGGTATTATGTGTTGCCTCCTAAAAATTTTCTAACCTTGATTCTTTTATAATTTTGCCTACTGCTTTCACAGTGTGTAGTTACAGTTCTGGCTCCTCCTGTGATCTCTAAGTTCATGTTCTAGCACAGGCTCTGCCTTTTCCTCAAGCACACAGACTAGTTTTGTCATGTTTTCAAGTCTGCTTTAAAACATTACAGTCACGTTACTCAGCATTGTATCTATGAGCCTTTTTCAGTATTAAACATTCCCATGTACTTATGCTGTTTCATGAAGCACCCGTAGCTCCATCAGCCTCTATTATAGTCTTTTTCTCTTATTATCACTGCCCAAGTTTACCAGGATTGCTCTTCTCTAACCATAACAGCACCAATGGTGGTCAGATTCATGCTCCTGTTTCTACAGGTTGGTGCTGACTCACTAAGATCATGAGCAGGACTTTTACTTACTTTCTTACTTTTCAATGGACTTATATTCATGTCCTGTTAACCTCAAAGTAGAGGATACTCCTCCCGTGTCCTCCATCTGGCTGGCCTATCATCCTGCCACAACAGAGTTAATTTGTCAGGTTTAAAAATCTTGCTGTTTACTGCAGAGCCCACTGGCCCCACCCTCAGTATTTTCAGTACACCGAATGGAGGGGAAATGGGAGTGTTGGGAGGTGAGCAGACAAGGTTCCCTTTCTCCCAAGACCCCGTGCTTGGGACAAGAACACGATTAAAGAATGCTCCCCATTCTATTCTGGGAAAATAATAATCCTTCTATTTTGAATAATATTTTTTCAACAGACTTTTAACATAATTATACTTCATTCTTAAAATTACTTGGTATGATTTCTCTATTTTACAGGTTCAGAGAAGTTTAATGATTTTTCACCCAGGTTAGTAAATGCCAAAGCCAGATTCTAAAGTATTTAAACTCTACCTCTTTTCATTATATTCACTAGAGTTCTTATTTTAGCCTAAGTTTACAACCTTTCCTGTACTATTCTTGCCATTATTTATGTTTCTTGGCTAAACCTAGGTTTTCTGCAGCACACACATAAGTCAACTAATGTCAGGAGTTAAACCTGCACTTCCTTTTCCCTCATCAAAGTGACTGTTGCTCCTCTATATACCAGGAGCGAAATTTTCCACATCCAACTGGAGCTCTTTATTTTTTGAACTGAAAGTTAGCTCTAGCTAAGTTTTGCTAATTAGGTTAACTGGTCAGCTATATTCTAATCCACCTTCTTAATCCTAGATAATTTTTCCTTTTGAGGTTTAAAAAAATATATCCCAAACATACATCTCTTGTCACTGATATCTACCAATGTTAACTTCCCATAGCGTTTTCAATAGACTCAAGAATGGGGACGATTTTAACAACTACAGTTATGTTCAGTTTTTAGTAATCACAGTATTTTACCATGGTCCTGTGGGGGTGGGAAAAGTACATAGTAATTTCCAATCTTTCTGGCAAGGAACTTAAAATGTAGTAGAGAATTACGAAGTCTTTCTTCAAACAAAGCCAGTACAGAGACAGGTTCAACTAATCTCACAATCACGCCATTTGTCACAGTGGGCTTATGTATGATTTACTCAGCACTATCAGAAGAATAACTGCCATATTCACATTAAGGAGAATGCACTAACAATAAAACGCTGGATAGCACACCCCACACATCAACTGATAGTGAAACGAGCACGTTAATACCAGGTAATGCTTCGGAGCACTGGCCAACATAAAGACCTATAAGGTGAGAGAAGTATCCAATCCTCTACAGAGCAAGGAAGCCTAGAACTGCCGACATCTTAGCTGGCAGACTACGCAATTTTATTACCCATGAGTTACCATGGTAGAATCAGGTGACCAACAATGAAGACTGGGAATACCGTCAATTTTATCTGAAAGGAAGTTATCATCTTCACATCATAATTTTGCTGGGTTAGACATGTGTGAATAGATGCCTAAACTGTCCATAAGATACTTAGCTTACACAGGAGCAAATTTATGACATGAAGACAAAAGAAAAACTCGAAGCAAAACAAAAAATTAAGCTAGCCTAATTAACATTCAATAACTCCCTGAGATGAGTTAAGATAATGTGAACGTTGTAGCATGCGTGCTAAGTCGCTTCAATCATGTCTACCTCTTTGCGACCTATGGACTGTAGCCTGCCTGGCTTCTCTGTCCATGGGACTCTCCAGGCAAAAATACTGGAGTGGGCTGCCATGCCTCCTCCAGGCGATCTTCCTGGCCCAGGGATCAAACTCGATGTCTCCTGTGGTTCCTGCATCGCAGGCAGATTCTTTATTGCTGAGCCACAGGGGAAGCCCAAGTTGTAGCCTATATTGTACCGATTAAAAATGATGGTTCTTTATTTGCAGGCCAATGTTAATTTATTACAAAGAACTTGTCTTTTCAAACAGATTGAAGTCACTTCCTTCACAGGTATTCTAGTGAGCTATGATCCTATGAATAAAAATCACATTCGGGCATTGTTGGTTTTCATTCATAACTATGTCTATGGGTATTTGGATACACATACACAAAGCAGGAGCAAAGTTACAAATGAAAAGCAACAATATTTACTATGTGTTAAAAGCAGAATCCATCTTCACTTGAAATACTCGAACCACAAATATTTCCAGATATGCCTTACTTCACTCTTGCTGTAGGCAGGGCAGATTAAGGCACATAAAATTAACTCATTTGACAGTAAGTAGGGGATTTGATGGTAGAATTAGAGAGTCTCTTTACTTACAACCCAGTTCCTTTCTGGCAAAGTCTTAATAAATTCAGTATGAGAGATATTGAGTACAACTATCTCAATTACTTCAGTATCTAAAACTATCAAATGACTTCCTGATGAGTAGATTCACTCAGTCAGTTCTAACTTTAGGAAATCTGTTTAAAACATACTTCAGACTACAGTACAAGAGGAATTATTACTAACCCTCACAACAGACATACAGGGGAACTGAGCAACTATTGTTGTTCAGTTGCTATGGCATGTCTGATTCTTTGTGACCCTACAGACTGCAGCACGCCAGGCTTCCCTGTCCTTCATTATCTCCCAGAGTTTGCTCAAACTCATGTCCATTGAGTTAGCGATGCCATCCAACCATCTCATCCTCTGTCATGTTCTCCTCCTGCCCTCAATCTTTCCCAGCATCAGGGGCTTTTCCAGAGTAACTATTATGCCATGAGCAAAATGCTGGGAATAGGAGAAGTCAGGCCCACAAGTTTCCTTCCCTCCAAAGAGCTCATAGTGTAGCAGGCACAGACATAAATAGCTGCAGCATGTGGTTAGCACCGTCATGAGGACTGAAATGAAGAATCACAAACGTTCATACTCATAGAAATTAAACCTTAAAAGACTAAGGATTAACAAATAAAGAAAAAGCCTTTCTGGATGTTCTCAGAAGCAGTGGCAGCATAAAAGGGAGCAGTTAAATGTAGCCCCCAGATTTTCTGGCATGTCCATTAAAAAAGACTGTATCTCAAACCAAAATTACTCTGAGAAAGGTGAAAAAAAATATGATAAATAACTTCACCTAAGCTGAAAATGTCAAGCAGGTAGCTGAAAGTACAGGTTGAGACGTTCGGACCAGATACATAACACAGGACACTGGGATAAAATAAGATACCCTAAGGACAGGATACATCCAGAATCATTCCGAAGACAGAATCTGAGAGAGCACATTTTAGTAAATGCATTTTAAATAACAGTTATGTGACTACACTGAGTTACAACAGAAGATAACATCGTCAAGGGAGGAAACACCATAAGAGAGGCTGCTCCATGGTAGGAATGCTGCAGAGGCAGAAAAGGAGAGAGGAATGCAAAGTGGAAAAAAAAGAAACCATTCAATTCAGTAACTGGATCCCACTGCACACCTCTGCACTGCAGGGCTCTGTACAGCCAGGCTGCAAGGCGCTGAGCAGCGAGTGCTGGGGACGCAGGGGCAGGGGATATGGGATTCTGCAAGAAGTCTGGCAGTGAAGAAGGCTGGAAAAACCAGCAGGCTCAGAAGGAGCTTTTTCCACTGGAAGTATGATACATGGACATTTCAGTAGACAATGGAAAGAAAAGAGCATACTTTGCATAATTTTGTATTGATCACAGACTATAAAATTGCTTTAATCTTTCTCAAAAACATTTTCTGAAACAAAGATGAACACAAAATTATATGTATTTTACCATTTAAACTTAATATAAACTTAAAAGCATTAACATTTTATATATTTAATTTCTAAAAGATGTGTACAATTTTTGTTATTATACTACACCAGAATCTTGCATCTAGTCTATCATGACAAATTAAATGTTATTAACAATTGCTATTTTAGCTCCTGAAAGATTACTCTGATATAGAGGATGACATTTAAGTAACTATGTATGCCTTTCCCAGCCCTCCTCTCCCAAAGACAAAATATTTTCAAAACAGTAATTTGGATAACATTTTTCAAGTTGAAGAAGAGAAAAATGAGAGTGTTCCACTAACATCTAAACTTTTCTTCACAATAATTTTTTTTGATAAAACATGCTTATTTATTATATATACATGCTTACATATGAATTTCCTGGCTAAAATACATGCAACCAACATGAAAAAACAAATATTAAACCATCCTCACAAGCCTAAGAATGCCCTTTTAATTAAGGCACTCATGTTTGGAAACAGGATATAACCACCAAATTAAATAAGGTGTTGAAAAGAAGCCTTTTATTAAGCACAAACAACTTTTAATACATTATCAATACAAATAGGAAAATGTCTTTTAATGAATATGATATATCAAAAATCTGAAGGTTTTTCTTCATACGGACACAATAAAAATAATCAAATTTGAAGGAGAATTACAAAGCAAAATTTTGAGGACACCACTGTCTACTAGTAACAGTTGAGCTATAGTCTAAATTTACTACATCACCTGGGGAGGAAGGGCAACCATTTTTTATACAGAGAATTCTAAACTCTTATTAGCACCATTCAAAGCTTATTATCAGTTGTTCATCTACAAACTGACAGGTCAGGTAAAGCTTTAAAGCAAGTTTTCAGTGCAATGTTTACAGTTCCTTCTTTTACGATACTTGGAGTCTATGATCTCAAAGCATGTTAAACAATTCTGCCTTGGTAATTACAAGGTGTTAACATGTGGAGAGAAATGTGTAATGGAAAGAAATGAGGCTTATCCTGGCTGTGAAACGCATCTTAACGTATTGTAGCTAATGCTGGAGTATGCTGATGACATGCGGGACTATGAACAGCAGGTCTCTGGGAAGAAGGCAGCTATTAGCTCTCTGTAGTCATCATTTCTGGATGTCTCAGCTGCTGCCTTTTGAGACTAACTAGTTTCATCCTGTCTCTGATGTGTTCTGCAGTAGAAGCCATGTCACTTGGGCTCCCAAAATATTGTTCAGTTCTAAAAATCAAAACAGAAAAAGCTCAATCAGATTAATACAAACCCATTGACTGTGCAGTGAATGCAAAAGGAAGCAAAAATTACCATAAAAATTACCTACGTGGTATGCCGTTAGTTCATTTGCAGACCATACTGTTTATCTTTGAGTAGCAATTCAGTAGGAGAAACATTTTTTAAAATGGCATAAAACATTTTTTAAAATGGAAAAAAGTATATTAATGGTATAAATATCCTATCACGTATACTTCTGATAATCTCAATAAACCAAACAATGCAACAAATAAACAGTGCAACAGCAACAACGCTCTGCTTTCAGCTTGGGAGCCAGACCAGACACAAATATAAAGTCTGTGTGAGTACTTCGGTGCTAAGGACTGTGGTCATCAGATGTTTAATATAGCTGGCAAGTAAAATATCCATTTAATGTTAAGCCATCATTTGGGACATTAATAGGCAAAATCATTTAATTTTATCCTATTTGCAAAGACACAGTATTCAGAGTCATAGAATCTTTTAGAGCTCCAAGAGTTGTTGAAAATAATCTGGTTTAGCTTTGTCTTTTCAGATCAGAAAACTAAGACCTATAAAAACAAATGACTGAACTACAATCACACAGTGGAAAAAACAGAATCTGAATGTGGGTCTTCAAGCAGGGAATCCAGAGAGACCGCCTTATTTCTTTCATTGTTCTAGGAGAATGGTACAAAAGGTAAGTGTGACTAAGCTCACTGTCACATTTTACACAGTATAAACAAATTACCATACAAAAGGGAATGGAATAATAACTGCAAATATTAAAGTTGTGAAATCTGAAAATAGAGCACTAACTGACTCTTCCATTTTAAAAACAAAAATGACACGTGAACTATTTGTAGAACCTGGGAGAAGCAGCCCATGCGAAAGAACCAGGGGGAGATGCTCCTGGGAGGACTTGAGTAGAATGAGACTGACTTTGTGACAACTGGCTGTGAAACACAGAAATGAGGTTTTGGTGGAGTGATGTCCTAAATGGACCAACCAGAAGCACCCTACTAACACTGTTACCAGCTGGATTTATAAAACTTTTAGATTTTATTCTCTTTTATACACTGGAGATACACACGACTTTAAAAGCTACTTCTGATTATTTAAGTTTAGGTATGACTAGAGATTATCTAAGCATAGACTATGAATAACATTATATCTTCTCAATATCAATTCCAAATAATCCTTTGAAGTTCATGACACATTAGCTGTGGCACTTATCACGTGTGAGATAATCGTTTTAAGTAGTTTATATACATTTAGCTCATTTAACACCCTCACACATAACCCAAGGAGGTATGGAAAATATATTCCTATTTTTAGATGAGGGAATGAGGCACAGAAAAGGTGAAGTGGCTTGCCCAAGAAGTCACAGCTAGTAAGTGGTGGAGCTGACATTTAAACCCAACAAACCAGGCTCCAGAGTCCACAATCAAACCTACTACACTATATTACAGTGTTGGCGTTTCTGTTTAGTTGCTCAGTTGTGTCCGACTCTTTGTGACCCCATGGACTAGCCCACCAGGCTCCTCTGTCCATGGGATTTCCCAGGCAAGAACACTGAAGTGGGTTGCCACTTCCTTCTCCAGGGGATCTTCCCAACCCAGGGACTGAACACACGTCTCTTGCCCTGGCAGGCGGATTCCACTGAACTACCAGGAAAGCCCTATATTACAATGTAAGGACAGTACATTCAGTGGTTTGGTTTCTCTATTGTTTGAATTAAATATCCTCTGAATTACCACCAAACTGTTTTCCTTGAGAAGATCTAGCTCCCTGGGGATAAAGCTACTATGATTCATTTACTGGACCATTTATTTGCAAGAGGTTAATTCTTATTTTTATCATCAACTATGTGAAATGGAAAGGAATGTGGAAATCATGACCCCATCATTTTACAAATGAAGAAATTAGGACTCTACATAGCACAGTGAAAAAGAGAATGGATTTGGTGCCAGACAGACCTGAAACTATGTTCTAATTTCACTTAGAAGCTGTGATATCCTGACACCTTACTTAATCTTTCTGAGCTTCAGTTTCTTCATCTGTAAATCACAATAATCGTACTGGCCTAGCACTGTTTGGTCAAAAGCCTATAGGTGAAATGTTTAGCTTTGCGCTGGGTATATATTTTGAGCACACTGAACATTCCCCTCCCCATCCATTCCCTGAAAGAAGTTCAAAGTTACCTGACTCCTTATCATCACAGTCAAGGCTAGAATCCAGTATGTCAACCTACTCAATGATCTTTCTTCTACAATAAGCTATCGAGGGCAATACATTTGATAGCAGCAAGTACCAACTGCTACCACTGTTAAAAACCCAGTAGGGATTTCTTTTCATTTTAAACTCATTTATTACAGATACTGAAGATGTCAACCAAAGCTAATTTACTAGGACTTTTTAGAAACAGATCTTCTTCTCTTGATATTACTTTAAGACCTTACTGATAAAAGCACAAATTGTAAGAACATGCAGCATACCCATCAGGATAAACTACAGGAACAGTTAGTCTATCTAAAAGTGATTTCCCAACCGCTTCAACTTCATCAAACTGCTCCTCATCATTAATAGCTTCAGGCTCTTCTGGACAGTCTTGTAAAATCTGCAACAAATAAAAGTGCAACATCAATCAAGAGACACAGAAGGAAACCAAGTTCATTAAAATTTAGTAGATTGACGGTGTTTCTGTTCTGTTCCTAGAATCTTCATGTATGTCATAGAAGACTGATGTTTGACAAAGCTGACCCAAGAAATTCAAATAAAATCAAACACATAATCCACACTAATAATATTAGAATTGGAATAAGAAGAGTTCTATAGTGATTTCCAAAAAAAAAAAAAAAAATACTAGACTATTATTTGGAATTAAACTGAAACTGTGCTTAAGAAGTAGTATTCTTTCATACATTAAGTAACAATTTATTGAATACTCACTTTATGTTTATGTAGTGGCTTGGGATACGAATGAGAAACAGATTTTGACCTCAAAGAGCTTACAAACTTCACAAATGAAAAGATATATATAAATACATAACATATACCCAGAGTACAAACACATAACAAGGTGATTCCCTAGCTAGAAACTTTACAGTTATTTTAAAAACAGATCTGCTGACTTGAGTTACATGATATAAACTAAAAAACAAAATATAAATAGATATGGTTTTAATTCAAATTTGGAATTTCTATAGTCCTTGATATTATTTTTTCCTTAATTATCACTATTTAAATTTAAATGGTATGAAAGAAAGAAAAAATTGCTGTGATTTGAAATAGTTAAGGCTGTAAGTACAGACCCACAGAGTAGCCGCTAGGGACACGTGGTTAGTGAGCTCTTGAAGTGTGTCTAGTCTCAGGTGCAGACGTGCTATCAGTCCAAGATACGCTTTAGATTTAAAACAGTAATACTAATTTTAAAAATTTACCTCCAAAAAAAATATCAGCAAATTTGAGACAGAATAAAAATAATTTATTTTTGCAACTCTGTTTGCATACTTTTCTGAATCCAATTATGTTTATTTTGGCATTACTCATAAAGGATATTTTCATATAATAAAACTCCAGATTTAATTTAAATATTTTCCTAATCACTATAATTTGCTATGCAGTTTGCTTATAGTTGTGGCTTGGTGGTATGAAACAGAACCCACCCAAGAGAAAAATAACATCTAATAACAAAAGGTTTTACATAAGTTGACATAATAAAATAACCTTAAGCAGAGTTTATTATAAGCATGATAAAGGCCAAGAACCAGAAAAAATAGGAACATTAATATTTTATGAAAAAATTCTCAATCATATTCATTCTTGGGCTTCCTGGTGGCTCAGATGGTAAACAGTCCCCCTGCAATGCAGGAGACCCAGGTTCGATCCCTGGGCTGGGAAGATTCCCTAGAGAAAGGATTGGCTACCCACTCTGGTATTCTTGCCTGGATAATTCCATGGACAGAGGAGCCTGGCAGGCTCCATGGGGTCACAAAGACTTGGACACAACCAAGCAACTAATATATATTCATTATTACATAACTTCTTAAAGAGATCTAGATTTTTAAATGTCTTTGCAGATAAATTTTAAGAGTAGTATCCTAAAAAATTATCAGTGGTGTTAAGAGATTGGGCCAGTGGTCACGCTGGGATGGGCAGCAGAAGCACTGTGATTAAAAGAGGATGGGGAACAACCTCTGGGTGCTGGTAACATTCTGTTATTTGAATAGTGCGCTGATTACACAGGCGTCCTCACTCTGAAAATTCAGTGAGCAGAACATTTGAGCTGCACATTTTTCTATGTTAGTAGTATAGTTCAATAAAAAGTTTTCACTGAAACAATCAATAGATAAATAAGTCAAGCCATTTGGATACTTTAATTCATCAACAGTCGGCCCATCTTACACTAAAAAAATGACCTGTAGAGTTCAGTAACCGGCTCAGTGAGAGTTAATGTGGACATTTCCCAACAGATGTACTGCATAACACAGACAGAAACTGCTTAATTCCTGAGGCTCCTGGCAGTATCTCTTCTGTCCTATAGACCAAGGCTATCTTAGGTTTCTCATATCTTAACTTGCATTGAATATCCCCTACATATAAACTTTCATCTTTAAGAAATCAAAACAAAGTTAACTACTTAGTAAGGCTCCTCTTTGGAATGGAAATAGAAGACTTGGATGCTATCAATTTTCACTGTGGAGCTGAGAAAAAGGTTCAATTGAAAATTTGCCCAAATAAAACACCGCATATTAACTTTTTAGTTTCTGAGATTAATGAATTCATTAAATAGTAAATTCTAGAATGATTCTTTAAAGATAACACATGAAAAAAAAAAGGTTTCATTTTTATCCTTACTCTTGTAATTTTAGCTGGAGAGGCTCAAAAGATTATACAAATCACAAAGTGACCTTTTAAAAAATTTATGACAATTAGTAGTATTTGAGAACACAAAGTTTCCTTTCTTGGCATAATGAAACAGTGGGAGTCACGACACTCGAAAGAACAGACAGTACATTCTGGGCACCAGGTCGGGTGAGGAGAGACATGGTGCTGAGCAAAGACTACTGGACGGTTTCAGTTCCTCTAACCACAGTACTCCAACCCTGGTATGGCTTACCAAGAATCTGATGTGAACTTTCCAAGACAATACGTTATACCTAAACAAACTTTAAACAATGGAATGCATATAAATTTTTAAAGAACAGACTAATCATAAAATTACAAGGTAAACACATTTTAAACATACATAACACACACAACTGAAACTACATTTTTAAAAAAAGCGAACCTTTTCAGCATTTGAGTGAAAGGCAATAGCCATCTCCAGCCTATGCACCCTCTCTTCAGATGCGACTGTGAACTGCTTCCACACTCTGTTCAGCCGAGGAAGCGTATCCCCAGATGACCGAGAGGTGCAACGCAAAGACTGGCACAGCACCACTGTGGCCTGCAGCAGCTGTCTGCCGTAGTCGTAAGTGCTCTGAAGAAGAGAAGGTGAACTCAAAGTTATAACAACAGAAGTCTAAAGAGAGGGGCAGGAAAGTGAACAAGAGGACTGGAGCGGCAATTAAGTAACACTGCTAGAAGTCAATAATGAATGAGTCCACTGGCGCTTACTACTGCAAGTCGCCTGCATGCATAAATAATTAAGCGGAAGCAATACTACCAGTTAATTTTTATTAAGTTTATTTCTTGTTAGGCTTTCCTCTCTTACTCTGCTTTCCTCTCAGCCTGCTCAATTTCACCAGCCCAAAAAATAAAAAAAAAGAAAAGAAAGAAATCAATTAAAAAAAAATCTGCTCACCCATTAATTAAAACAAATGGGTGGAAAGGGGCATTTAATATTCCACATAGGAAACCACACTGTTAACAACATGAACTCAGTAATTAGGGAAAATAAGATAACTTTTCACATGAAAAAAAACCCATGTTGTTATAATGCTGACACTGTTGAGATGCAGAAACTAGGGTTTCTAATTGACTGATATTAACTTATACTTCATAGTAACTTTTACAAATGAATGGTTACTGCCTTAAAATTACCATAATATATTAATATATCATAAATCAGAGGGAGCTACAGAACCTGTATTCAGGAAAACTTAAACCCTCTCAAATTTATACAGGCTAGTTTTGATTCATCAGCTGACATTTTCTTAGTTCTATATTTCTGGATTAATATAACTAACCTTCTTGGACTTGGGGGGCTAAGTTACATTACAAACATGTAGAAAACTATTTTAACACTGAGCTTGTAGAAAAGGAAGATAACCAGTTCTGCACCTGTGCAACATCAACAAATTTTCTATGCTTCTCCAGCAGAACTTTCGTTTCCTGAGCGTCATCCCCCAATCTGGTGTGTGTCTTAAGAAGAGCATCCAGAAGTTCACTGAGCCATTCTACTGCCTGAATGAAAATAAGTCACAGTCAACCTGGAGTCGTAACTTTTTACCTTGTATATCAAAACACCATATTAATAAAAAGAAAGATTACTATCATGTGATTAATTAACCCATTTGTTATAATCGTAATAGCTTATTTCAGTGCCAAGCTACATGAGTTAATAATCTCTCCTCTTCCTTAAAATTTTTAAAATCTAAAGACAAGACCTATTAAAGAGAAGTACTCATTTAAAATTAACATCACATGATTTATATTAATAAAATCCATGTGTCTATGTAATATAGATCTTATTGGAATCACATTACAGACTTAATGTTACAACTTAAAATTCTAAGTTTCTTCTATGTTAAGTTGTAACTATGTTTTTTGATATTGACTACGCAAAATAGCAAACTGTTTATCTAGCTACAAAACCCTCTTGTGGGTTAAAAGGCAGTAAACTACACCAGCCTTCATCCTGGGATGTAACTGACAACCAAATCACAATAATAAATAATTCCAATTTCTAGCTCAATAGAGCATTTCATTGAGAAGTAAGTCAAATGAGACCAGTAAGATTATTGGAAATATAAAACTTTATTACTGCAACAGGATAAATGAGAATCTGATTTAATGAATTTACTTAGGACCATGAAAAGAACACTTCTGTTTACAGTTAGGTGAAATCAATTTTCTAAGTAAAGACAAGTACATAATAGGCTTGACTTATCTTTACCTGGGCAGCATCTTCTTCACATTTAAACAACTGTACCATCTGAAGCATCTTTAATCTTCGCACATCTACCATGTCTTCACATCTAATAAATCCAAACATGAATTTAGGGAAACATTTCAGTTTTGTGGATAACTAGTATAACACCACCATCTGCACACATATTTTACAGTATATTAAAATACTTAGTCTTACACTATGGAGACTGTAACTATTTTGTATTGGTTTGCAAGAATTTTAAGGATATCTGTATCTGTGTTCCATTAAAACCTCAAAATACCTGAAAGATACTAAATCACAAACCCTCTTGAGTATTGTATGGATTGTGCAAAATACTGAAGCAAACCACAAACACAGGAGTACACTAGAGCCTGAAGAGACAGTAACTGCCAATTAGCATTAAACGAACTTCAAAGACAAAAACATAAAGTTTCTAAAATACTAGTTTAGAGAATGATGCTCCAAGGAAATTAAAAAAAAAAATTAAAGCTTTTCATTATAATACATTACCAGAGTAATATCTAATTTTGAATTAAAAAAAAAAAAAAGCTCCCATCTATGCTCTTAAGAAAGAAAAAAAATTCTGTTGATCTCTGGATAGAAAGAAACGCAATTCAGAGTATTTTTAGATTTTAATGTGGTCTCCCTGGATAACATACAGATCAAAATTTTAAGCTGACTTGATCAATTAAGCTCTGATCCATCCATCCCCTTCATTTCCATGCAATTCCATGTACTTCAGATGGGAAGGAGAGAATCTCATGGCAGTACTGAATACCACTAACAAGCCACCCAGGAGGCACTGGGCTCCACTAGAGTTGATATTCCTAAGGAAGCTTGATAACAATAGCTAAGTCATTGTCACAGGCTATTTTTTTTTTTTTCAAGAATGCCCTCACCACAATCTATAACATATTTTTAAAGGGCAATTTGGTTAAATAATCCTACAAGGGACTGAAGAGAAGTGATTTATTTTTCAAATCTGAAGCTAAAAGACAAGGTAAGACATGTCAATGATGAAGACAGTATCATACTTAACATATATTTTCAGGTACTGGAGAGTGTGCTTGAAAATACAAGACATGGTTTCTATTTACTGGTTAGAATAAGATGGTCCCACTTGGGAAGATGGACTTTTAAAAAAACAATGTGATAAATACTGATGTGGAGCTATATGAGAATAGGCAGGAACAAGTAAAAACTTGCCCAAGAAATCTAAAAAGGCTTCCAAGGATAAGTACCCCAGAGTCTTGAATAATAAGTAGGAATACACTAGGCAGAAAATGAGGGAAGAAGTATTCTGAGTACTCTGGATGCTTGAAACAACATGATGCATTCAGGAAAGTGAAAATAAGTGTGTGGTTTTGTAGGAAAGTTAAAGGAGGTAAGATTATACAGGACTGGGTTATGAAGGGTCTCCTACACTATTCCAAGGAGACTGAACTTCATCTGAGGAAACAGGAAGTAACTGAGAGGGGTTCACACAAGAAGTTAGGTAATTGGATGAGTGCTTTACAAAGATGGTGCTCATGCACAACAGACTGTAGAGGAGCAAGGAAGGAAGCAGGTAAGAGCTAAGATCATGAAAAAAGGATTTGGAGACCGCAGAACTTGGGCATCTGATGAGGCTGTAAGAGACGATTTTGGTAAATCCTTTGGACAAATCCCAAGTTTGGTAACTGATGGTATTTTTAACTGGGACAGGAAACTAAAGGAGAAAAGCCAGGTTTGGAGGACAATGATTCCAATCCATACAAGTGAGTTTTAAGTATCGTATGGGGCACCCAGGTGGAGATGCTCAGTAGGTAAGAGGAATCACAGGTCCAAAGTATAGGGGAGGGATCTGTGTCAGAGCTGTAACTATTCAATCATGGTGATACTGAAGAAAGTCATTGAAGTGGTGAGGCTGTGCGGGGAGACGACAATGAGTGAGAAGAGGATTTGGCCTCAGAACAAACCCTGAAAGCAGTGAAATTAGCTAAAAGACAAGAAATCAGTGCAGAAAACCAAGAAGAAACAGAGTGCCCAGGAGAATCATAAAGGTGTTTTTAATGTATATAAAGTTGTCAGGGAGTTTCAAACAGAAAAAAAAAAAATGTCAGTTGTCCCTAATGCTATTCAGAGTGGTCAAGCAATGTCAGAACCGAAAGTATTCCCTGGATTTTGAGCAAGATGAAGGGTTTATTTAAATGTGGCAAGTACAGTCACTGATGACATCAGTAAGAGCAAGTTCAGTGAAGTGGTGAGGGGAGAGGTCAGACGAAGAAGGGTTGAAAAGTAAACTGGAGACAGTGAGGAAGTATGAATGCAGATTAGATCTTCAATGACAGCTGTCAAGGAGAGCTCAAGGCAGAGAAAGAACCGTTGGAAGAGGAGGTGGTAATTTCACACACTAGATGAGCACTAGAAAGGACAGAAACGATATGGACCTAACAGAAGCAGAGGTATTAAGAACAGGTGGTAAGAATACACAGAGGAACTGTACAAAAAAGGTCTTTATGACCAGGTAAATACAATGGTGTGATCACTCACCTAGAGCCAGACATCCTGGAGTGAGAGGTCAAATGGGCCTTAGGAAGCATCACTATGAACAAAGCGATGGAATTCAGCTGAACTATTCCAAATCCTAAAAGATGATGCTATAAAAGTGCTGCACTCAATATGCCAACAAATTTGGAAAACTCAGCAGTGGCCACAGGATTAGAAGAGGTCAGTTTTCAATCAAATCCCAAAGAAGGGAAATGCCAAAGAATGTTCAAACTACCACACAACTGCACTCATTTCACATGCAAGCAAGGTCATGCTCAAAACCCTCCAAGCAAAGCTTCAACAGTACATGAACCAAGAATTTTCAGATGTACAAGCTGGATTTAGAAAAGGCAGAGGAACCAGAGATCAAACTGCCAACATCCATTGGATCATAGAAGAAGCAACAGAAAAAAATCTACTTCTGCTTCATTGACTATGCTAAATCCTTTACTGTGCACATCACAACAAACTGTGGAAAATCCTTAAAATGAATACCAGACCACCTTACCTGTCTCCTGAGAAACCTGTACGTAGGTCAAGAAGCAACAGTTAGAGCCAGACACAGAACAATAGACTGGTTTAAAATTGGAAAAGGAGTGTGTCAAGGCTGTATACTGTCACCCTGATTATTTAACTTATATACAGAGTACATCATGCAAAATGTCAGGCTGGATGAAGCACAAGCTGGAATCAAGATTGCCAGGATAAATATTAATAACCTCAGATATGCAGATGGCACCACCCTTGTGGCAGAAAGCAAAAAACAACTAAAGAACCTCTTGATGAAGGTAAAAAAGGAGAGTGAAAAAGCTGGCTTAAAACTCAACATTCAAAAAATGAAGGCCATGGCATCTGGTCCCATCAGTTCATGGCAAAAAGATGGAGAAACAATGGAAACAGCAACAGACTTTATATTCTTGGGCTCCAAAATCACTCCAGACGATGAGTGTAGCCATGAAATTAAAAGATAGTTGCTCCTTGGAAGAAATGTTATGACAAACCTAGACATTATATTAAAAAGCAGAGACATGATTTTGCCCACAAAGGTCCGTCTAGTCAAAGCTATGGTGTTTCCAGTAGTCATGTATGAATGTGAGAGTTGGACCATAAAGAAAGCTGAGTGCTGAAGAATTGATGCTGTTCGAGAAGACTCTTCAGAGTCCCTTGGACAAAGCAAGAAGATCAAACCAGTCAATCTTACAAGGAAATCAACCATGAATGTTCATAGGAAGGACTGATGTTGAAGCTGAAACTCCAATACTTTGGCCACCTGACTCTAAGAGCCAACTCACTGGAAAAGACCCTGATGCTGGGAAAGATGCAAGGAGAAGGGGATGACAGAGGACAAGATGGTTGGATGGCATCACCAGTTCAATGGACACGAGTCTGAGCAAGCTCTGGGAGATGATGAAAGACAGGGAGGCCTGGGGTGCTGCAGTCCATGGGGTCGCAGAGTTGGACATGACTGGGGACTGAACAATAACAAAGTATTTGAAGGAAAGGCAGGGATTAAAGAGCGGGAACTGACTGAGTGAGGAGACATGGGGGTACACAGTTTTCATAAGAACAGAGCTTTTCTCATCCTTCTGATGAAAATAATGTAATGGATAAGTTTGCAGATATGAGGATAGAAGGAATCTCTATCTAATGACTGTTTTTTCTGTGATGCAGAGGGAAGTTTCTGTGAGGTTTTGTTGATGCCCTTGAAATTTCTAAGTGCACCAAAATTTCATACAACCATGATAGTCTGTATGTACTAGCATATATTAATTTAATCCTTTATTTTGCAATATCCTGCAATTGCTATTGCAAGTTGAGTTTTCAAAGAACCCTTTAAATTTCTAGTTCTACCATATAACAAATGAAACTAAACATTACCTGACCCAGAATTTACTGTCTAACCCTTCGACAGCAAATATGAGAACAACGGATGAGTGACAATTTGTGTGAGGTTTAGATGAAGAAACAGATCAACGTATGATAAATTTAACAGCAACTCTAACCTAAATGAAAATGGAAACGCCAGATTCTCCCGAGTCTTAAAAGAGAGACGAGTCACAGGCTATACTGGGGATAAAGAATGTGATGCACTTGAATGGAAATGAAATTTTTATCACTCAGTAAAAAGGCGAAAGGTACCCATCATATGAATGAATCGCCATTATTTGTTAGTACAATTATACACAATAACCATTACATTTACCGAAAACTTACTACATGCCTACTATGTAATAGGTAAGAATTTCTACTTTGTATGGAATATGTATCAATTTTCATTTTAATAAATTTTATGTTGTCTCAGCAAAAATTAACATGAATAGTCAAACTTTGCCTTTGTTTTCTAAGCTGCATATCTTCCATCACTCCTTGTATGTGGTCCACATTTTCCTTATTCTCAATGGTTACATCCTTTCCATAGGCCCAGGATGCCTGATTGGAGATCTGATCCAGAAGACCTTGACCTTTTTCACGCAAACCTTGCAATCCTACATCTAAAACAAAAGTTACCAGATTTAATCTCTTAAACAAGAGAAGCTTTCCCTCCCTTAATTAAATCCTCTCAGCAGATACTGTACTTGGATTGCTAGGATAACAGCTTTGTACATTAAACTACTTTGGTCTGGAGCCCTCTGAATATTTCAATCAATAAAACCCATTTAAACGTGGCTCAAATTGGAGCTCCCTCTCATTCAAATTCTCCCTAATGAGAATTTCTAAAAGGTGAACTTCCGTAGACAACTAATTACTTTTCAAAATTGCAAGTAGAAAGTGTGGGAATTCCTGTCTTGATGAGTAAGATTTTCAATTCTTTCCTTTCTGTTTTTACATAGTTCAGTTTTTAGGAGAACATAGAAGGCAAATGCTTTGTTCAAAAAATATATCAGAGCCACAAGACATTAAAACAGTCAAGCACTGTGTTCTCACCGTAAAAGGACACTGAACATTTTGAAAATAGGTGCTATCAGCTTATACTCAACAAGAAGCAACACTTAGGATGTATTTATAAGACTTTAAATTAGGTATGTATATTGGAATTCCTTTAGCATTTTTAAAGGAAAAACATTGCTCAAGAAAACTTGTGACATTTTTGAAATAAATTTCATTTGGCAAATTAGATACTAAACATGTAATTACATCATCCATTAAAATAACAAAGACTATAAGCAAGTAAAATGCCAATACAAACATGATTTTTCAAACCCATTCCCTCAAGTCCTTTTCAAAATTAAATTGGTTCAGTCACATGCCACCATTTCCCACTAAATCGCTGCCTTAGGTTTCTGCTTCCTACTCCATTTTCCTTTGCCCGATGTCCCACTCAGTACACACACCCTCCACCCCCATTTTCACATCCACTATTCACTTCTCCCGGTCATGACCTAGGAAACCTCTCTGCATTTTCTACTTGTAGTAAAAGTCAAAAGGCTATGGTGTCAAGTAAGGGTACTAGCTTAATAAAACTGAACCACCCTCTCCTTGGAGAGTATGTAACCTTGGCAATGTTCCCAGTTTGGAGAAACAAATGCACAGAACCAAACCAACTCTTCTTTTCACAAGGTTAGGGTATAGCAACAACAAAAATCATTGCATAAAACACAATGTGGGGCATACAGGGTTTACCACAGAACACTTCACAGCTAAATACAGGTTACGCATGCACTACAGGTAACTGCTCATAGAATATGCAAGACACAGCACTTGTAGATTCGGCTGGGTAAACAGGAAAGGCTGAAGGCCTTCTGGAGGAAGGTGACGGGCCAGCAATGAAAGATAACAACTGCAGCACAGATTACACCCTTTACGGGGATAAAAACTTTTTATACTAATTTCTCCTGTGCTCCCTGTACATGATTATAATTAGATCAGTATAAGTTGACTTGTCTAACCATGGTAATGATATTTTTAAAAAAAGAACCCTTATGTTTCAGCATTTTTAAAATCTGCTTACCAACACTTTTCAGCTTCTCTTCAAGCAGTTTTAAAGTTTGCTGAATCGATGCTCCATCAGCTGGTGCTACATCTACGCACAACATCCCTAATAAGCCATCCAACTGCTGAGACAACTAAAGCAGAGGGACACCAAAGAGATAACCCTGATATAATCAGCATCTACAGTGTTTAATGATTAATGAGGTTTGTATCTAATGAAGTTACCACGATTATACTTGAAAAAACTCTGCTGTTAAAAGACAAGGACACATAATTAGAATACACGTTATCTGAAAGACAGAACACACAGATGCATGCACCAGGAAGACAGTACGTCTAGTCGGCAGAATGCAGACAAGTGTTGAAACTTTCATTTCTATCTATGTTATAAAACATGAACATCAAAAAACTATCCAAACGGAATCTAGCAATTACATTGGGACACTCTATTTAGACAAAAAAAAAGTTTAGTTGCATGCAGAATAATGTAACATAAAATTAAAAAAAAAATCAAAAAGGTCTATCTTGTTTCCCCCACCAATAATTTTTACTGTTCCAGAAAAATAATTAAGAGACATGCAAACCTGCAAAACTGATGTGCAGATAAGTACTCAGATAATCTGAAGCAAAGAAAAGCAATCAGAGTAATCACTTACATCTTGGGCAACACCATGAAATTCAAGAGCTGCTTGTAGCAGATTCTGCCTAAATTCCAGCTGACTGGCCTGTCGATAACAAACATCACTAAGTTGTTGCTGGAGTGACTTCAGTTCCACAAGATCTTCCTCATCCCCAGCATTTAAGAGTGCTGCAATTTGCTGATTCAGTTCCACATAAACTGCAAACCATTCCTGTAATAGAGACATTGTAAATTAATGATCAAATCAGCTCCTGAAGAACACACTACATTTTACAGTATCTCCAGATATACTAAGTAACATATATGAGATTTTTTAAAATCAAAATAATTTGAGGATAAAAAGTCCCAGTGTTCAAATCCTTTCACTGAGATCCCTGGAATAACTCCTGCCAACAGCAAAATCTATTTCCTCATGGCTGGCCTCTAAACGTTCCCTTCTCTCTCCTGTTCTCTGTGGAACCCATCACCCTCAGAGAGAGCAGTGAGCCCTGCCACTCTGCTGACCGCTGCTGCTGTGTCCACAGGTGACCGACCACAAGCCTGGAGGGAGATGGCTGCCCCACTCTTATTTCCAAACCATTTCTTCCATCCTTCTCTCAAAAACCACATCTCCTGCGAAGTGCATGTTGTCGGACTCCACCCTGCCAACTTTTCCTGCCGCGTGCCCTCATCTCAGTCAGCAGACTTCTCGGCCTTCCTCTCAGCGTCAGCCTTCTTCCTGACTTTCACCATGCAGACATCCGACCAACGCTGCACTCTTAGCTCCTTGACCCCCTCCCTCACTTCCACCTGTGCTGCCCCCAGCTACACCTCAGCTACCTACTCCAGCAGACACAAAATCTGTTATTAATATCCTGTACTACTGTACAGCCCACTCTCTGACCACCGGTTACTGACTGTCCCATTCACATCCTTTAGTATGCTGGCTCCTACAGCCCCATGCGGTTCACCCATCCACTGGCCTCAGCATGTTCTCAGCTCATGAGTCTAGCACTCAAGAGCCTCTTGTCCTCACTTCTACACTGTGTCAGAGGCACAGCCTATGCTCATGCCATACTCTGTTCCTCCATCAGATTCACCTGTCAAAAATGAAGACCAGATGCTGAAAAACCTTTGGATAAAATTCAGCATCCATTCATGAGAAAAAAATTTCCAGAAACTCTACTCAACACTCTATAATGGCCTACGTGGGAAAATAAACTTAAAAAGAGTAGATATATGTATATGTATAACTGATTCAATTTGCTGTACAGCAGAAACTAACACAACATTGTAGATCAAGTACAATAAAAATATTTTAAAAGACCTACTTTTGAAACAAGCGAAAAAGAAAAAACAAAAAACCCTCAACAAATTACTAGCAAGCCTAATCCAATACTTTAAGCGGATTGTACACTGTGATCAAGTGGCATTTATCCCAGGAGTGCAAGGATTTTTCAGTATCCACAAATTAATCAGTACAATTCATCACACCAACAAATTAAAAAATAAAAACCGTATGATCATCTCAATTGATGCAGAAAATTCTTTTGACAAAATTCGATATCCATTTATGTTTAAAAAAAAAAAAAAACTTTCCAGGAAGTAGGCATAGAGGGGACAAACCTCAACATAATAAAGACCACAAAGGAAAAACCCAGAGCTAACATCATATTCAATGGTGAAAAGCTGAAAGCATTTCCTCTAAGATCAAAAGCAAGACAAGGATGCTCATTCTCACTGCTCTTATTCAACAAAGTTTTGGAAGTCCTAGCCATAGCAATCAGAGAAGAAAAAGAAATAAAATACTCTACACAGAATATCCTAAAGACACCACCAGAAAACCACTAGAGCTCATCAACGAATTTGGTAAAGTTGAAAGATATGAAACTGTTAGCAGTGGTCAACTAATTTGCAAACTATTAGCCAAAAGATGTTATTTAAAGGCATGGGGCTAGATGAAATTCTCCAAACACAAACAGTATTGGTTCAGAAGAAAAGAGCCTTTGGAAAGCTGAACCCTGGGTCACTCCTAAATTCAGAGGGCAAGGAGAGGAAAGAGATCGAGCAGAAGAGGCCAAAAAGGAGCTGCGTGTTTCAGGAAAGAAGTAAAAAAGGAGGGAGAAGTGGTCACCTTTATTAAAATTTACTGAGAGGTCCAATAAAATAAGGACTGAAATTCTGATAAGAGTGGGAAGGACATAAATCCTGATCAGAGTGAATTAAAAAAAGAATGGGAATTGGGAAGATAGAGTATAGCCAAAGGGAAGATTTTTAAAATGTTAAATTATATTAATTTATATATTATTTATTATATTACTTTATATTAAAATGCACATATCTTGAGCATATATTTTGTTTTTAATGTAAAATACAATATTTGTACATCGATGGAAATAATCCAGCTGAAAACAGAGTCTTCTCCAACACCACAGTTCAAAAGCATCAATTCTTCGGTGCTCAGCTTTCTTCACAGTCCAACTCTCACATCCATACATGACCACTGGAAAAACCATAGTCTTGACTAGATGGACCTTTGTTTGCAAAGCAATGTCTCTGCGTTTGAATATGCTATCTAGGTTGGACATAACTTTCCTTCCAAGGAGTAAGCATCTTTTAATTTCATGGCTGCAATCACCATCTGCAGTGATCTTGGAGCCCCCAAAAATAAAGTCTGACACTGTTTCCCCATCTATTTGCCAAGAAGTGATGGGACCAGATGCCATGATCTTAGTTTTATGAATGTTAAGCTTTAAGCCATCATTTTTACTCTCTTCTTTCACTTTCATCAAGAGGCTTTTTAGTTCTTCGCTTTCTGCCATAAGGGTGGTGTCATCTGCATATCTGAGGTTATTGATATTTCCCCCGGCAATCTTGATTCCAGCTTGTGCTTCTTCCAGCCCAGCATTTCTCAAGACGTACTCTG
>NW_011495022.1:1740501-1740997 GCF_000754665.1 Bison bison bison | reverse complement strand
TTTTTGCTGACTGTATGGAGCGTCTCCATCTTTGGCTGCAAAGAAGTAATCAATCTGATTTTTGTGTTGACCATCTGGTGATGTCCATGTGTAGAGTCTTCTCTCGTGTTGTTGGAAGAGGGTGTTTGCTATGACCAGTGCATTCTCTTGGCAAAACTCTATTAGCCTTTGCCCTGCTTCATTCTGTATCCCAAGACCAAATTTGCCTGTTACTCCAGGTGTTTCTTGACTTCCTATTTTTGCATTCCAGTGCTCTATAATGAAAAGGACATCCTTTTTTGGATGTTAGTTCTAAAAGGTCTTGTAGGTCTTCATAGAACCATTCAACTTCAGCTTCTTCAGTGTTACTGGTTGGGGCATAGACTTGGATTACTGTGATATTTGCCTTGGAAACGAAGAGAGATCATTCTGTCATTTTTGAGATTGCATCCAAGTACTGCATTTCGGATTCTTTTGTTGACCATGATGGCTACTCCATTTTTTCTAAGGGATTCCT
>NW_011495022.1:1739105-1740401 GCF_000754665.1 Bison bison bison | reverse complement strand
AAGGGTGGTGTCATCTGCATATCTGAGGTTATTGATATTTCCCCCGGCAATCTTGATTCCAGCTTGTGCTTCTTCCAGCCCAGCATTTCTCAAGACGTACTCTGTATATAAGCTAAATAAGCAGGGTGACAATATACAGCCTTGATGTGCTCCTTTTCCTATTTGGAACCAGTCTGTTGTTCCATGTCCAGTTCTAACTGTTGCTTCCTGACCTGCATACAGGTTTCTCAAGAGGCAGGTCAGGTGGTCTGGTATTCCCATCTCTTTCAGAATTTCCCACAGTTTATTGTGATCCACACAGTCAAAGGCTTTGGCATAGTCAATAAAGCAGAAATAGATGTTTTCCTGAACTCTCTTGCTTTTTCCATGATCCAGCGGATGTTGGCAATTTGATCTCTAGTTCCTCTGTCTTTTCTAAAGCCATCTTGAACATCTGGAAGTTCATGGTTCACATATTGCTGAAGCCTGGCTTGGAGAATTTTGAGCATTACTTTACTAGCATGTGAGATGAGTGCAACTGTGTGGTAGTTTGAATGTTCTTTGGCGTTGCTCTTCTTTGGGACTGGAATGAAAACTGACCTTTTCCAGTCCTGTGGCCACTGCTGAGTTTTCCAAATTTGCTGGCATATTGAGTGCAGCACTTTCACAGCATCATCTTTCAAGATTTGAAATAGCTCAACTGGAATTCCATCACCTCCACTAGCTTTGTTCGTAGTGATGCTTTCTAAGGCCTACTTGACTTCACACTCCAGGATGTCTGGCTCTAGGTGAGTGATCACACCATCGTGATTATCTGGGTCGTGAAGATCTTTTTTGTATAGTTCTTCTGTGTATTCTTGCCACCTCTTCTTAATATCTTCTGCTTCTGTTAGGTCTTATCATTTCTGTCCTTTAAGGAGCCCATCTTTGCATGAAATGTTCCCTTGGTATCTCTGATGTTCTTGAAGAGATCTCTAGTCTTTCCCATTCTGTTGTTTTCCTCTATTTCTTTGCATTGATTGCTGAGGAAGACTTTCTTATCTCTCCTTGCTATTCTTTGGAACTCTGCATTCAGATGCTTATATCTTTCCTTTGCTCCTTTGCTTTTTGCTTCTCTTCTTTCACAGCTATTTGTAAGGCCTCCCCAGCCAGCCATTTTGCTTTTTTGCATTTCTTTTCCATGGGGATGGTCTTGATCCCTGTCTCCTGTATAATGTCATGAACCTCCGTCCATAGTTCATCAGGCACTCTGTCTATCAGATCTAGTCTCTTAAATCTATTTCTCACTTCCACTGTATAATCATAACAGATTTGATT
>NW_011495022.1:1723412-1738646 GCF_000754665.1 Bison bison bison | reverse complement strand
ACCACTTCCGATTTGCCTTGATTCATGGACCTAACATTCCAGGTTCCTATGCAATATTGCTCTTTACAGCATCGGACCTTGCTTCTATCACCAGTCACATCCACAACTGGGTATTGCTTTTGCTTTGGCTCCATCCCTTCATTCTTTCTGGAGTTGTTTCTCCACTGATCTCCAGTAGCATACTGGGCACCTACCAACATGGGGAGTTCTTCTTTCAGTATCCTATCATTTTGCCTTTTCATAGTGTTCATGGGGTTCTCAAGGCAAGAATACTGAAGTGGTTTGCCATTCCCTTATCCAGTGGACCACATTCTGTCATATTAGTAGGATTTTACTACTAATATTAGTAGTTAATTAATATTTACTACTAATAGGATTTAACTACGTATTAGTAGGATTTTAATTTTCCATATATTAGTACTGAAAATCCTTATTGATTTGGGATTGTTTTAGCTTTATTTCTAAATTATGCTTTTATAAAGAATCTAAAATTTAGTGTTTAACAGACTGCTTTAACCCAAAATGGGATATTAAAAGTTTCTCCAACTTCTACCCATATTAAGCAATCAATATACTAGAAATCTGTCAGTTTCAGAAGACCTGAACAATTCCAATATATCCTTTAAAGTGCTGACTTTTATTTACCAAAAGAAAATTTTTAATATTAGAACATCTTAAACATCATAAGCTAATCTTTGCATCTTGCATCAACCAACTAGTTCTCAAGGTGACAATGCAGTGCCACCTATTGGTTAAAACACTGCAATTCAAGTTTTGCTTTTTATAACTAAGGATTTTTTTTTTCTTAGTATTTTCGATCTCTGGTTGGTTGACTCCTCAGATGTATGTGGAACCTGTGAATATGGAAGGGAACCCCACTCCAGTACTCTTGCCTGGAGAATCCCATGGACGGAGGGGCCTGGTGGGCTGCAGTCCATGGGGTTGCTAGGAGTCAGACACGACTGAGTGACTTCACTTTCACTTTTCACTTTCATGCATTGGAGAAGGAAATGGCAACCCACTCCAGTGTTCTTGCCTGGAGAATCCCAGGGACGGGGGAGCCTGGTGGGCTGCCATCTATGGGGTCGCACAGAGTCGGACACGACTGAAGCGACTTTGCAGCAGCAGTACAGTATATATCTTGTCTTTGCAATGTTCCTAATTAGTACATGAAAGTGACCTAAAAATAAAATTCTATAATTGAAAAATCTAAATATTTGCAGATGAAACCACCCTTATGGCAGAAAGTGAAGAAGAATTAAAGAGCCCCTTGATGAAAGTGAAAGAGGAGAGTGAAAAAGTTGACTTAAAACTCAGAAAACTAAGATCATGGCACTGGTCCTATCACTTCATGGCAAATAGATGGGGAAACACTGGAAACAGTAGCTGACTTTATTTTGCGGGGGGGAGGTCCAAAATCACTGCAGATGGTGACTGCAGCCAGTTAAAAGACACTTATTCCTTGGAAAGAAAGTTATAACCAACCTAGACAGCATATTAAAAATCAGAGACGTTACTGTGTCAACAAAGATCCGTCTAGTCAAGGCTATGGTTTTTCCAGTGGTCATTTATGGGTGTGAGAGTTGGACTGTGAAGAACAGCTGAGCGGTGAAGAATTGATGCTTTTGAACTGTAGTGTTGGAGAAGACTCTTGAGAGTCCCTTGGACTGCAAGGAGATTCAACCAGTCCATCCTAAAGGAAATCAGTCCTGAATATTCATTGGAAGGACTGATGCTGAAGCTGAAACTCTAATACTTTGGCCACCTGATGGGAAGAACTGACTCATTTGAAAAGACCCTGATGCTGGGAAAGATTGAGGGCAGGAGGAGAAGGGGATGACAGAGGAACAGATAGTTGGATGGCATCACTGACTCAGTGGACATGAGTTTGGGTAAACTCTGGCAGTTGGTGATGGACTGGGAAGCCTGGCGTGCTGCGGTTCCTGGGGTCGCAAACAGTCGGAGACGACTGCGCAACTGAACTGAATGGAACTATTTTATGCATTTCATAGGTTCCAACGTGATTTTTTTCCTTTTATGCTGAAGAAAAAATGTTCAATGATTTGTATTTAACTTACAGCTCCTGTTCCTGAGATAATACTTTTAAAATTCAAGACTACAGATGAAGGTTCTATTTATGTACTATGACTCTTTCTTCTGTTATTGTAGTCTTAAAAATTTCACATGAATTGTGTTTCTAAACTGAAAACCGAAACCAAACATCTAATGAATATGTACAGAGTGATCAAGTGCTATCAATGTACTTGATAACCATACTGTACTTTATGACCCTAAATCAAAGTATATAGCAACTTGTCACTCAGCACCACACATGCTATGAATTATCGTTGACAACAGCACTGTAACTTGCAGAGGAAAGAGCGTCTCACACTGTGCTGGCTCTCGATCTCTTCGTGCTTCTGCTGTAGGGCTTGGGAAGCTCGGATGGAGTCTCCAATTCCCCACTGGGCTCTCAGCTGCTCTGATCCAGGCCCTTCAAGCCAATTCACAACCTATGAATGGAAGTTGAGATGAAATTTTAAAATAATCAAAAACCTTTCAAGCTTTCATTCTAATTGGTTTACCCCTCCCAAAGTTCCTCAAGTATTTTTAATTTAAATTCTATTTTATTGAACATTGCATTTTATTGTATATAGTAAATGTTTCTTTTGGAACTATACAGCTATAATGTGACAACTTTCCCAAACTTAAATTTGATAAAATGTACACCAGAGCATCGTAGGCTTTCAGCTACCTGATTATCTGCCAGTTAAAAAAATCTGGGATGCTCCCATAAGATAGGATTAAAAACTAACTTATGATGATAAGAAAATCAGAGAACTACAGGATTTAAAATTGGAAGGGGCATCAAAAATGACATTTGTGAAATTTTTTATCTAATAAGAAAAGTGACTTTCAGAAAGATTAAGTGACTTGTTCAAGGTAATAGAACTCATTATTTAGTAACTAAGAGTCACATGTCTTGACTCATCATCTAGAGTTCTTTCCAAAGCATCGAAAAAACAGAATGAATTAACTGATAAAAAGATAAAATATTTTTCTCACTTTGAAAATTAAAAACAGAATTATACTACTGCAATGCACTCTAGGTGTCTGAAAGACCATCTAAAGTCCCGTTGGCACCAAGTCTACTCAGAAAGATATAGGGAGGGGACTAGTTTGCGAAAAGAGCAGCACTGGGTGTTTCTCTTTTGCTAGGTCCCTGAAGCAGTCCATCAGTTCAGGAGATGAGATCCATATGGGATAGATATGGGAGACACTCTATTAAAAACTCACACCACACAAGTGTCATGCCCATTGTAAAAGTCACTGAGATCAAAGATGTGCAAAGTTATGCCTTCCATCAAGTTATTAACAGATCTTCCAATCCAGATCCAGAATAATTTTTATTACAAACAATATTGCTGACATAATAACACAGCTGACATTGTAATTTTCATCAAGTTTTCAAGAGAATAGAGCTAGACAGTTAAGATCAAAATCTCATGCAGAAGAAGATCAAATTCACATGCAGAAGAAAAATGGGTTTTGCTTACTCTACCCATAAACACATATACTCTAAAACCAGATAGACACAGTGAAGTAATTCTAACAGAAAAAAATATTACCCAGCTCTACCAAGCTAAATTATTATTTAGAAAGCTAAATTCAAAACAGAAATTCAACAACAGATATATGGTTATGTCCTAAATCTTAACTCAGCATAGCTCCCCAGAAATGAATGAGTCAAACATGCTTAAGAGACTAAGCAGGCATGCACACACACACGCATGCACACACACACAGCAAATACTAGAGACTCAGTGAGACAGGCTTATCTAATCACAGACCTATAGTGCATTCCATAGCTGCTACCAGGCTGATATGTATTTCTTTTAAAATCTAAGAATTTATGTAGTTTTAATAATTATATAAAAGCACCGCATCATACCTGCCCCCTGAGAAACCTGTACGCAGGTCAAGAAGCAACAGTCAGACCAGACATGGAACAATGGACTGGTTCAAAATTGGGAAAGGAGTACGTCAGGGCTGTATATTGTCATCTTACTTATTTAACTTATATGCAGAGTACATCATGTGAAATGCCAGGCTAGATGAAGCTCAAGTTGAAATCAAGACTGCTGGGAGAAATACCAATAACCTCAGATATGCAGATGACACCATCCTTGCGGCAGAACATGAAGAGGAACTAAAGAGACTCTTGATGAAGGTGAAAGAGGAGAGTGAAAAAGCTGGCTTAAAACTCAACATTCACAAAACAAAGATCATGGCATCTTGTACCATTACTTCATGGTAAACAGATGGAGAAAAATGGAAAACAGTGACAGATTTTATTTTCTTGGGACTCCAAAATCAGAGGATGGTGACTGAAGCCATGAAATTAAAAGACACTTGCTCCTTGCAAGAAAAGCTGTGACAATTCTAGACAGGGTATTAAAAGGCAGAGACATCACTTTGCCCAATAGGTCCATATAGTTAAAGCTATGCTTTTTCCAGTAGTCAGGTACATATGTGAGAGTTGGACGATAAAGAAGGCTGAGTGCTGAAGAGATGCTTTTGAACTGTGGTCCTAGAGAAGACTCCTGAGAGTCCCCTGGACAGCAAGGAGATTCAACCAGTCCATCCTAAAGGAAATCAGTCCTGAATATTCATTGGAAGGACTGATGCTGAAGCTCCAATACCCTGGCCACCTGATGTGAAGAGGTGATTCATTGGAAAAGACCCTGATACTGGGAAAGACTAAAGGCAGGAGAAGAAGGTGAGATGGTTGGATGGCATTACCAACTCAATGGACAT
Source organism: Bison bison bison (assembly GCF_000754665.1). NCBI lineage: Eukaryota > Metazoa > Chordata > Mammalia > Artiodactyla > Bovidae > Bison > Bison bison. The sequence goes on along the minus strand of NW_011495022.1, from coordinate 1,733,828 downwards.
GAGTTTGAACAAACTCCAGGATCTAGTGAAGGACAGGGAAGCCTGGCGTGCTGCAGTCCATGGGATTGCAAAGAGTCAGACACGACTGAGCGACTGAACAATAACAACAACCCCAACCTGAGGAATAATCATGTGTATTTCCTTTCATTAACTTTTCACATGCATTTCATTTTTATGTGCTACTCCAGATTTAAGTGCTGTAGTTGATTCTCATAGAATACAAGTAATCTCTCTCTTGGGCTCTTCACTTTCATGTGGCTATAGTTGTTATAATTTTCAGTGGCTCTAAACCTCTTTCTTAAGACGGCCAACCTCCTTGTCTGTCTCACCCTCTTGGTCTCTCATTTGTCCAACCAAACCATCCAATCAACCAATACTACTAAGAGCTAAGCAGGTAATGTCCTACATCAAATAACTATTACACCTGTTTTCACAGTGCCAGTTCTCTACTGTTGAGCATCTAAGTAATTTAAACATGAGTGTTATACAGCAGTTATGCAAGAGAATTTTTCTCCAATCCTCTATTGTTTCCTTAGAAAATGTTTTCATTGACATCCTGGGTCCAATGATCTTGTAATGTTAACGGCTAATATACATTATAAAATTACTCTCTAAAACACTTCTGTATGAAACATTCATGTCATGAAAGCTTTAACTGAAAATAAACATTCACAACATATATATATACTATTGCTTTAATTTGTTTATAATTTTTATTTTCTGAGATTCTTAGTGCAATTTATTGAGAAACACCTACACAGGAGCTCTGGGAGAAATAGTATCTGACAACCAAAATATTTTTTGCCATTTCCAAAAATTTCTTGTAATGGGGTTCTTGCCCTCAGTTACTTCAACCTTAATGGAAGAGATGAGATGGGTAAATAGTCAAGCAAAACAATGTAGCAATGATTACATTTAATTTGAAATCATTTATGTTTATCACACAACTGGGTTAGAGATGGTAACTAAGAAAAAAACTAGTTAGAGCATAAGAATGTTGGTAAATTCCTAGGTGTATGATACTAAGTTGACTAAAATTAGGGGAAAGTTAAGTAGATGTGATTTATTTTTTGATTTTATATTTTTCTAACATAGATTGGTTTGAAAAAAAAAAAAAGAGTAAGACTTACTGTTTGTTAATAACCAGAGGGGAAAAGCAGAACAACATACTAAATAAAAATCTTTTCATGTGGACTGAATACTCATCTTTGTTGGAATCTCTCTCCCAGTGTGGCTCTGTGTAGCATTCAGGATGCAATGTGGCTGGCTGGCATGGCCTACGATGGCATACGATATCATGGACAATGGGCCCTTGCCTATGCATCACCATCTCCTCCTTCACCCGAGCCCAGCCTGTGCATCCAGTGCTCCTCAAGGGTGCTGCTCTCTCACTGGTCTTGCTTTAATATGGGCTGTCCTGCTGCCTGAAATCTTTGAGCCCCTTCTTTTCCTGACCTCTTTCTCATCTTTCAAGATTCATCTCATTCTGATGATTTTGGTCTTACGTTTTCTACTGAACTGTTTATTTTTCTTTTGATCTATTTTTAAAAATGAGTTGTTTTTCATTTCCAAGGGCCTGGATGCTTCTGATTTGTCTGAACTTACACTGTTGATTTCTGGATGTCAAACAAATCCAAATAAAAACACTATTCTTGTGATTACTCTTGTTATTTCTTTTTAATTTTGAAACTTCCTACATAATAAAAATACTTTAAAAAGCATTATTATAAATTACACATTTTAAAGTTATAATGTGGAGCAATATTCTCAAGCCAAAATCCCTCAGAGTCATTTTTTGCTCCTTTTTTTCCTCTTATATCCTGTGTATCTGATACCCTTAGAATCCTGTTGTTTTGACTTTCAAAATAAAACTGCATCTAAGCCTGTTTCAGGCCTTACCGAGATCCCTGTGGCAGCCTCCCAACCAGGCTTTCTGTTTCTGGTTTTGCACTCTACGTAGCTGACTATCGCTTTTAAAATACTTCCATCAAGTTCAAAAGAAAAATCTCTTTAGGTGTGTTTCTAAATATTAGAATAAATAAATTGTGAATGTTTGCTTACTAATAATATGCCATTCTTTCAGGATTTATCTTTTGGTGCCTGTCCCCTTTTTTGTCCTAGTATCTTAAATATTAATATATTCGTAGCTTCCACCTTTTCTACAAGGTTTTAGTACTAGAGAGCAAAAACTCAAAAACAAAAAAAGTTTAAGTATTATTTTTGACTCACTGGAATAATCTTGCGGCCATGATTTTCTTTGTTAAATTCATGCTTTCAGAGTCCTAAATTCATCTACAAACCCCTAGCAGCAGAAGCTCTTTATAATACAATGTTCCTCAACATCTCCACTTTCTCTGCTTTACTCTTTTGTATGAGCTGGTTTTGAAGGGGCAGGGTACTAGGCTCCTGTTTGTGTCCACCAGCCTGTGCAAAGTATCCCTCTTTCATGAGAGACAGATAAGCAGTTCAGTCTGGAGAAAGCACTGAACATGACTCTGAAATCTAAATTCTGGCTCTGCCCCAGGAAGTGAAAGACTCTGGTCCATCACATCTAAGACGTGTCAATGCTACCTACTGTACAGGACTGTTGTCACGATTACAGTCATTATACATAAGATACTTGAGCACAGAGGATGGTATGAACAGTGTTAGTCTCTTTGCTTTTCTCACTTGTTCTGAAGGAAAAAGTTCCTTCTGTTAATCATTCTTTATAAACTTTGTCTCACATCTACATTTTTACAATAAAATCCATGTATTTCTTAAGCAAATCCCTGAATTGTTTTATTCTATGCTTTTAAAAAACGGAAAGAAGAAGAGAAAGTTTTGGGCTTCCTTGGTGGTTCAGTGGTTAAAAAGCTGCCTTGCAATGCAAGGGACACCAGTGCGATCCCTGGTCCAGGAAGAAGCCTGAGCACAACTACTAACTCCACACTCTAGAGCCGGTGAACCGCGACTACTGAGCTCGCATGCTGCGACTGCTGAGGCATATGCACCCAGACCTTGTCTGCAACAAGAGGAGCCACTGCAATGAGCAGCGTGCACACGACAAGGAGTATCTGTCGCTCCCTGCAGCTAGAGGAAGACCGAGTGCAGCAATGAAGACTCCATAACACCCTCCCCCTAAATAAATAAATCTAAAAAAAAAAAGAGAGAGAGTAAGTTTTAAGTAAGAGCATTTAAGTAAGTTTTAAGTAAGTGCATGTAAACACTTTGAAACAGGTTTCCATTCGCTTGGGGTGACTCATCTGCTTCTCATTTATTATGATGTATTATGAATATAAAAGCTATATAATAGCATTTAAGTATTTTAAACAAGTGGTAAATTATTTCACTGAAAATACCTAAATTCTAAAAAATAAGGATGGAATGAAAATAACTCAAAAATTTTAACTGTTAAAATGTACATTATTTTTAAAAACCTAAGACAATATTAAACATTTAAACTTAAAGACTCTAGAAAACATGTAAACTCTAGAAACAAAAGAAGCAGGTTAATATAAATGATGATAACTTGGGAAAAACAACTCGTCAGCAGAGAACTTTCAAAGGGCCATAAATTTAAAAATAAACTTTAAGTAGAGCAAAGACATCTCTTTGGCATGCACACACACACAAACTCAGTTACACAGTCACATGTATATATAGTTTTAATGTATGCTCAAAGTAATTTCCCTTAGAATGCACCATAAGTAACAGGCACACCATAAATGTATGACTATTTCTAATAAAAATGATGCAAACTGAGGTTGATGCCCCAGTAAACAAGTGTATTTAAATCCATTAATGATGGCGGTTTGCCAAAATGGGTTTGTAAAACTTCATTTCAATCAGGACCTATTGCTCAGTTGATATGAATATTAAAGCAAGCACAGTTTCATGTACAATCCTTATCAATGTAACCTCTCAAATGGTTACGTTTATACGCAAAGTATAACCTTGGAGATGTGCTCTTAAAATCCACCATGATAAGTGTCTGAAGAGGCCAAAAATGCATGTGACTATTTAACATTTATTCCCAGCCAGGCTGACTTCCAAAAACCACATGAGAGAATTTCTAGATGTATGTGAGGTTAAAACAGGCAGAAGAGCATATCAAGCAAATGTGAAGCATCTGGCCAGAAGAAAGAATACAGAGAACTGGGATCACAGCCTCCAGTGGCATACTTATACAACTGAGAGTGCAGCCTATTTGCATCTATGGTCCCTTTCTACAAAGGAAGAAAATCACACGGATGATTCTAGAAACATTTGCAATGCTAGTCAAAATTACTGCCGTAATCAATAATCAGAATAACGATAACTTATTTCAGTGATATGGTATCACCTCCTATCCAGAAGCATGTGAAATCTCATTTTAAAATGTAGTGGCAGCAACACAGAATACTTCTGCATTCCATATGAAGTCTAATGCTACCAATCTGAACTGTGGAGAATAAGTGACAGATAACTGCAATGGCTACTACTTATCATACAGTTCATCTACTATAGCTATTGGTTTCTTTTTCATTATGTTCTGTTTTCAGTGATAAGTCACTAAAATAAGAAATCTGGAAAATGTCAACTGTCATTAATTCTACATAAGCAGAGGTAGTCACCTTTATGATTATTTTTACATAAACAAGAAATTTCATTTCCCCCAAATTTGCAAGGTTGAAGATGGTAGTTTATACTGCGTATGCTGACATGATATGTTACTAAATAGCTAAACTTAAGTAATCATTTTGGCAAGAAAAATAGATCTTTCCCTAAAATGTTACCTGTGAAAAACAAAATGTAGAAAACATCACATGATGAATATTAATTTTCTAATTTACCTGTAATGCTCATAAAAAAAACGGAATTGAAATGAGGTTGTTTTTAACAACAATCTCATTGCCATCATCACCATCATTTTAAGAATCCTCATCTCTTTTCTCTAGTTTCTTTACTCTTTATCCATTTGAGCTGGTCCATCATTTCAAAAATGCACTAACACCTTTGCCTCTGATCCCACAGAGCAAAGCACAATGCTGGAGGAATCCCATCATCCACATTCTCTGGTGCCTGCATGTTAACAGCCAGCCACGTATTCACAGGAACAGGCCAGAAAGTTTCCACCATAAAGTTAAGGCCAACACTACCTAAAAACACATCTATACTTCCATGGTAATTTCACTCTTACAATCTCCACCAAAAAAAAAAAAAAAAATCTCAATCATTTCCACTCCATTTAAACCTCTAATCATCTTTAACCACTGTCCTTTCCAACCCTGCCCTGCCTCCAAACCTCTACCACAAAGCAGATCACATTTGTCTCTTACCTTAAAAAACACACTTCATCACTCAGGAACTCAGTCATCTTCTTAATGCCTGACATACACAGAGGCAACTCTGAATTCATCCCACCCACTTCCCTCCTGTTACAATGGAGTTCTCTCTCTTCCATTCTAAAGCTAATCCCTTCAGTTCTGCTTTGGAGTCCATTCACTTCCACCTTGTCACAAATTTGATAGTATTAATTATTCTTTCTCTCTTTCATATTCAACTCCTCCCTCCAAACAGAAACTCTCCTCCTCCAAACTAAGCCTCTTAGTTTTCTGTATTACAAAAACAGACAAACGAACTGCACTTGATTCCCGCTGGAGGCTGAACTGTGCCCTCAAGCCCCCCCACCAATACGGTGACGTCCTAAGCCCCAGTACTTCAGGATGTAACGAGTATTTATTTGAAGACAGGGTTCTTTAAAGAGGCAGTTAAATTAAAATAAGGTTATTAAAGTGGGCCCTAATCTGACTGGTGTTCTTAAAAGGCAACAAAGTTCAAACAGAGGCAGGTATAGAAGGAAGATGATGAGAGGAAACGGAGAAGAAGGCTACAGCATGCCAAGGAGAGGGGCCTGGCACAGATCATTCCCTCACAGTCCTCAGGTAGAATCAACACTACTAACTCCCTGATCTTGGGCTGTTAGCCTCTAGAACAAAGAGAAAACAAATTTCTCAAGTCCGCTAGTCTGTAGTATTTCAATACAGCACACCTAGCTAATTAACACACTCCCGCTTCTAGTCATTGCTCTATTTCTCATCTTTCCTCCAGAGAAAACATTCTCCATGAGTTCTCTACACTCGGCGTCTACCACATTCCACTCTCATACCTGAGTTCACTCCAATGTGCTCCTGGCCCTGCCACTGCCAGCGCTGCCATCACCAACAACCTGGATCTTACGGATTCTTAGTGGATGCGTTAAGTCTTCCTCTTATTCCGGCCTTTCAGCAGCATTTGAGAGGGATCCCAACTCCTTCCCTGACATATTTTCTTCTTTGGGCTTTCACGATACACAGCTCTTTATAATTTTCTTCTTCATCTGTGACCAATCCTTCACTGCCTTCTCTTCAGGAATATGCTCCTCTATCTTGTCATTAAATGCTGGAGTTTCTCAAAGCTCAGTTAAAAAGCCCTCCTCTCATCTACTCAGCTCTTTTCCGGGACAACTCTCACCCCATGAATGTTTTAATTACTATTCATACACAGATGACACACAAGCCCAGATTTCTCATTTCTGGACCTGTTTGGGACCAGTCGTGTCCGACTATGTGCGACCCCATAGACGGCAGCCCACTAGGCTCCTCCATCCCTGGCATTGTCCAGGCAAGAACACTAAACATGTCTAAAATCAAACTCATGATTTTCCACACCTTTTCCCTCTGCACATAAACCCAAGCCCTGTCCAATGTTCCCTAACTAGAGGACACCACCATCCATTAAGTCCTGCAAGTCAGAAATGCTTCATCTCTGATACTGTCTTCTTTCTCAACCTTCCTCCCTTCACTGTCCTTGGGACTTGGCATGGTTGCAGTTTTACAATTATTTCTGTAATTATGTAACCATGTACCAAAAAGTGGGACCCTGTCTGTTTTTACTCACCATTACATTCCACCGGGCACAATGTCACACTACTGTATAATAGGTACTCATTTTCTTTTAATGGATGAGAAAATGCTATTATTAATAAAAACTCATCATGTGCCAAGCACTAAACACTTATTAAATCTTCTTAATCTCTGTTAACAGCCCTATTAAGTAGGTATTATTATTACTGTTGCTGTTCTCCTCAGTTTACTGAGGAGGAAGCTAGGGCGCTGAGAAGTACACATCCTTCCCAAGATCAAACAACTTGGATGTGGTAGAAGAAGGCAGACCCAGGTGACCAGGGCACTTTATACCGCTACGCTATTCCATCTTTATGGCTTTCAAAGCTACTCTCAAGCTACTTTGCTAAACTTTATCTGAGTTTAATAAAAGGTATCTTTAATTTATGAATATATCACATAGAAAAAGTTATATATAATTAACACACACTTCCCTGGTGGCTCAGAGGTTAAAGCGTCTGCCTGGAAAGCAGGAGACCTGGGTTCGATCCCTGGGTCGGGAAGATCCCCTGGAGAAGGAAAAGGCAACCCACTCCAGTACTCTTGCCTGGAGAATCCCATGGAGGGAGGAGCCTGGTAGACTACAGTCCATGGGGTCACAAAGAGTCGGACATGACTGAGCAACTTCACTTTTCTTTCAGAAATCTTCAGTTTGTATGTCATTATCATGAGATAAAGCCAAAATCATTTTGCCTGGAATTCAAGATCGTCCATGATCCAATTCTGTCCTTCCTTTCAAGCCTTCTTCCCCGTGATTCCCTAATGCTCTAGTCAGGGGTCAGCAAACTAGTGCCTGCAGGACAATTCTAGCCTGCCACTTCTTTTTACTTTTTAATAATCTAATCTTACTTTTTATTTATTTTTTATTTTGGCCACATCCATGATATGTAGGATCTTAGTTCCTTGCATTTTGGCCACATCCATGACATGCAGGATCTTAGTTCCTTGACCAGGGATCAAACCGGTGCCCTGGGCACTAGAAGCACAGAGTCTTAACCACTGGACTGTCAAGCAAGTCCCCACTTGTTCTTATAAATAAAGTTTTACTAGAGCACAGCCAAACACATTTGTTTACATAATGAATATGCATTACAACAGCAGTTAAACAGCCACAGCTGCAAGAAAACTGTATGAACCAAACAGCCTAAACATTTACTATTTGGCCCTTCACAGAACAAGTTTTCCAACAGCTGAACGAGAATTCTAGACTAGAATCTATTTCACTGGGAATAAATGAAATAGCTACCACTAGCTGAGTGCTGGGTTCTTTCAACAAAACTTTCAAAAGAGGTCCTGTTATCCCCGTTTTATATGTGAAAGAAAGAAGGAAGAGAAAGAGAGAGAGGAAGGGGAAAAAGAAAGAAGGAAGTGAAACAGGTTCAGGTCGTAAAAAGGTGACCAGGCTCTCACAGCAAATATATGGAGGAACGGGGATTCAACTCATGCTCACGGACCAGGCTTCATGATTACGGGCCGAACAGGTCCTGGGACCTACGGCTGGCTTTTTCTTCAGCAGATCCTGGGATTTAATGCTGTTATTATTTACTAATGCGATCCTTTCTCCTCCACAGGATGCCAATGCTCCTTTAAAACTTAAAGTAGAGGTTACCCATTCTTGGGGATAAACTCACGCACTGCCTTTTTCCACTAAGTCTTACCAGATCTCCTGCTACCAGAGGAATGAGCCACCCTATGAATGCACTGCAGTCATTTCCTCAGGACACCTAACTCTCTCTCCCCTCTTAAACTTAGTATAGCAAAACCCAAATTTATATCCTTCAGAAAAAACACAAGGTGTTTTATATAATAAATACTTAACAAATACTTATCTAATGAATGAATCCATATTAAAAACACTGGGACACTTCTAATCTGGATTGTCAAAGTGGAAAATTTAAGATTTACTTCTTAATAATTCAGCAAATGAAAATCCAAAATGTAGCCTAAATACAGAAATATCTTCCTAAGTACTGATTTTTAGTGTTTTTAGCCTACTTATAAAAATCAATTTGAAAAAGAAATAAAACTTTCTAAGTATTAAATATAGTTCATGCTATCAGTACCATACAGTAACGAAATAATATTACAGTTAATATATCACACATCACCATTTCAGTAGAACAGAAAACCTCTTCATAACGCCCAAATTAACAACAAAAAAAACAATGTTATTAGAAATTTAAAGTAAATTCACGGCAAACAATAAAATGTTATTTATTACAAGACTATAAAGACCACAACAGATGTTCTGAATACCTATTTTTGAAGCTCATTCTGATACAGTAACCTGAGTGCTCAACATCATCACTGTAGAAATAATATGACTTAAATGTCAATACTAATTGACCAAAGGGTCAATACTGAAATCAAATTGATTATATGCTTTTCAGCCAAAGATGGACAAGTTCTATACAGCCAGCAAAATCAAGACCAGGAGCTGACGGTGGCACAGATCATGAACTCATTGCCAAATTCAGACTTAAATTGAAGAAAGTAGGGAAAACCACTAGACCATTCAGGTATGACCTAAATCAAATCCCTTATGATTATACAGTGGAAGTGGGAAATAGATTCAAGGGATTAGATCTGACAGAGTGCCAGATGAACTATGGATAGAGGTTCATGACACTGTATAGGAGGCAGGGATCAAGACCATCCCCATGGAAAAGAAATGCAAAAAAGCAAAATGGCTGTCTTAAGAGGCCTTACAAATAGCTGTGAAGAGAAGAGAAGTGAAAGGCAAAGGAGAAAAGGAAAGATATAAGCATCTATTCCAAAGAATAGCAAGGAGAGATAAGAAAGCCTTCCTCAGCAGTCAATGCAAAAAATAGAGGAAAACAATAGAATGGGAAAGTCTAGAGATCTCTTCAAGAAAATTAGATACAAAGGGAACATTTCATGCAAAGATGGGCTCAATAAAGGACAGAAATGGTATGGACCTAACAGAAGCAGAAGATATTCAGAAGAGGTGGCAAGAATACACAGAACTATACAAAAAAGATCTTCATGACCCAGATAATCACAACGGTGTGATCACCGACCCAGAGCCAGACATCCTGGAATGTGAAGTCAAGTGGGCCTTAGGAAGCATCACTATGAACAAAGGTAGCAGAGGTGATGGAGTTCCAGTTGAGCTAATTCAAATTCTAAAAGATGATGCTGTGAAAGTGCTGCATCCAATATGCCAGCAAATTTGGAGAACTCAGCAATGGCCACAGGACTGGAAAAGGTCAGTTTTCATTCCAATCCCAAAGAAAGGCAATGCCAAAGAATGCTCAAACTACTGCACAATTGCAGTCATCTCAAACGCTAGCAAAGTAATGCTCAAAATTCTCCAAGCCAGTCTTCAATAGTATGGAACCATGAACTTCCAGATGTTCAAGCTGGATTTGGAAAAGGAAGAGGAACCAGAGATCAAATTGCCAACATTGTTGGATCATCAAAAAAGCAAGAGAATTCTAGAAAAACATCTACTTCTGCTTTATTGACTATGCCAAAGCCTTTGACTGTG